>NC_092415.1:127997936-128302102 GCF_040894005.1 Engystomops pustulosus | reverse complement strand
CCAGGTGTTATGTGTTTTACTCTCTCTCTCATATATATATATATATATATATATATATATATATATATATATATATATATATATATATATATATATATATATATATATACACACACATAGCTAAGTGTTTACAGTGAGTGTGTATATTTTAGTGTAACTACATGTACAACCTATAGCCGTATCCCATTCACACGTGGATCAGTTCCCTGCATGTGTATTGGAGGAGTAGATATATAGATGCTATTGTGCATGAGTCTCTATATGTACATGTATATGGTCAGGTACTGGATGTGACTCCTGCTTCAGGATATATCCAGGAGCTACCGCAGTGTTAGAATATATTGTATATACGTACACATTACTGGGGGCCAGGAAAAGAGGTTTGTGTGTAGTTGTGTTCTCTATGTATTTTGTATTGTATTTTATGTAGTTACTTTGTCACATGTATGATGTTAGTAAAGTCTTTTTGTATATAAGTATCTGCGAGGGTTGTATGTTATTCCTGTGATATATGAAGGACTGGAGTAGGTGCTTATGTAAATAGCACAGACTAAGGGGCTGGACAGAACCACTGAAGCCTAGAGAAACTGAGCAAAAACCCAATCCCCCAACTCCCCTTTACCAGCCATCATTAACATCCGGGATCATGCCCCGATCTGAACAGTGTTGGCAAGTCACTTCCCCCCTTCTATGACAACGCGCGCCAAGAAGGGGTTTATTGGCTATCCAATCTCGATTCATTTTTTGGCAATTTGGACAAATAAGGGCTTAAATTTTGCAAGACGAGATGCACTGTAAAAAAAAAAAAAAACCTTCATTCTAGTGGGTCTTTATGTGTGGAGAAAAATAAAATCAATTCTTGTTTCTGATTTTTAGCAATTTTATTGAAGAAAAATGAGAATAGATCCACGTCAATAGACCCTTACACGCCGTGGTCATGTAGGACTGCGGCGTGTAAGGTATTAACACCCGTGGTCAGACGAACCTCTCGTCGCGGGTGTTACAGACAGTTGGCAGCTGCAATATGCAACTTTCACCCGTTCTGTAAGGTGCCAGCTCCGAATGTGATCCAGCACCTACCACGCATCGCAAAAGTACGATGGGCGTCGTTAATCCACGCCATACTATTACAGTGCACGTTGAGAAGGGGTTGGCCACTCTTTAACATAAATTGCCTATGTGCCTTCATTCATCATCCCTGATACTTGATTTATTGCTGCCCGTAGACGCTCTGTTTACATGTCAATGCAGAGTGCACAAAGATCCTACACTGGTAAATAGGATGGACCTGCAGCAGGAGATGACGAATCCTGCTACTCCCCCTCCCATCTCCCTGTGTGTGTCAGTGAGATGGACTGAGAGGAAAAAAAAGACACACTGGAGGCCGCCATGACAGACATATTGAAGGACTGAGAAACAGGAAGTTGTGTGGAGATGCAAAGTGCAACATGTGGATAACATGGAAAGGCTGAGGTACTCACAGGAGGCAAAGAAACAGCTAAATGTACATGCACAGATCTGTGTAATGGAACAGATTTATTAAAAAGAAGCCAGCCTGTTTAAGACTGTAGGAGTTTGGGAATAGTTGGGTATTTAAAGGGATACACCTCTGGGTTGCAACTTTCGGGACAATTATCATGCATAAAATATATTATATACATAAATAATACATTACAACAGTGTATATCTTTCTTTAAAATTAAAAAAAGAGTATACCATCTACACAAGAAACTAATTAATGAAGGAACCCATACACATATAGTTTGACTGCAGCTATGCAGAAACTGGCATTAAAGGAAACCTACCATTTAGAATGGTAGGGGTAAGCTGTAAGTACCGAGCACCAGCTCAGGGTGAGCTGGTGCCGGTACTTACTTTCGTTAGTGTTATAAACCGCGGTATCACGGTTTTAACACTTTTTAAACTTTAGAGCAGAAGGGGCTTCGGCGCTGCGCACGACCGTGCGCGCACAACATCTACGCTATTTCCTATGTAGGCGCGCGCACGATCGTGCGCACGCAGCGCCTTCTGCGCTAAAGTTTAAAAAGTGTTAAAACCGCGATACTGCAGTTTATAACACTAACAAAAGTAAGTACCGGCACCAGCTCACCCTGAGCTGGTGCTCGGTACTTACAGCTTACCCCTGCCATTATAACTGGTAGGTTTCCTTTAACCTCTTCATGCTCTGCGCAGAGGTGCGAAGGCTGTATGAAAAGGGCTCATGGGGTGAGCCCTCTTCATACAGAGGTGGGTTATTTTACTATTATTAATTTCTATAGTACCATTATTTCCAAGGTGCTGTACAGGGCTCATATACATTACATTAAGACAAAAACAAAAGCAAGTACAAAACGCAGCAGAGACAAAGGTTTGCTGGCCAGCAGAAGGAGAAAATTAGAGAAAGATACAAGAACACAAAACAGAACTAGTTCACCATCAACTCAAAGGTAATTATGCAATATTCACAATGGCTACTCAAGACTTACTATATATATAGGCCCGTGAACAATTCATCCATAATAACCTGGTGACATGCACACAAATGTGAAGTAGGGAGACATATCTGTAATGACCACTGTTTTGCTGTAACGGTCTTTTTAGTTGTAAGGCCCCCGGCACACGAATGTCATTGGCCAGTGGAAACAGACCCATTTGCATGTCATTCCTGAGACATAAGCACAGTGAATATGATGCAAGGAGTGATGGCTGAACAGCAGCAGTAGCACTTACAACCATTATAGTGTCAGTATCATGTTTGGGTGGCAGACAGGGAATCCTTTACATTATATTTCACTATAATGCACAGAACACCTTTCCAGTGCACAGTGCTCTTTCTGTGCGATCTGACCTGCCCATAGGTCCGTTTCCATAGGCCATGCATTGTGTGCAGGTGACCTAAGAGTACATCAAGTATGATTTCGTGTGTACTTACCTCACAGCTCTGCCATCGGTTTGGAATGTTCGGCCTCAGTTTCTGCTCACAAACCACTTTCCTCATCTCTTCAACTGATGGGTCGGATGGAACAAGGTCATAATAAGGTAACTGATAATCTTCATGGATTCCTATACAATATAAAGCAGAATATTATGAGAAAAAAAAAAAAAAACAAAAAAAAAAAACTAAAATGTATAAATATGGATACGATTTTCCACAGCTTTTGAAAAAGTATCATACAAGGATTCTTCTATTGTTTCCATATGACAATGCTTTTACTCTTGACTTATTTTATTTGTATGTGTCCCCCATAATTTTAAATTGATGCTGAATGTGATTGCACTATATAAAGATTACATGTTTGAAAAAAAAATAATAATTCAAGAGCCGTTTTTGTTATTCCATCTTAATCTTTTTATTTTGTTTTGGCATACCGATTACAAAAATGATCTCTGTTTAGTCATAGGACATTCCATTTCCTGACAATGTGGTAACTATGTAAAATGACGCAAGACTGGGAAATATACTAATTTTTCATGAAAATAATATTTTAACTCAAATAAGCTCATTAACACTCACTAAATTGATTCTGCACGATCTAACAGTGCAGCTGTCAGACTATGCAGAATGCATAGGCTGGCTGTGTTATATGCTGCAATACATTAGTATTGCAGTATATTACAATGAACAAGTGAACACTTATTCATGTCCCACAAAATAAAACTGTAAAAAAAAAAAAAAAAGTTGCGATTAAAATGGAAAAAAAAAAAAAAAAAAAAAAAAAAAAAAAAGAATAGAAGTCTGCTATAGTCCCATCTGATGCCATAATAAAATAAAACAAAGTAAAAATCACCAAAAAAAAACACAACAAATTGGGCATCACAATGTCTGTAACAACCCATACAATAAAAGCCAAAAAAAAGAAATTATGAATTTTTTTTACATCTGACCTAAATACATCTGAAAAATAAGCTCTAAAACAGTTCTGTAAACAAAAGTTTATAAATCTTATGTCCATTGTTACACTGCGTTGCAAAAACAAGCAAATTTCTCACAAAATAAGTTCTATCGTTATAATTGTGATGGCCCATAGAATAAAGAGAACACATTATTTTTATGGTACGGTGAACGTTTGGGGGGAAAAAAAAAATGATAAAAACCATAAACAAGAATTAATAATTGATTTTAACCACCACCAAGAAGGAGTTAACAAAATCTTATTATTAACTACTGAACCCCCGGAAATGGATGTACCTGAAAAGTGGATCTCATCCACCAAAAAAATAAACAAACATTCTATTGCCTGAAAAGTGTGACAATGCAGATCTGCTCTGAATGGCACTCCTTCTGTTCTATGCCCGGCCGTGTGCCCATACAGCAGATTACCAACACATATGGGGCATCCTCATACGCGGGAGAAATTGGGTCTAAAACTTTGTGGAGTTTTTCGTCATTTAATACTTTGTGACGGTTTAATTTTTGGCCAAAACTAATATACAGGCTGTCCCCGGGTTACATACAAGATAGGTTCTGTAGGTTTGTCCTGAAGTTGAGTTTGTATGCAAGTCGGAACCGTATACCTTATTATTGTAACCCCAGTCAAAATTTTTTTGGTCTCGGTGACAACTGGATTTTAAAAATGTTAGATTGTCATCAGAACCAGGATTAACAATAAAGCTTCATTACAGACACCTGTGATAACTGTTAAAGCTGTTTATTGAAGCCTAGGACTAAAGTACAGTAAATTACCAAAATCCAGAGGTCCGTTTGTAACTAGGGGTCGTATGGAAGTTAGGTGTTCTAAAGTAGGGGACCGCCTACATCGTCTTTAAAAATTACCATATATTCCGGCGTATAAGACGACTTTTGAAGACAGAAAAATCTTCTGTCTAGTCTGGGGTCGTCTTATACGCCGGTAACTTTCAGAAATTGACATGCGGGGATACTCTGGGGGTGTTAATAAGCTGCCGTGGCCGTATCCCTGCCATGTGGGAGTTAATATAGGGTAGAGGGAGTTAAAATACGGCGGCGGCAGGTCCAGACAGTCACAGCGCAGGGTTTCTGTGCTGACAGCTTTCACTTGTCACAGAAGCGCTGCGCTGTGTCCGGAGCTGGAAAGTTCGCATCGCTTGTGTGACAAGTGAAGGCTATTGGCACAGAAGCCCTGCACTGTGTCCGGACTTCACTACCCAGTACGGTATAATCATAATAGCTGTCACTAAGGCTGTACGCTGTCACAGGAGAAGCGCTGCTCCAATTGACAACACAGCAACAGTGAAGGGTTAAGAGAGCCGCGGCCGCATCCCCAGGCCCTGAAGACATCAGCCCTCCACACAGCGCCGATATCAGCTCACCCTTGTATCTCCTTTTCTGCATTTTAGATCTTGCTTCTGAGGATGCACGTGCTACTGTTTATGAGGCAGAGGGGAGGTGCGGTATTAGGCTACAAGAAAAGTCTTCCCTGATGTCATGGAGACAGGCAGGGTTAGGCAGACTAATGAGAGCAGGTTTTGTATGCAACAACCAGCCATTGGCTGGAACATTATATGCCATGATTGGCTGGTTTTTGTATACTGTATTCCACATGCAATACAGCACTAGTACTAAGCAAAGTACGGTACAATACAGTATAAAATGTTTAACTGTAAAACCCCTGCCATGGCTTCATCATCAAGAAGAAAGAAATATGATGCCAGTTTCAAACTTAAGGTTGTAAACTTAGATAACAACTGTGCTGCTGCAAGACAATATGGTGTAACAGAAAAGATGGTTCGGGACTGGAGAGCAAATGAAATATTAAAAAGTATGCCAAGGGGGAAGTGTGCATTAAGAAAAGGCCCCCCACATTGGCCAGAACTAGAAAAACATGTAGCAGATATGGTCACTGAACATCGTCAAAGTGGTTACGTGGTAACACGAAATGCAACACGTTTGTTTGCATTTAAGTGGTGTGGGGAATTGCTCTGGTAGTTGACAGGTAGCAGTGCAGGAAGCAGTGACACACGCAGGTTTAAAAGTCCAACTTAAGTGTTTATTCACACTTGCAAAACAGAACACAAATTCAGCCTTGGCTTAGGCACATGCAAAAACATTATAAAAGTAATTCCTGCCCGGCTAGGCGCTGTCTAATACATTTGGAGGACCCTAGCTATCCGGGTACCAGGCTGTCTGGCACACGCTCTTGGCCAGCAGCAAGACAGGAGACCATCAGTTACCTTTGCTGTGAGAATGCAATCTCGCTTTCAGCTCTCCAGGTAGGGCCTCTCCTACTGCTTCTGGCCTGCAGACTAAATCAGGCCCTAACGAGGCCTGTGACCTGCACCTGTGGGCTATACAAAAGCCCAGGACCGAAGCCCGGGTGGAGTAGGAGTCCCACTACCAGCCTACCCCTACTCCATAATAAGCAGGCCCAGTAGGACATTACCAATGTGTCTGTGTTAGCTAGGCCAACACAGACAAAACAGACTATTCCTGCTTATCATGTCTGCATTAACCCTTGGGTTACTGCAGACAAACCCAGGGCTTTTACCACCAGCATTTCATCTGCCTGTAAGACAGATAGCGGTTTTCCCACACAACACCTCTCACTTTCTCACAGTGGGCAAAATCAAACCCAGATCATATCAACAATTTTAGGGCCACTGCATCCTGGTGTACTAGATTTATGGCAAGGCATGATCTGGTACTGAGGCAAAAGACAAAAATTTCACAAAAATTACCTGCAGATCTTGACCACAAAGTCAATAGTTTCCATCGTTAAGTCATACAACAGCGCACTAAACATGGCTATACATTAAATAACATTGGAAATATGGATGAAACTCCAATGAATTTTGATATGATTGGAAATAAAACTGTCCATCAAAAAGGAGAAAAAACTATTTTAATTAAAACAACAGGACATGAGAAGTCCAGTTTTACGGTGGTTCTAGGATGCACAGCTGATGGCACCAAACTGAGACCTGTTATTATTTTTAAAAGAAAAACAATGCCAAAACTAAAGTTTCCTGTTGGTTGTTTTGTACATGTGCATGAAAAAGGCTGGATGGATGAAGAGGGGGTAAAGCTATGGCTTGACAATGTATGGAGCAAGCGACCAGGTGGACTTATGCAAAAACAAAGTCTACTGCTGTGGGATATGTTTAGGGCTCATTTAACGCCTAACACCAAGCAAAGACTTGCAAAGCTAAACACAGATGCGGCAGTTATTCCTGCAGGATTGACATCATTGGTGCAACCACTAGATGTGTGCCTAAATAAGCCATTTAAAGATTGCATTCGACAACAGTGGACTGAATGGATGGTTAGTGGTGAAAAGACTTTCACTAAAGGAGGAAACATGCGTGCTCCACAGTTGGATGTTCTGTGCCAGTTTGTCATAAATGCCTGGAATGATATTGATCCAGAAACAGTTAAAAGGTCCTTCAAGAAGTGTGGCATATCTAATTCCTTAGATAGTGTGGTGTCAGATTTGGCTTTATCTTCATCTTGCCACAAGTAGTCGTCCTCCATACCATCTGATACCGAATTCGATCCATATGATGACTGCTTTCCAGATGTGTCACAAGATCCCATCGATGTACTTATGATATCAGACGACGAACAGGAGGATTTTGAAGGCTTTTAAAGAAAGGAAGACCTGTAAAATACTGTAACTGACGGTTATGATAGTTATTGGTGGTTTGTTTGTTGCTTTACCATATCTTTCTCCTATCATTATCAGTTCTTGTTTGGTTGACAGCTTAAAAAATTTAAGGTACAGTATGGTAACATTTACAGTAAAATGGACGATGGTAATGTTGTTGTTGTATGCCTTATGTTTATGAGCGACAGTTTTCCTGCTATATACCTGCATGTCATAAGAATTTAAATTAAAAAAAGGACCATGTTAAATTCAAATCTGTTTTTTTTTTTAATTTTTACCGGTGTTTTGTATGCGTTGGAAAAGGGGTAGTCTCATACGCCGGAATATAAGGTACATAATTTTGTGTCAATAAATACACCTCCATTTTGTTATAACCCCTGTGAAGCATCTAAGGGGGTTAAACACACTTCTTAAAGTAGATTTTTCACATATTGAGGGGTGTAGTTTCCCAAATGGCATGATTTATGGGGTTTTACTGCCATTTAGGCCTCTCAAAGTCACATAAAGTGGAGCATGTGCCTCTAAATAAGGGTTTTGGCGATTTTCATAAAAAAAAAAATTCACACAATTCTGTACCTCCTAACAACCTGAGAGAGGATGCATAAAACCCTGTGCCGATATAAAGCAGACATTTGGGAATTGTTAGTTATAAAGTTACTTGGGTGCTATGACTGCCTGAAAAGTAGAACATTTTGAACTTTGAAAATGAATTATTTTTAGAAATTTTTGCCAGTTTCAATTTTTTCCATAACTAACCACAAAAGATATCAAAATATTTCTATTACTTTGAAGTACAATGTGTGACGGAAAACAATCTCAAAATCCCCTGGATATGTTAAAGCGTCACCAAGTTATAACCTCCTATGACGACACAGGGCAGATTTTTAAAATCAGACCTGGTCCTAAAGGTCTAAAATGGCTTAGACACAAAGGGGTTAAAGTTGATTTTTCACATATTGAGGTGTGTTTAGTTTCGAAAAAGGCATAATTTATTGGGTTTTACTGCTATTTAGGCCTCTGAAAGTCACTTAAAGCTGATCAGGGGCCTCTAAGTAAGGGTTTTGGCGATTTTCATAAAAACAAGAGAAATTGCACCCACAATCATCAAGCAACCTAAATCTTGAAATACTTTCGACATTCGTCCAACAATCTTTTTGTAGTCAGGTACTTTTTTTTTGCCTAAAAATTTCTCTACAACCTCTCTATATGTAATCCTCCCTTCTTTTTGAGGATCTGACATGTTATTGACAGATCAGCCTAATTCAGTTCACCGTCACATGACCTATCCTCCTTCCTCCTGTGAGCACAGGGCAGGAGCCCCTCCTCTACTTCAATCCTTTATCTTGTTCACAAATCCACAGTTCATAAGAAAAAGCAGCAAAGCCAAGAGACAAGTTAGTGTAAGACCCAGGCTAAAGGGAGTAAGATAGCAAATTAACAAGCAAAGTGCTTCTAGTTTTTGTTAAAAAAAAAAAGAAAAAGTGGAAGTTGCGCTTTAAAGGGGTTGAACACTAATAGCATACTTGAACATTTTAATAATAAGACTCAAATAAGGCCACACATACCACGTTTTAAATCTTTTAGATGCTGCAGAAGGTTGTAACATGGGGAATAATTCATGAAATTAAATCACTGGCTGATGTGCTGCAAATGTGATGCCAGCAGCTACCAGGATAAGAAGGGGTCATTTATGGAAAGTGCTTTTACTAAACATGAGAGACTGGGGCTAATGATTCTAATAGAAATGGAGTCACAAGAATTACAGCATGAAATTCAGAGTTTGGAGAGTCATAAGGATGTTAGAGAAGTTGATTTTTTGTTCAACGATAAAATGAAAATTCTTGTTCATGGAAAAATAAGACATCCCCTGAAAAAAAGACCTTGTACCTCATTAGGAGCAAAAATTAATATAAGACACTGTCTTATTTTTGGGGAAACAGGGTATAATACTTACCCTGTTAAAGTTATGCACTGGCGGCCGGTCAAGTGCTGGAAACAATTGGAACACAGGACATAACAGGAAGTCCCAGGTCATGCTGCTCTGGGTCATGTGACCTGCAGTCATGTTTTCAGCATTAAAGACAAGCATAACGTTGGTGACCCCATTAGGTTTTATACTTACTATGTTTATGCTAGGAATAAGTATATTTCTTAGTTTAAAGCAGTCAGGAAAACAAAACAAAAAAAAAAAAAAAAGACCTAAAAGAAACCTTTCAGAACTTATTCTGACATTAATGTCAACTGTAAACTGCACCTATAAATTGAAAAAAACATATGATTCAACCCACAGATTTTCAATTGCATTCAAATGTGGGCTCTGGCACAGCCATTCCATAATAATATCTTCCACTGGGTACTGAAAGTGCAGTGCCTAGGGCGGCAATTAGAGAGGGCAGTGGTTGGGAAGAATGGAATTTAAAAAAAATATATAAAATCACATTCTGGAGGCGACTGCCTAACCTTCAACTCAAGAAGGCTTTGGTTGTTAGTGTATACCAGTGATGACGAACCTTTTGGAGACAGAATGCCCAAGTTACAAACAAAACCCATTTATGTTGCAAAGTGCCAACATGACAATTTAAGCAGTATCATAGTATTGTAGGCGTAGAGGATGCCCCATTGTCCTTGTCACAGGCCTAGGTCTAAAAAGATCTTTGGAGAGATCCTTGCACTGCCCGTTCAGGTATTTGTACATTGTAATGAGGTCTCCCTTCAGTCGTCTTTTTTCTAAACTGAATCATCAATTGTTGTTATCTGTAATTGTATTCTAGTCCCCCCCCCCATTCCCCTCATAATCTTGGTTCTCCTCTGCACTCGTTCCAGTTCCACTATGTCCTTTTTATACAAAGGTGCCAAAAACTGTACACAATATCACATGTGTGGTCTGACCAGTGATTTGTATAAGGGCGCAACTATGTCTTTATTATGAGAATCTATTCCTCTCTTGATACACACCACGATTTGCTATAGCAGCAGCCGACTGGCTCTGGTCACTAAAATTAAGTTAACCATCCACCAATACCGCCAAGTCCTTTTCAGCTCCAGTATTACCAAGTAATTGACTGTTTAGAACATAATTATACTTTTTGTTTGTTTCCAGGGCCCAAGTGCATAACTTTACATTTATCTACATTAAACCTCAACAACCATTTCTCTGACCACTCAAGCTTTCAGATTATTTCCAATTATTTACCCAAATACATGTACACAGATTTGCACGTAGTCCCAGCAGTCTTATTTTATGTACAAACCTTTTAAGCAGCACTGTATCAAATGCCTTTGAATAGTCCAGATTTACAACATTCACAGCCCCCCAGATCCAGTCTGGAACTTACTTCCTCATAGAAGCCAATCAGATTAGACTTACAGCACCGATCTCTCATAAACTCATGCCAATGCTGGGTTATATGGGTTATGCACAGTGAGATACTCCAGGATAGCATGTCTAACAAATCCCTCAAACATTTTCCCACCACAGAAGTTAGACTCACAGGTCTTTAGTTTCCAGGATCACTTTTTGATCCTTTTTTGTATATTGGTACCACATTTGCTATGCGCCAGTCCTGTGGATCATAACCAGTCCTCAGGGAATCTTTAAATATTAAAAATAATGGTCTCTCATGGTACACAGTTTAGGCAGAACCCGGAGGTGTATTGCATCTGGGCCCAGTGATTTGTCCATCTTAGTGGTTGTGAGGTGGCACTGTACCTCTTCCTGGGTTTAACTGTTGACATTCCTAAGAGAATTTACATCACAATTACATTCCTCATAGTGTCTTCCACCAAGGGATTTTCCTGGGTAAAGACAGTTGAGAAGGCGACATTCAGTAGATTGGCCCTTTCCTCATCTCCTTCCACCATGACCCCCATGTTATTCCTAAGGGGACCCACACTCTCTGTTTTTAGTTTCTAATCATTTATATACTTGAAAAATAATTTGGGATTATTTTGGCTCTCCCTGGCAATATTTCTCTCAGTCTCTATTTTTGCGGCCTTTATCTGCTTTTTACAGGATTTATTTTTCTCTCTATAATCCTGTAACGCCTGCTGTTTCACAGGTTTTAAATGGTATTGGCGTTCTTAGTTCACGAATACAATAGAAAGATGGAGAAATTTGGATTGTAGCTTCCCTCCTGGGCCCCCTGGAGAGGAAGAATCAGGGGACCCAGAGCAGGAGCTCCAATGACAATCCTCTATTCACACCTTCTTGCTCCTCTTGTAGTCTTGGCAGCCAAGGATGTCGCTTTAAAATAGTGCCGAGCTTGGCACGTCGTGGGTTGTATTGGATAACAGGAGAAAGCCTTGAGTCGTAGTTGTCCGACTCTGTCGGGGAGAAGGCATGGGTGCTTACAGAAAGGGCTCTAAGTGCCACCACTGGCACCTGTGCCATAGGTTCGCCACCACTGGTATAGACAAATCAGAGATGGGGAAGGCAATGTGCTAAAAAGTTGCAATTATTGGTGAAAAAGAAGGTCTGTGATAGAGCCCCTATGTGAATTCTGTGCAGTCCTAGGCTAGAGAAATAACTTGAAAGGTAAATGTATGTATGAGCTTGCATGTATACTAGATGTGTGTAAATGTGAACAGGATGTGCATTGTATTGCATGTGCATGGATACTGTAATCCATAAAAAAAATTTTTAATGACCGGCAGCAGAGGAGGCTGTAAAATAAAATATTACTTCTCATTTCACTTTGTTCCATTACAGCACGGAGGCTCCCATCACTAGCGTTCTATTTGCACACATATGGTGTAGCAGTTACATGATTATTCTTTCCATTCAAGAGCTTTATTGTATAGCAGACTTGAATAAAATTAGAACATTGGCATGACAGTAACATGACACCAATATATTGCCTATTGGGGTGGGTTGAATCCAATAGCCATATAAGATACAGAAAGGATGTCTTAGAAAATGGATAAGAAAGGAAGCATAGGAAAGGGGAGGAGGAAGGTATGGTAAGACAAAAGGGAAGGGAGCAGCCGGGGTAGCGCGAGGAAGTAAGAAGATACCACAGACACCATTAAGTGGGGCCAGGTATCGGAAAAGCGGCCATGATCTGCAGGGGACTGAGCTACAAGTTCCTCCATCCTATGGGCTGAGGCAATTTCTGCTAGACATTCGGAAATTGTGCGCTTGAGCGCGTGTGTGTGTGTGTGTGTGTGTGTGTGTGTGTGTGTGTGTGTGTGTGTGTGTGTGTGTGTGTGTGTGTGTGTGTGTAGGGGGGGGGGGGTGTTGGTTGTCGATCATATTGCTATTCCCTGGAAATTACGGTCTTGGCAGCTTGAAGGTAACGGGTGAGGTATTTTTATACTTGGAAGCCAGGATGTCAAATATGAATAAGAGGGTCACTTCAGGGGTGCTCAGTTAAAAGAAAGAGCGTGATGAGTGAAAGTAAAGGCTAGGCATGTCTGCTCAAAGTGAGGGTGTGGGACAGGTCAGTTTGGTTCTTGATTGAGTATTGGAAAGGTTTGAGTTAAATTATACTGGCGAAGGTGTGTGGCAGTAAGTATCCCATAAGATGTTAGAAACTTTAGTGGTTAAATAGTAGAACCCACAAGTACCTGGAGAAAACAGTGGTTTATTGCAGGCAAGGAAAGAACCTCCATTCATTCCGTCCGCGAATGTGGGATTGTCCACAATTGGGAAAAAAGCGACTTTCAAGTAAATCAGGGAGAGACCCTGTTCCACCCCTCTCAAGGTACGTAAGGTGTGGGCCCATGTCTTAGAGATGTTGTTGTGAAAGAAGTCCAGAAGGCAGAAGTAAGCCAGAGACAGATATTCGAGACGGCAATCCAGCTAACCTACACCCATATATCTTTGGGGTGGACTAGAGTTTCCCGACGGAGCCTGGCCTGCCCTGGGAACATTTGTCCAGAAGGAGGCGAGTTGAAGATCGAGATCATTTTGAAGATGTTCACCCGAACAAAAAAAGAACAAAAAAAAGATACCCCCCTTACAGCACAAGTGTTCCCTAAAAGGTTGGATGAGAAAGAGGACCTGGTTTTGGGGCCTACTTGATAAGGATAGAAAAAAAAAAAAAAAAAAGTTGGCCGCTGATGATCAAGTTAAGTTATTGGCATAGAATCATGATCTGAAATGCTTGTGTTTGATTGTAGGGCAGGGGTTTCCTGCAAACATAAGACTTTGACTGTCTGTGGAAATGGAGTACCTGCGCATGTAAGTAATGGTAGAACCAGAGCCATTAGTGACACACAAGCACAAGTAATGGAACAAAACGCTGCATAGATCAAAAGAAGTTGTAAACTTTCTCAAACAGAAATGGTCAAAGTCGCAAAAGGTAATCATAGCTGGAAGCATTTCGCCAAAGCCAGTCCTCCCAATCGGAAGTTCAGAAGAAAGAGACAAGTCCACAGAGTCAATCAAAACAGACCAGCACAATGGTTTAAGTTCTGCAAGACATAAGGGGCCAAGCAGAATTAAGTGTGGCCTCTTACGCCACTGCTCTCATTAGACATCATTAGAGTAAAAGGGAAGCCCCATTTCTTGGGAAGTTCATGCTCTCCTAGTAGCTGTGCAAGGATGAAACATAAAAGATCTGGCAGAATCTTGAGCAAGGCTCCCTGGTGCATAATCCGTTTTTGATTCCTCAAATACCTCATTTGTGTTTGAACAGGATCTGTTCTTTGAGAGAGTAGAAATGGATTCAGTACACCACGTCTCTCTAATTTTGTGCATTGGGATAGGGAGGGTGAAGGGTTCTGTGCGATTTCAATATGCGTGTTAGGAGGCTGATCCAAGGAAGTTGTTGAGAATTTCGGTTAAGGTGGAGAACTGGAATACAGTTTGGCAAGATCTTTGATGCAAACGTTATTGCGCCCGCTTTTATTTTGGTCCAGGTCGTCTACTCTGGAGGACAAAGTAGTAACATCAGAGAATTCAGCTAAGATTTGAAAATGGAGACATTTTCCTTGGCAGGTAGGGAGAAGAGATTCAATATCTTGTACCATTGGAAGCCTATCTTCCCGAAGGAGGGGCTTGAGGAAGGCTTGCTGGAAACAAAGGGGGGGGGTGTCAGAGACGAAACCTGAGGGTTTCGTATAACCCTGGGTAGTCCTGATGATGGTTGGTAAAGGTTGGGTGGATACTGCTAGTCCCTTCCATTGAGGAGTGGTGGAAGCATGGGCCTCTTCAGCCAATGCAGCGGAACCGGAGGGAGCCAGGTGCCCAGGGGGCTACAAGGAGAATGTGTTTTGGTAGCATTGATGTGCATTGCGTGCTGGGTATGCGCCAGGGTGCTGGTACTCAATCGTGAGTGGCTGAAATGAGACACTGGGGGCATCCAATGCATGGGAGTCGGAGGCAGAAGACTCAGAGGCAGTAGGAGTGAAGGGCTAGGCGCCTGAAGATCATTGTAGCTGCTGATATATGCAGTGGCGTAGCAGGTTCATATTGTATCCTGAGGTAACTTCAGAAAATCCTGAGGCAACGCTGCTGGCTGTCCCCACAAAAAAAGTACCCAATACCAGGTTGAGTTGTTTTTTAGCGGGGCCTTTTTCAGTTTTTCCCCCCATAATCTGCAGAAACAAAAGCTGATTAAAGAGCTGGTGGTATGGAGGAGCACAGTGTGGTGTGTAGCCCTGCCATGTGCCCAGCCACATATGAGTTGGGCAAAATATATTTTGCACCAAAAAGGCATATTTAAGTAGAAAATGCATTTTTTAAATCTTCATTATTCATATAATCACTAAACCCCTAGATAAATTCTTTGAAAGGTTTAGTTTCCAAGATGTGGTAATCTCTATTGTGTTGGTACTTTAGGGGCTCTGCAAGTACGTTAACACATATGTATGTATGTATGTATGTATGTATGTATGTATGTATGTATGTATGTATGTATGTATGTATGTATGTATGTATGTATGTATGTTTCTGAAAACAATTGTATCCAAATTAATCCGGTAAAACCCAATTGCACCAATTCCCTTACGCAGATCATGTGCTTTGAAACAGCAGTTGACATCCACATGTGAGGCATTGCAGTACTCGGGAGAAAGCCTAAAAATGTTGGGGTGTTTTATTTGCCTCCAACACCATCTGAATGTTAAGGCTAAAAGAGAGAGAATATTGTTATAAAGACTGAAATTTCCACTCCATTTTTATTTGATTCCTGCAAAATTATTAAAAGGTTAACAGACTTCCCAAGTAGTGATTTGTGTTAATAAATAAATAGTTTGAGATGTTAAGTTCATAAATTGGTGTAGATTATGGGGATATATAGTAAGCCTCCAAAAAGCACTTGCAAACTACCATATGTACTAGAGTTTATGCAGACCCAAAGCCAAGATACCCAATATCACAAAAAACTGGGAAAACAGCCAGCCCCCTGGCCAACTATATAGGCAGCCAAGTCCCCTGGTCCAGTATATGGGCAGCCACCTGTTCGCCAGTCCCTTGTATATAAGTGTATAGCCAGCCAGCACATACCACACAGTATATAGCCAGCCAGTACCAAGGATATATGTATATAGCCAGCCAGAACAATAACCCACATTATATAGCCATCCAGCCTGCCCCCAGTATATTGCCAGCCAGCACCAATATAAAAAAAAAAAAAAAAAAAAAGATTAACTCAATACTCGCCTTTCAAATGCCCCCCGCAGGTCCTCTTTCTTTCTGTGCCCAGCAGAGGCAGATCAGTGCACACACTGGGATGTCAACCGCTTGCTGACATAGTATGTGTGCCGGGAGCTAGAGGTCCCGTGCTGGCTGCGCACACACTAATGTCAATGGTGGTTACGCACCTGTGGCTGCTGGAGGAAGAGGACTTGTAGGGTGTCGGAAAGTTTGGCTAGCCAAGTTAGGGATTTTCAGCAAATTTTTTGTGCTGAAATAAACGGCTTACATTTGAGAATATACGGTAACTTGGTCACCAAAAAAAATATTATATATAGCAAATCTCTTGAAAACTATAGAACTTGCAGCTAAAAACATTCTATCATCTGTAAAAAAAAAATACAAAAACGTAAAAAAAAATAACAAAAAAGACAAATGGTAAAAAAGGATAACATTTTAAATTTGAAAACTACAATGTGTCACAAGAAAACAAAAACAAATCTCCAAACCAATTATACAAGTTAAATTGCTCAAGTGTTATTACCACAGGAAGTGACATGTCTCCAAAAAAGAAAGCTGTCTCCTAAATAGGGTAAACGGAAGAGAAAAATATATCTATATAACCAGAATGGGTGGCACTGACTGTAAGTACTATCTTTTACTGGAGTGTCTACATCAATGATGCACCAATTGACTTTTCTCCAAAGAAATTATAAAATTGCTTTATTCATAAAAAGGTACAAAAATTTCCAAAATGAGAAAATAATGTAACTTACAATTCAGTGAAATTAGTCATGTCCTTGTGATGCATTTCGCGGTCCTGCCCCTTTCTCAAAAACAAACGGGCTGGTGTATGGGATAAAAACAGGCATATATAAAAGGTACCTGGAACCAGATCAGATCACCTAACTTAACCCCTTAATGCTGAAGCCACTTTTCACCTTCCTGACACGGCCCATTTTTTTCAAATCTGCCCTGTGTCACTATAAATGGTTATAACTTCAAAACGCTTTAACATATCTAAGTGATTTTAAAATTGTTTTCTCGTAACACTTTGTACTTCATGTTAGTTGAAAAAGTTTGGTGTTATGTTTTGCATTTATTTATGAGAAAATCAGATATTTGGTGAAAATTTGGAAAAAATTCTCGATTTTCGAACTTCAAAATGTTCTACTTTTTCCATACATAGTCATAACCGCAAAAAAATGTAAAAACTAACATTCACTAAATGTCTAATTTATGTGGACATGGTTTTTTAGGCATCCTCTTATTTTTGTAGGACGTTATGGGCCTTTGAACGTTAGTTGCGATTTTTCACATTTTCATAAAAAACGCAAAATCCTGCTATTGAGGCACCTGCTCAGGTTTTAATGATTTAAGAGGCCTAAATAAAAGTAAAACCCCATAAATTACCCCATTATAGAAACTACTAAACCCCTCAACGTACATAACACAACTTTTATGAAGTTTGTTAACCCTTTAATTGTTTTATAGGGGTTAAAACAAAATCGGATACAATTTTGAAAGTAAGCTTTTTTGGCTAAATGAATGTGTTTTTCAAAAAATGTACAAATTCTCAGTGGATAAAATACCAAAACGCTCCACAAAATTTGATACCCAATCCCTCCCGTGTATAACAATACCCCATATGTGGTGGTAAGCTGCTGTATGGGCACACGCCAGGGCATCGAAGGGAGCTGCACCATTCAGAACAGATTATGCATTGTCACTTTTTATCGGCTATACAATCTTAATTTTTTTGGCAACTTGGACATATAAGGGCTTATTTTTTGCGACATGAGATGCACTTTACAAATAATTCATTTTCGTGGGTCAGTAGCTTATTGGTGAGATTTTATTAACTCTTGAATGTATGGGTGAAAAGAAAATTGTCAATTTTGGTTTACTTTTTTTTCGTATTTTTTGGGGGTCGTACACCGTTCACTAAAAATACTATATTATCTTTATTCTATGGGTGATTAAGATTATGGTGATACCTCATTTATACAGTTTTTCATTTATTTTTACTGGATAAAAACTAATATAGAGGAAATCTCATTTGTTTTTGCATCGCCATCTTTTCAGAGACGTAACTTTAATATTTTTTGGTTGACAGAGCTAGTTTTGGGCTTATTTTGTACGAGTGGAGGTGTTCTTTTTAGTGGTACCATTTTGGCGCACATAACTTTTTTTGATCACTTTTTAGAACATTTTTGTGTAGAGATTTTATGAAAAATGTACATTTTTGGCATGTTTTACAGGTTTTGTTTTTACGGCGAGCGGGTCTAATAATGTCTCTGAGTTATTGTACGGATTGTTACGGACGCGGCGATACCAAATATGTGTGGTTTTTGGCGATTTTGTGGGTTTTTTTCACTTTATTGCATGTGTATAGGGAATATTTGTGTTTAGGGGACTTTAACTTTATTTAATTTTTAATAAAAATAATTATTTTATGTAATGTTTTTAACATTTTTATTAACTTTTACAGGTTAGCTTGAACAAGTGATCCACTGATCACTTGTTCAAGCTCTTCTTCACATTACACAGTGTAATACAGATGTATTACACTGTGTAATGTAAAACACTGAGCATGCTGCGCATGCTCAGTGTGTTACAGCCGGGTCCTGCCAGAAGGCACGGACCCGGCTCACAGAAGAGGATCGCGCAGCCCCGGGCACCGGCAGTCCCGGGGCTGCGATCGGAGCAGCGGACCACCCCGGTAAGCGCCGCGGGGGGTACGATTCTTCTCAAATGCCCCTAGCACGCCGCGGTGTCAGGGGTTAACACCCGCGATCGGAGAAATCTCAGATCGCGGGTGTTCGAGGCGGGTGTAGGCTATAATATATAGCCGACACCCGCAGCTTCTTGTGCGGGCTCCGTTCTGGAGCCGGCGCCAGAAGCATGACTTACTATTACTGCATTTTGCGGGAACGCACCTCCCGCCATGCAGTAATAGTACGTCAAATGTCAGGAAGGGGTTAAGTAACTTTTTTTTTTTTTTTTAAACAAGTATAATTAGTATATAACAAACAATCTCAGACACTAGCAGAACAAAATTGTATCACATTGCAAATTACCTGTGCTATGTTTGTGGGATAGTAACATGGCCCCTTGATGTGTTGTGGAGGCGGAAGTGTTACTCTTATGTATTTACTGCGCATGCGTTAGGGGTACACGCAAGCGTGGTAGTGAAGGAGCTGAACAGCGCAGTGTTGGACTGGTGCATGCGTACAAGCAAACTTGGGAGGAGACGCAATCGACATCTATGTTGATAGAAACTATGGTAACCAGGAACGCCGAATCTATGGGACGTGATCGGCAGGATAGACACAGACAGGAACGTGATCGGCAGAATATGTAAGTGGCAGATCTCCCAATAGACCAATCCAAATAGTGGAATGAAATGTAATCCCTACTACGTATTACGAAAACTGGGGCGAATAATGTAAATATGATCATTTTCTAAATGAATACAGTAAGATTATATATACACTGTAGGTCTGAAGTGGGAATACGGTGAAAACACAGAATTACTCAGGATATAACCAGATGGAGTAAGCGTGTTAAGTTTATATATCCAGAACATTTCACTATGTTTCAATGTCTTAAACAGATAAGGTACATTGCTTTTAGTCAGAGTTGTGACATTCTGCCGCGTGTTTGGAGACACTGTTTCGCAAAACCTTTGTCAATATTACTCCGATGTTTATTAAGTCCAATATATTGTAGTTTACACGTACATTCCAGGAGATAAATTACATAATTATTACTACAATTCAAAAAGTCTTTAATGGGAAATAATTCCCCTGTGACGTTTGAACTGAAATTTGTACGTCTGTGAGTGATTGAGTCGCAACATTTGCAGCGTGTATGGCTGCATTTGAATGAGCCAATGGTCTTTGGAAGAAGGATATAGAAGTTTTTATAGAGCCATTAGATGGTTTCAAATGGCTTGGGGCTAGGATATTTTTCAAAGTTTTCGAGCGCCTATAGCAGTGATGGCGAACCTTTTAGACAGAGTGCCCAAACTACAACCAAAACCTACTTTTATGTCGCAAATTGCCAAGATGACAATTTAAGCAATAACCTATTGATCCCAACTGTATCATTAATCTTAATCATATTGACATTCTGAGGACACCAAACAAAAGAAAGAAAATTTGGATTGTAGCTTCCTTCCAGGGTCCCCTGAAGAGGAAGAATCATGGGACCCAGAACAGGAGCTCCAACCATAATCCATCTCTGTCCATACCTTCTCGCTTCTTGTGTAGCCCTGGCAGCCAAGGTGTCGCTTTAAAATAGCTTTGGATGACAGGAGGAAACCTTTCTAGCAAATTTTGTGCTGGGGTGAAGGCCTGGGTGCCCACAGAAAGGGCTCTGAGTGCCAGCTCTGGCACCCGTGCCATATGTTCGCCACCACTGGCCTATAAGTTAGATGCGGCTTCGCAGGAATGATCTTTTGAGGTAAGGATCATTCAGAAGAATCCCCCAATGTTTTTCCAAAATTTTCTTAATATCTGAGTGCTCATTTGAGTATGTGGTAATACAGTTTAAACAACTTTCTTCTAAGAAAGTGTCTTTGGGTACTAGGCAGCTTGCTTTGTCAAATAAGCCGGCTCTCGCAAATGCCTCACTTAGAAGAGGGTCAGGGTAACCTTTAGTTTTAAATCTTTCGTTCAAGATCTTGCTTTGGGATAGAAAATCAGTTATTTGAACAATTGCGACAAATTCGTTTGAATTGTCCAAAGGGGATATTTGTTAGCCATTTCTTCAGATGACTGCTTTTAAAGTCCAGATAGCTATTGCTATCTACTTTCTTATTCGTTTCATCATGAAAGACCACGATGTCCAGAAATTCGTTTTCTTCATTGGCTATATGTTCCGTGAACTCAAGCCCCCAGTTATTTTTGTTCAGATCTCTTATAAAACATTTCAGCACTAAACTGGTCTCCGTCCCAAGTAATGAAAATATCATCAATGAATCTTTTAAATAAGATACATTTCTTGAAGGCTGGATACGTATAGATAAATTTCTCCTCCAATAGACGCACAAAAAATTAGCAAAGCTAGGGGCAAACTTACTCCCCATAGCTGTACCCCATTTCTGCAAGTAGATAGTATTTTTAAAAAGATAAATAATTGTGCTGGAGAATAAATGCTATAGCTTCTACTAAAAATTGTTGCTAGATAGATTTTTCCAGAATCTCTGTCACAGTTGCAGAACCCAATTCATGTGAGATGTTAGTATAAAGGGAAGTCATGTCCATAGTAACAAACCTGTATTTCTCCTTCCATGGTATTGGTAGAATTTTCCGAATAAAGTCTGGAGTATCCAAAATGAAAGAGTCCAGAGCCCTCACCGATTTTTGAAGAAAAAGATCTATATAATGTGAAAGATTGGATATCAACGAATCTATTCTTAAAATTGTAGGTCTTCCGGGAGGTCTCTCAAGGCTTTTATGTATTTTTGGCAGATGGTAAAAGAGGGCTGTAAAAGGTTCTTCAACTTTCAAATAGCCCAATTCCTTTTTTATTTATAATACCCAGCCTGTATCCTTTATCCAATAGGAGGTAAAGAGCTTTTTTATAACTATCTGTAGGATTTGTGGATAATTTGATGTAGTAGCTAGGATCTGATAAAAGACGAGTTGCTTCAGAGATATAATCGTCCCTATTCATAATCACTATTCCACCGCCCTTATCCGCGCTCCTAATTACAATATCCCTATTCCCGGCCAAAGTTTTCAATGCTTTCTTTTCCAAAGGGTACCGGTTATTTTGCTTCTGATGATTTGTTCTTTTTTTGTTGTGAATGTAATCCACGGAGTTCAATCGCTACTAAATTATAAAAATATTCTATATAGATTCCCTTATGATGCGTGGGTAAAAAACAGATTTGAGTCTTCCTCCCCTACAGCCCCTCTTTCTTGATTTTTTTCTCTTGATACCCAAAGGGGGTGAATGATGTACTATTTCGGTTAATTGAATCGGTGTTACCTGGTACGACGGAGTGTGCTCTTTGAAGGGAGGAAGCCCTAAAAAAAAGACAATGAAGTATTTGGAGAAAAGGATGGTGGAGGTGACTGACAGACAAGGGGCGGCGAGAGAGAATGTATTGTAGGAGTGTAAAATAGATTGTTGGGATTATCATCAGGAGGGCTGCCATGTGTGGTGAAAATGGAATTTTGAGTACAGTTTGGGTATACAACAGGAGGGAGTGCAGGTTTAGGTAAAGAGTCGGTGTTTAGATTTGTAACGCTCTTGAGGGACTTGCAAAAATCTTGGCTCATTCTCACTCTACTTCTTTTGGTTGGACATTTTTAGCCATGAATTGGTTGGCCTTAAATACAGTTTTCTGTACAGTTCCATCTTATTGGCGTGTAGGGCTAGTGTGATCAATAAGCTGCCTTTGGTGGTTGGGTTTGGTCCTGCTGTGAATAAACGTATGTCCAGTAGTATACCCTTTTTCATATGGGACCTTTTCTTATTATACGATTTAGGGCGGGCCTCTAGCTCCTTACCATTGTGGGTTGATGCATGCGCATTACTGGTTTTATTCTCATAATGCGTTGTCTGGGTTAACAGACTAGGTTCTTGATTATGATTTTTAGTGTTATCATAAATAGGGTTGCAGAATACCTTGGTACCATTTATAAATTAATTAGAATTTTTTATGAAAAATAATAGACAATCATTCAACAGAATTAAAAAAAAAAAAAAAAAAAAAAAAACCCTCAATGAAGCAGGACACTGAAATCAAAAAATTCCTGTAACTATCACAAACTTCTGCATCTCTCAACAAGTATTTTGGCCCACTCGTCATAAGCAAACTGCTCCATTTGTCTTGAATTTGAAGCGTTCCTTTTCCTCGGCGGAATGTTTCAGCTCCTTCCAAAGATTATTTTTTTTTTTTTTTGGTTAGATCAAAGTTTACCTTTATGTATGCAGATTTGTGTTCCTAGTCCCATGGGAGTGACCAGTGAGGAGTAGGGCAGAAATGTTTGACGTACTGAGAAAGAAAACAATTGGGAGAGGGGGGATATGGGGGTCATGGGCGTTTTAAATTTAAAAATCGATGCAGGACAGATTGGTTGCCAGGGGGCACTGGGTGGAAGGAGGGGGGGGGGCGATGAAGGGATGAGTGTGGGTGTGATAGCCACTCCTCACTGGCCACTCCCAGAAAACAGAAAGGTAAAACTTTAATCTAAATTAACATTTTCTCAGAAAAAAGGCAATTTTACTACAAAAACTTTGGCAATGTACACAATATTCTCTATAGGGACATAGGGGAGCCAGAAAAATGGCTCTGAATGACAGGTTCCCTTTAACATATGGCAGCAGCAACTAGAAATATGGCTTTGACTGAGAGTATGGTTTTTTGGGGGCTTTGCACTTTTAATACACCTCGAATAGTCCAGCTTACTGGGTTTTTCTATTTCCTATTCTCCACATATCTGGGTTAGAGGGTACAATGACAATATGGAAGATTGTTGTCACATGCAGTACACAACTCTCAATCTATCTCTCGATGTAGCTCCCGGTGTTTCCCGGGATAGTATATAACTGCTCTTAGCTTTAACAAAATAGAACGGGTTAACAAATGATATTTTATTTTTATTTATCTCGCTCCGACTTTCTCCGAGGGTCTCTGGCACTGACCCAGACTGTGTCCGTCTGTCTTGGTCTCCGTCACTGAACGTCTTGGACTGTCTCCGTCTCCGAGTGTCTGACTGTGTCCGTCTTTTCAAATTTCTCTGTTTCCGTCTCTGATTGTCTACTTTGGGGGATTCATCAGAAGTGTCAGCGGAGAACTGTTGGCAACTCCAACTGTTTTACCTCAAACATTTCTCATACCGCCCCCCTATCTCTATATCCCTATTCATCTTAACTAACACATAAGCTGTCTTCTACTCAATGGCTATAGAAACCAATCAAAGCATAGACCTCATATAAATGACCTGTAGAAAAAAAAGGAACCAATCAGCTTCTAACTGCCACAGCAACGAGCAGACAATAGCGCTGTATATGGCGGTTAATAATTGCACTTTTGCGTTAAATTTTGGCGCAAAACCTAGTCTTTGACTAAAATTCTTTGATTGTAAATGCAATGGTACAAATTCCTTTAGTGGATATACACTCACCGGCCACTTTATTAGGTACACCTGTCCAACTGCTCGTTAACACTTAATTTCTAATCAGCCAATCACATGGCGGCAACTCAGTGCATTTAGGCATGTAGACATGGTCAAGACAATCTCCTGCAGTTCAAACCGAGCATCAGTATTGGGAAGAAAGGTGATTTGAGTGCCTTTGAGCGTGGCGTGGTTGTTGGTGCCAGAAGGGCTGGTCTGAGTATTTCAGAAACTGCTGATCTACTGGGATTTTCACGCACAACCATCTCTAGGGTTTACAGAGAATGGTCCGAAAAAGAAAAACATCCAGTGAGCGGCAGTTCTGTGGGCGGAAATGCCTTGTTGATGCCAGAGGTCAGAGGAGAATGGGCAGACTGGATCGAGCTGATAGAAAGGCAACAGTGACTCAATTCGCCACCCGTTACAACCAAGGTAGGCAGAAGAGCATCTCTGAACGCACAGTACGTCGAACTTTGAGGCAGATGGGCTACAGAAGCAGACGACCACACCGGGTGCCACTCCTTTCAGCTAAGAACAGGAAACTGAAGCTACAATTTGCACAAGCTCATCGAAATTGGACAGTAGAAGATTGGAAAAACGTTGCCTGGTCTGATGAGTCTCGATTTCTGCTGCGACATTTGGATGGTAGGGTCAGAATTTGGCATCAACAACATGAAAGCATGGATCCATTCTGCCTTGTATCAACGGTTCAGGATGGTGTCATGGTGTGGGGAATATTTTCTTGGCACTCTTTGGGCCCCTTGGTACCAATTGAGCATCGTTGCAACACCACAGCCTACCTGAGTATTGTTGCTGACCATGTCCATCCCTTTATGACCACAATGTACCCAACATCTGATGGCTACTTTCAGCAGGATAATGCGCCATGTCATAAAGCTGGAATCATCTCAGACTGTTTTTTTAAAATGACAATGAGTTCACTGTACTCAAATGGCCTCCACAGTCACCAGATCTCAATCCAATACAGCATCTTTGGGATGTGGTGGAACGGGAGATTCGCATCATGAATGTGCAGCCGACAAATCTGCGGCAACTATGTGATGCCATCATGTCAATATGGACCAAAATCTCTAAAGGTATGCTTCCAGCACCTTGTTGAATCTATGCCACGAAGAATTGAGGCAGTTCTGAAGGCAAAAGGGAGTCCAACCCGTTACTAGCATGGTGTACCTAATAAAGTGGCCGGTGAGAGTGTGTATATAATATACACACTCTCACCGGCCACTTTATTAGGTACACCATGCTAGTAACGGGTTGGACTCCCTTTTGCCTTCAGAACTGCCTCAATTCTTCGTGGCATAGATTCAACAAGGTGCTGGAAGCATACCTTTAGAGATTTTGGTCCATATTGACATGATGGCATCACATAGTTGCCGCAGATTTGTCGGCTGCACATTCATGATGCGAATCTCCCGTTCCACCACATCCCAAAGATGCTGTATTGGATTGAGATCTGGTGACTGTGGAGGCCATTTGAGTACAGTGAACTCATTGTCATTTTAAAAAAACAGTCTGAGATGATTCCAGCTTTATGACATGGCGCATTATCCTGCTGAAAGTAGCCATCAGATGTTGGGTACATTGTGGTCATAAAGGGATGGACATGGTCAGCAACAATACTCAGGTAGGCTGTGGCGTTGCAACGATGCTCAATTGGTACCAAGGAGCCTAAAGAGTACCAAGAAAATATTCCTCACACCATGACACCACCACCACCAGCCTGAACCGTTGATACAAGGCAGGATGGATCCATGCTTTCATGTTGTTGACGCCAAATTCTGACCCTACCATCCGAATGTCGGAGCAGAAATCGAGACTCATCAGACCAGGCAATGTTTTTCCAATCTTCTACTGTCCAATTTCGATGAGCTTGTGCAAATTGTAGCCTCTGTTTCCTGTTCTTAGCTGAAAGGAGTGGCACCCGGTGTGGTCTTCTGCTGCTGTAGCCCATCTGCCTCAAAGTTCCACGCACTGTGCGTTCGGAGATGCTCTTCTGCCTACCTTGGTTGTAACGGGTGGCGATTTGATTGCTTTTCTATCAGCTCAAACCAGTCTGCCCATTCTCCTCTGACCTCTGGCATCAACAAGGCATTTCCGCCCACAAAACTGCCGCTCACTGGATGTTTTTCTTTTTCGGACCATTCTCTGTAAACCCAAGAGATGGTTGTGCGTGAAAATCCCAGTAGATCAGCAGTTTCTGAAATACTCACACCAGCCCTTCTGGCACCAACAACCATGCCACGTTCAAAGGCACTCAAATCACCTTTCTTCCCCATACTGATGCTCGGTTTGAACTGCAGGAGATTGTCTTGACCATGTCTACATGCCTAAATGCACCGAGTTGCCGCCATGTGATTGGCTGATTAGAAATTAAATGTTAACGCGCAGTTGGACAGGTGTACCTAATAAAGTGGCCGGTGAGTGCATATATATTATATATCTCACACATTTTTTTTTTCTTTGGTGGCTATTTATGTAGTTTACAAAAAGGTGATTACCAGACTGATTCTAATATACTGTTGATTGCTTTATATATAGGTTTGCTGCATAATATTGCACAGCGCCCATGTCAACCCTCAAATTACTCTACTGTGCTCAAACTTTATTGTCCTAGCTTGGATACTTTGTGCTTACACCACACTACTGTGTATATTAATACGTTAATATAATATTGTTTATTCTTCACTAGAAAATACATTATACCATACATTATAAAGATCTTATATGTAGGAGGTTTGTATCAAGAATAGTCTTTGTAATACTAGTATGAACTCACTAAATCACTCCAATTGGTATAGGCCACTCTTAACACCTTCGCAAACGAGGACAAACTATATTGTGCCACGAAGGGTGTATGGAGAGAGCTCACGGCTGTATAATACAGCAGACGCCTGCCTGTTACTGCCGCGGTCGGGTTACATGGGAGCCGCCATCTTGAATGGCCGATAGCCATCCCTTGTGACGTTATCGGAGGGTGACGATCGGTTGGCATGGCAGCCAACAGTCTCATTGAAACTCGCAGGCTTGCCATGTGCCATGATCTCTAATAGCAGGCTATTACAAATCATTGTAATATTGGTATATACTGCGATACAGTAGTATTGCAGTATATAGTACTAGCCTGGAGGTTCTGAAATAATGGTTAAAAAAAAAAAAAAAAAGTTTAAATCACACCACCCTTTCCCGAGATCACATATAAAAGCAAATTAAAAAAAAGTGAGAATTAGAAACATGTTTGGTATCATCGCATCCCAAAATCATATTAATGATTTTTCAAGGCGTTTAACTCCGTAACGGTAAAATGTCGCCCAAAGTCGAAAGTGACACTTTCTTGCCATTTTGAAAAATAGGCCGTACGGTCCTCAAAATGATAGCATTAAAAAAAGTCATCAAAATTCGCAAAAAATTACACCACCCACAGCTCCGTGCACTGAAGTATGAAAAAGTTATTGGCGCCAGAACATGGCAAAATGAAGAATTTTTTTTACAGAAGGTTTTAATTGTTTTTAAATGTATGAAAACATAAAACCTATAGAAATTTGGTATCCTTGTGATCGTACTAAACCAAAGAATAAAGTAGACATGTCATTTGAGGTGCTCAGTGAAAGCTTTAAAATCCAATCCCACAAGAATATGGTGCAAATGAGTTTTCATCATTTTCACTGCATTCAAAAAAATTTTCCTGCTTCCCAGTACATGGCATGGAATATTCAATACCATCACTATATAGTGCAATTTCTTACGCAGAAAACAAGCCCAAACACAGCTCTTTACATGGAAAAATTAAAAAAAAAAAAAGTCAGATTTTTGAAGGTGGGAAGTGAAAAATGAAAATGCAAAAACGAAAAAGGGCCACGTCCTTAAGGTGTTAAATGAGTTTTATGCGGGTACACCATGCCACTAGAACAGTGTTTTACAAAATAACTATCAAATAAGTATCAAACGTAAAACTTTAACTTTACAAGAAAAAGAAAAAATAGTTCTCAGAATATGCAAAATCATCTGTTTCAACTAAACTAAATAAATTAGATATAGCCATAATCATACCGCATTTTGTCATAAAAGTAGTTGGAGTATTGTCTACTCGTCTCAAGCGGTGTATGCCATGACTCGTGTTACGGTTGTGGCAGAGTGCCAGAAACTTTTTAAGTGTTTAATTTGTCATGTTTGTCAAATAAAGTTTTTGTGCAATTTTCATAGTTATTTGTTTGTTGATCTGGTTAAGAGCTGGTTAAAGCATATCTGCTCCCTAGCCTATGCCCTGCTTGTTTTAAAAATGGCTTTGTCAGCATTCTGAATACGCTACTTTAGAAAACGTATCAATCACTGTATGGCATTCATATTTATAACCGCATGGCTGTAAAATAATTGCCTTTGTACAGTAGTCTTCATTATCAGTATGAGGTTATTTATTATGTAATGGTGATGGTCATCATGTAGCAATATTATTTTTCTCTTAGGTTGGTATTATAGGGCTTCATTATTGTGTTGTTGTGTTGGCACTTTGCAATAGGTCAGTGAGTTTCATGACATTCCTGGTTTGTTTTAAGACTTGTTCTTTTTCAATGGCATCATTTCGGGCATGTACCTCCACCACATTTTAAAAATATTTTTGTTAAGGAATTTAATACAAAAATCATAATTTTAAGGTTTTTTTCACTATGAATGTCCAGTAATAATTTAGATTTAATGTACAGTTGGTTACAGATGCAGTGATACAAAATCTTTTTTTTCTTCAAGTTTAGTATAGTATATTACTGTATATATTTTCGAAGCAAGAAGAAGACATGTGGGGGCCTCAGAAAAGTGAGTACCATGTTATTTATTTATTTTTTTAAGGCTTGACATACTGGGGGCAGGGGCTGGCAGGCTTTATACTGGGGGGGGGGGCAGGCCATATACTTGGGGGGGGGGGGTCAGGCCATATACTTGGAGGGGGGGGGGCGCAGGAGCTCACTATATACTAGGGGAGCAGCAGCTGGCGGGGGCTTTCCGCTTTATACTGGCTGGAGGCTGTGACCAATGTATTTCCCACCCTCGGGTCGCATTATACTCAAGTATTTACGGTATTTATTTCTATGAAAAGCTAACGAATTAGGAACTTCATATTTATTAATAATTGATAGAAGAGTTTACTTTATTTTTCAGTTTTACTTTTATTCACACTTTTACTTCAAAAAATGACGCTTGTTCAAGGCAATACACCGCAAAAAAATGTATAGTCATGGCCAAAAGTTTTGAGAATGATGCAAATGTCAATTTTTCCAAAGTCTACTGCATCATGTTTTATAATGGCAATTTGCATATACTCCAGAATGTTATAAAGAGTGATCAGCTTAACAGAAATTAAATTGCAAAGTCAATATTTGCCTAGAAAATGAACTTTTTCCCCCAAAACACATTGCAGGCCTGCCTTAAAAAGAGCAGCTAACATCATTTCAGTGATTGCTCCAGTAAAACAGGTGTGGGTGTTGATGAGGACAGGGCTGGAGATCAATCTGTCATGATTAAGAAATAACACTTTAACCCCTACGGGACTCTGCCCATTTTGGCCTTTAGGACGTGGCCCCATTTTTCAAATCTGCCCTATGTCACTATTGGTGCTTATAGCTTTGGAATGCTATGAGGGGATTTTTAGATTGTACTTCAAATTTGTTTAAAAAATTGGATGATATTTTTTGTGTTAAGTTCAGAAAAAAAATGAAATTTTAAAAAAGAATTTTTTCAAAGGTTTGGTTCTACATTACTACTCTTGCTGCAGATAGTCATAGCACCCAAATAAACTTACTTTTCCCAAATGTCTGCTTTATGTTGGATGGTTTTAAGATTCCACATATTTTACTTATGTTATAAAACTCAGAATTTAGGTACCATTTTTAAATTTTTTGGAAACTCCCCAAAACCCATATTTAGATGGACCTGTTTAACTTCTAATTGACTGTGAGAGGCCTCAATAATAGCTAGACTTGTAAATTATCCCATTCTGGAATCTACACCCCTCAACGTATGAAAAAACACAGTTAAGAAGCTTGTTAACCCTTTAGGTGTTTTATATGGGTTAAAACAAAATGGAGGTGCAGTCTACAAACTGTAATATTTTTTCACAATACACTCATTTTGGGTGGAAAATTAAACATTTGCAATGGATTAAATGAAAAAAGGCTGCACAAAGTTTTATACTCAATTTCTCCCGAGTACACCAATACCCTATATGTGGTGGTAACCTGCTGTATGGGCGCACGGCCGGGCATAGAATAGAGGGAGGCGCCATCCTGAGTAGATTTGCATTGTCAAATTGCACAGGCTATATTTTTATCTTTTTTTAATGTGGACCTATAGGGGGCATCTATAGCCAATTGGTGAGATTTTATTTCTTAGGAAGATTTTTTTGTGTTTTTTTTTTTTGGCTGTTTAGCATACCATAAAAGTAGTACATTATTTTTATTCTATGGGTCGCCTCGATTACAAAAATACCTAATTTATATAGTTTATTTTTTTCCCATTTTGACTGAAGAAAAAGTAATTTTGTGTAAAGGTTGTTAATTTTAGCATCACCGTCTTTCATATGCATAACTTCGTTTTTTTCGCCTCACAAATCTTTTTTGCGAGAAGGATTGTTCTTTTTAGTGTTCTTATTTTAGAGTGCATAACATTTTTTCCATATCGTCCCCCATGACGGCCCACCTGGAGGATGACCCCTTGACCTCTGTAGGGACAGGAAGCAGAGGTTAAATTCCCCCCCCCCCCTTGCACTCACATACCAGTGTCTTCCTGTCCCTACACAGGGCAGGGAGCGGAGAGAGCTCTCCCCGGCTCCTCCAAGGGGACAGTCAGGGGGGAGTATATGTGCGGGACACGTCCCTACATCCTACCTGGTCCCAGACCACGAGCGGTGCATAGTGCATCCTTCCCCTGCCTTGAAGGGAACCTCCGACCGGCTTTGTTGACGGCTCCGTGAAGCCAACATCACCCAGGCACGTGCATATGCAATGGAACACCTCCGGGTGTTCCAAGATGGTGACTTCCGGCCAATGAGTGTCGCACCGGAAGTGACGTGTCGCGAACACGAGAAGCCGGCGTGAGTATGTTTGAAATATCAAGCGGGCTCTCACGTTGATCTGAGGTCTATGCTTCTGTCGCCATCAGCCGTGCACGCTACGTGGAATAGGTACATTGTCTTAGAATAGAGTATTCTTTTCCTTCAGTAAATTTAATGAAAAATATTTTTTTTTATATAGATCTGGTGCCTGGATTTCTAGCTTACTGAGCCTTCAGGTTTATGTGCGCTAATAAGGTCAGCCATATGTAATTGCACATTCTAACATTTGTTATGTTTATGCATAGATTACAATTGGCAGCTCCGAGTCCTCAACTATGGACATCATTGTATCAGACCCCCCGCCTATAGCTCCTGTGAGTGGTTTCGGGATGTCTAGTATGTTTTGGGATTTTTAAATTCCACATTGCATGGAGCCTATGCTACAAAATCTGGTATTGTTCTTTTTGGTAGGAATCTAAAGAGAAGGAGACGTCAAAAGAACTAGAGAAGAAGGCACAGTCACGCAGATGTAACATGTGTTTCAATAAGCTGTTAGGTAACTACAAGAAACCTGTATGCAAAGAATGTTTGGACAATCTGCTCAAAGAAGAGAGATACTCCTTTATGGAGGAGATGAGGTCATTCATTAAAGGAGAAGTCCAGACATCTGTGGCGGCTTCTGTGGCTTCCATTATTCCCCAAATAGTACCACCTAAAAGGCCCACGGTAATGGAGTCTGAATCCGAATCAGAAGAAGCTAGTACATCTTTTTCCATAGATATGGATATTTCCCAGTCTATAGCGGCTACTAAGATGGAGTCAAAATACCTATTCGCATCAGAAAATCTTGACGCGTTACTTAAGGCAGTCAGAGATACTTTAAAAATTGAAGACATTGAAGAGGCAAAATCTGTACAGGATGAACTATTTGGCATACTTAAGGCGAAAAAGAAAAGAGTGTTTCCAATAAACAAGATACTTAAGGAATTGATATTGGAGGAATGGAGAGAGCCTGAAAATAGAATTTCTGTTTCTAAAGAATTCAAAAATCGTTTGATATTTGATGAGGAAGAAGTAAAAAACTGGAATGCTACACCCAAAGTAGATGTCCAGGTGACCAAAATCACGAAGGCTGAGGGAGTAAGATTCTTTGCAAAAGAAAGTGCCTTGTCAAATTCAGTTAGACATGCCATTTGGTTAAGACAGTGGAGTGTCGATTGCAGATCTAAAGCCAAATTTTGTAGTCTTCCCTTCCAGGGTGAATATGTGTTTGGTGCAGAATTAGACGCCATTCTGGAGAGCTGCGGATCGTAAAAAAGGGTTTCCTGAAACAAGAACAGGTCAAAAGAAACAATCCTTTCGTGACCCAAAAGAGAAGAAGTTTCCGTACAGAGGTAAAGGCAAACAAGGTAGATTGAGTTATTCCAAAGGTGGAAGAGGAAGAGGATTCCTACTTAGCTCCAGTAACTCAACATCTAACTTTAGAAAACAATGACACCAGAGTGGGAGGAAGACTGCTCAATTTCCGTCAACATTGGACCCAAATAACCTCAAATCCATGGGTCTTACGGATTCTACTAGACGGATACAAGTTAGAACTGACTTCTCTTCCTCCCAACAACTTCATGATAACAAAGCAACCATCGCAGTCACTAACCACCAGCTTATGGCAGGAGGTTCTGAAGCTGAAGGCCATGGATGTGATATCTCCAGTTCCCAGACAATCACAGGGGAAAGGTCCTTATTCACCTCTATTTCTCATAACAAAACCAAATGGAACATTCAGTCTAATCTTCAATCTGAAAAACCTGAACAAGCATATTCTTTACAGGAGATTCAAGATGGAAACTATATGCTCAGCCACCCCATTAATTCCGCCAAATGCGTTCTTATGTACCATCGACCTAAAAGAAGCATACTACCACGTACCAATCTATCCACCATCCCAGAAATTCCTCAGATTTGCAGTAGTTACCCCCGGAGAGAAACACAGCTTGTTTTCAGTACAAAGCTCTCCCGTTCGGGATCTCGTCTGCCCCAAGGACTTTTTCAAAAATCATGATAGAAGTAGTGGCATTTTTGAGATCCAAGGAAGTGGCGGTGATTCCGTACCTGGACGACCTACTGATAATTGGTCAGACAGAACAGGAACTTATACAACACAGGAATCTGACGATTACTACCCTGCAACAACTAGGCTTGTGCATAAACTGGGAGAAATCAAAACTGACACCCAGCAAAAACACAATATTCCTAGGCACACTTCTGAACACATCTTTACAGATGTCGTTTCTTTCTCCCGAAAAAAGGGACAGACTCATTCAGAAGATACATCACTTCCAACAACAAAACTGTCACATTGCCAAGGAACTCCAACCGATTCCGCATAAAGACACAAGATTAAAAGAAATATTTCCAGGCCCTCCTCTCCTGTCCTTCCGGCAACCACCAAACCTGAAACAACTGGTTGTCCGGAGTGCCCTGAGACCCCCATCAGAAAATGGTACCTCACCCTGCCTGCAAAGCAGGTGTAAAACATGCCAGTACATTTGCACGGGTGACCAGGTACCTGTACCTCAATCACAGCAGGTACATCAGATCAAGGGGACCTTTTCCTGCAGGTCCTCTAATGTGGTCTACCTTATTATGTGTCAGCAGTGTCCAACCACAGGCCTTTATGTTGGAGAAACAGGTCAGAGACTCCATCAACGTATGAACTCACACAGAGCTGATATTAAAAATGAAAGGAAAGATCTGCCAGTGGCTGCACATTTCTCCAGAGAGGACCACACTATGGAGGATTTGCAGATTACTGTTTTAATGGGACATTTTAAGACACAGAGGGAAAGGAAAGAATGGGAGTATAAATTGATGAGGAGATTCAACACCTTGCAAAGTGGTCTTAACATTCATGCCAGCTTCATGACCTCCTACCTCTGACCTGGAGGCCACAAGCAGATAAGAGCCAGGGCTCATGTGTCTCGCCTCATAGGTTTTTAATATGTTTTTATTGCCATCCTGTTGTAAATAAGATGTCCCTGTTTTATCTGTTGTTTTAGAGGTTTTTTTTTTTTTTTTAATATCCTTTGATGATCACTGTTTAGTGTGCATAAAATGCTGTGAATTTTCTGTTTCATGCATAACATCATGTCTGATGAAGAGAACTAGTATTCTCGAAAGCTCACCATCAAATATACTCAGTTAGCCTCAAAAAGGTATCGCCTGATTTCTTCACTCTTCTTCTGCTCTCCATGGCTAACAGTACAAATCTACACTACTAGCACAATAAGAAGCCATGAGAGTGTGGGGGCAGATGACGGCTTGCATTCAATCTGTTAAATGGAGTCAGAGTCATACTCGAAGGTTCCAGTGCTGGATTTTAGAGGTTTGGGACAAGAACCCCCACCATCTAGACCAGAATATCCAACTACCTCCAAGAGTCAGAATGTTCCTGAATTGGTGGACAGAAATGTCACATTTAATGAAAGGAATACCCTGGCATCCATGGCCAATCAAAGTAATCCAAACAGATGCCAGTCAGTCAGGTTGGGGTGCAAATTTAGGAGACAAACTTCTTCAGGGTCAGTGGGCTGTTTCCATCCAAAATCGGTCCTCGAATTACCGAGAACCAAGAGCGGTATGGGAGACTTTGAAGAACAGTGCCTCAGAACTCGGAGAACATCATGTAAAAGTCTATTCAGACAATATAACAACAGTGGCCTACTTGAAGCATCAAGGGGGCACAAGGAACAAAGAACTCCTAGATTTAGATTTATCGGAAAAAAAATTTTCCTGGGCAGAAAAACATATCCTCTCATTGAAAGCGATCCATCTAAGAGGAGAAGACAACAAGGTGGCGGATTTCCTGAGCTGGAATCGCCTGGATCAAAATGAGTGGTGTCTGAACGACAAAGTATTCCAAGAGATAACCAAGGTTTGGGGTCATCCGACGATAGATTTGTTTGCTACCAAAACCAATTCCAGAGTAAAGAATTTCTACTCGCTGGACAGCACCGGGTCAGGCCTTCAGATGGACGCATTCAAATCAGGTTTGGGATGCTCCTCTTATGCATGCCTTTCCTCCTATTCCAGTGATTTCCAGAGTCATACAACAGATTCGGGCAGACAAGGCTACTGTAATCCTAATAGTGCCATACTGGCCGAAAAAGAACTGGTTCCCAGCCTTAAAAGAAATGGCCCTAGCGGAACCGATACTTCTGCCTGTCAGAGAGGATCTCCTGTCCCAAGGCCCCATCTATCACCCAAACCCGCGGTCTCTCAGTCTCTCAGCTTGGATCCTGAAAGGTCATTACTAAAGTTACGATGTCTTTCAGACAAGGTAATGACCACTATGAAAGCAAGTCGTAAACCAGTCACCTTTGCAATTTATAATAAAATATGGAAAAAGTTTGTCATTTTGTGGTTCAAGTCAACCTAACCAAACATCTCCAAATATTTCCCAGATCCTAGACTTCCTGCAGTCCGGATTTGACAAAGGGTTGAAGACCAGTACCCTCAAAGTCCAGATTTCAGCACTAAGCGCTTTCTTTGATCAACCCTTGGCCGATAACAGATGGATCAGCAGGTTTGTGAAAGCCACATCCAGACAGACCAAATTATATACAGAAGATCCCATCATGGGACCTTTCTTTTGTGCTTAATTACCTTACTGGGCCACCATTTGAGCCAATGGAAGATGCTAACATAAAGGACTTGACCCAAAAATTTACCTTCTTAATAGCTTTAACATCCGCTAGAAGGTTAGGAGAGATTCAGGCATTGTCAATTAGAGAGCCATACTAGAGAATCTCTGATGATAGAGTTACTTTAAGGCTTGAAAAAACCTTTGTTCCTAAAGTTTCTTCAGAGTTTCATCTAAATCAAGAAATTTTCCTTCCATCGTTTTTTCAGGATCCAAAATCTCCAAAAGAAACTACTTGGCATTCCTTGGATGTGAGAAGAATCTTACTACATTATATAAAAAGCACGGAATCATGGCGCCAAGATTCCAATATTCTCCTTCAGTTCGGCAACTAGAACAAAGGAAAGAAAGCATCCAAAGCCTCTATCGCCTGATGGATTCAGCTGGTCATCAAAGGAGCATATGCGTCCCAGAATCTGACTATTCCTGGGTGGGTCAGAGCCAATTAAACCAGAGCTATAGCTGCCACATGGGCAGAAAAGAGGGGCGCTTCCATTGAAGAAATATGCAGGGCTGCCACCTGGTCGAGCCAATTAACCTTTGCCAAACATTACAGACTGAATGTCCAGAATACCAAAGAATTAGCCTTTGGTAGAAAAGTCTTGCAAGCTGTAGTCCCTCCCTAAGGAATTATTTGATAAATCTCCAGGTGGGCCGTCATGGGGGACGATATAGAAAATGGGAATTATTCTCACCGTTAATTCGGTTTCCATTAGTCCACCATGACGGCCCATGTATTTTTTCCCACCCATATTATATTATATATATATATATATATATATATATTTATTGTTATACTATGATAGTATATTGTAGTATTATAGTGTATGTGAAATAAACATGCAATAAAAGGGGTTGCATCCACTGCCGGTGTAATTATTTGGTAGTCACTGGTATGTGAGTGCAAGGGGGGGGATTTAACCTCTCTGCTTTCTGTCCCTACAGAGGTCGAGGGGTCATCCTCCAGGTGGGCCGTCTTGGTGGACGAATGGAAACCGAATTAACGGTGAGAATAATTCCCATTTTTAATCACTTTTTAGAGCATTTTTTTATAGGGAATTATTAAAAATGGGTTCACTTTGCCGATCTTATACCAATTCTGTTTTATTAAGCAGATTGTTACGGACGCAGCGATACCAGATATGTGGGGCTTGTGTGTTTATTTAATTTTACTAATTTAATTGAAAATTATCTATTTCGAATTGTTTTTTGCGGTTTTATTCACTGGTCCAGTAATTGTGTTTTATTATACAGATTGTTACGGACGCGGCAATACCAAAAGAGAGAGAGTGAGTGAGTGAGTGAGTGAGTGAGTGAGTGAGTGAGTGAGTGAGTGAGTGAGTGAGTGAGTGAGTGAGTGAGTGAGTGAGTGAGTGAGTGAGTGAGTGAGTGTGTGTTTTTTATACTTTATTAAGTGTTTTTTTGGTTAAGTGACATTTTTGTGGCTTATATTATGCATTTTCTTTTTATTCTAATGTGCAAACTTTAGTGTTTTTAAATTTTTTTACTTTTCCATACTTGAACTTGAACCAGCGATGCTCTGATCGCTGGTTCAAGTCCAATACACTGCTCAACCATACCAATTCATTGTAGAACAATGTAAACGGTCTGAACATGCAGACGCACATGCAGACAGTTTACAGTCAGACCCCGGGCACTCGGCAGACTTTGGTGCGTGTAAAGGGTTAACACTCGCAACCGATCGCGGGTGTTAACGTGCCGTGTCAGCTGTGATAGGCAGCTAATAGCCGCTGCTTCTAGTGCCTGGTCTGTTCGTGAACCTGTGCCGGAAGCAGGACTTTATAGTACGTCCCGGTGCGGGAAGTATAGTATCAGGAAATACTATAACGTCCAGGTGCGCCTAGGGGTTAAAAGGAGGCTGGTGCTTGGCATCATTGTTTCTCTTCTGTTAACCATGGTTATCTCTAAAGAAACATGTGCAGTCATCATTGCACTGCACAAAACTGGCCTAAAAAGGAAGAGTATCACAGCTAGAAAGACTGCACCTCAGTCAACAACCTATCGCATCATCAAGGAATTCAAGGAGAGAGGTTCCATTGTTGCCAAAAAGGCTCCAGGGCACCCAAGAAGGACCAGCAAGAGCCAGGACTGTCTCTTAAAAGTGTTTCAGCTTCGGGATCAGGCTACCAGCAGTGCAGAGCTTGCTCAGGAATGGCAGCAGGCAGGTGTGAGCGCATCTGCACGCACTGTGAGGCAGAAACTCTTGGAGCAAGGCCTGGTGTCATGGAGGGCAGGAAAGAAGACACTTCTCCCCAGAAAAAAACATCAGGGACAGACTGATATTTTGCAAAAGGTACAGAGAGTGGTCTGCTGAGGACCTGGGTAAAGTAATTTTCTCTGATGTATCCCCTTTCCGATTGTTTGGAACATCTGGAAAACAGCTTGTTTGGAGAAGACAAAGTAAGCGATACCACCAGTCTTGTCTCATGCCAAGTGTTGCTTCTCAGCCAATGGAATCGACTCTCTTACAGTCTTAGCTAAAACACATCCATGAATAAAGAATGGTACCAGAATGTCCTCCAAGAGCAACATCTCCCAACCGTCCAAGAGCAGTTTGGTGATCAACAAAGCTTTTTCCGGCATGATGGATCACAATGCCATAAAGCAAAAGGAGATAACTAAATGGCTCAGGGAACAAAACAGAGATTTTGGGTCCATGGCCTGGAAACTCCCCAGATCTTAATCCCATTGAGAGCTTGTGGTCAAATCATCAAGAGACTGGTGGACAAACAAAAACCAACAAATTGGGCCAAGTTGCAAGCATCGATTGTGCAAGAATGGACTGCATGCAGTCAGGATTTGGTCCAGAAGTTGATTGAGAGCATGCCAGGGAGAATTGAAGAGGTCCTGAAGAAGAAGGGTCAACACTGCAAATATTGACTTGCTGCATTAACTCATTCTAACTGTCAATAAAAGCTTTTGTTACTCATAATATGATTGTACTTGTATTTCTGTATGTGATAAAAACATGAGAAACACACATAAAAATCAGAGGGCAACAGATCATGTGAAAATATAATATGTGTCATTTTCAAAACTTATGGCCATGACTGTATTGCAGTGCAGTAATTCTCCAAGAATGCAAATGCATGTGTGGACAGTTAGGCAGATCCTACAAAAGGCAGTTGTCCCGATGGTGGGTGTCATCACGTCTCCTTGTGGAGCAGTTCACAAGGATTCCATTCCAGCCTTTATCTAGTCAATTCATACATTTATCATTGTAAAATAATCTTTTATGTATTATGTAAATGAGGCTGGCCACATCGATAAAGTTATGTCACTGTTACCCCTACCCTTTCCTCCACCTGCTCATGTTTGAGTGCAATATATAGGTGTCTGTTTTTTACCCGTTAACATGTTCTTTTCTCCTATACACATGTGAGGGACACAGACACCAGATACACATGTACCCAACATGCGTTCCCATACACATGGCTGCATCCTGCAGCAGGTGTATCACTCTCACACAGCACCAGGAAGTATATAGAGGAGCCAGCACCAAAAAGTTTCACATCATTATACAGGCTGTCAGTCAAGCACTGGGGGTGTGGCTGTACCTCCCACTCATGACCCATTCATGAATAAGCTGGGCAGCTGAATTTGATAATGATTCATTAGACCTCTCGCAGGTCATTTGCATACAGTTTTAGTCCTTGATTGTGTAAGTTCACAGGCATGTAGAGGCACAATGAAGGGATAGGAGCTTATAATGGCAGTTAATGAAAATATATTTAGTTTTGGGATTAATTTGCTCGATGGGTTCTATTTAACAGTCATGATATATAGCAGACACCCTCAGCTTCTGGCAACGGCTCACAAGCAGAACTAACAGTACTGTGGTATGCAGTAAGTCACTAGCAGGTCAGTACTATTACATCCAGATGCAGGAAGGGGTTAATGTTGAAAACCTTCTGAACATTACCACCATCATTTGGTGATTATAAATGTGACTTAAAATAAAAGAGGTATAAAAGACTCAACTAATGGGGCTTAACAGACAATAAAAAAAGATCTCAACTTACCTCCAATTGAACAACGACGGGCTATTTCCCAGAAGACTAATCCCATTGCATAAATGTCAGCTCGTTTGAAAGACTCAAAATGTTTCATATTTATGGAGTCATCAAGAACCTCTGGTGCCATGTACCTGTTAAATAAAAATAAAATTTCAAGTGTGCCTTACCTTTCAACAGGAGTTCTACTTAACATTTTTTTTGTCACAGTCAGGACCTTACATGCAGTGTCAGACCATGTGTTACATATGCGGACATTGATGGTACCCTGCAATACTGACGTATTGTAACAAACAAGCAATTGAATGATTGCATATTCATGTCCAATAGTGGGACAAAAAAAAATAAATTCATAGACAAGAAACACTCACACACTCATGGGCGGCACTGCTTAATAGCTCTGGATCCTGCACCTCATCCTAAGCAATCTTATTTGCTGGAGGACAGGAGCAGAATTTTTCTATACTCATCTTCTTACAATGTTATTTATTTAACATACCCAGACATACAGGGACAGATTTACTTACCTGGTCCGGTCGCGATCCTGTGGTGCGTTGTCCGACGTGGATTCGGGTCCAACGCGATTCACTAGGATTGTGCGTCTGAGTTCCTTCCTGTGTCGCTGCTGCGCCGAGGTCCGCCGGAGTTCTCCTGCTTCTTCTTAGTGCATGTGAGTGCTTGATCTTGCGACAAAAGCTTTCTTAAATTCCGGGGTTTGTCCGAATCCGTAATGTTGTCCGACGGCCTCGCCCCCCGGTGCACCAAAATCCGATCACTTGCGCCAGGGCAATTCGGCTCAAAATGGAAATATTCGGGAAACCAGATGAAAGTGTGGCGTTCGGAACCCTTAGTAAAAGAGCCCCACCATGGCAAGTTGGAGTGAGGACAGAGAAAACACCTCACATGTACAGGGGCAAGAGCCATTTCATTGCAGGGTAAAACATACGGCGAGGTGGTTTCATACCCCAGCGCGTTCCACCACACCATCAGCATGGCACAAGGTATATACAATAGGATATCCTGATACTCTAATCTTATGCGCTTTTAGGACCTCTGTTTGATATCAAGTGAGGTATAATTCCAGCACTTGGGCACTATATCTACATATAGCGATTACATTTTGTGTATAGCTTGTATTTATTATATCAAGAATCAGAGAAAAAAAGTAGTGCGTCACTGACATGATCTGATTCAAAAAACATAAATTTTATTAATATTCAACACTGAACACAAACATGCATATAAAATCAATTAAAACTGTACCAAAGTACATACAATTGTCTACCATGTAATGCACTATGGTCGGTGCAAAAACAAGACACCTGCTGAATGGGTGGTATCCACCCAAAACCACCCCTAAACAATGAAAAGACACATATAAAGTGCAAGTGCATCTGTCAAGCTGCCATGGAAGTAAGGGTTAAGTGAATTAATGCCTACAATGTAAACATGGTAAAAAGTCGATAAAGGTAATGGAGGCAAACCCTAGTACATATAACAAGTGACCTGACAAACAAACCAGAGAAATGGCAGCATGCAGGCGGGGTGGTGGAATGATCAGGAGGTGGAGGGCTCCCCACGCGTTATGTCTCCAACTGGAGACTTCCTCAGGGGTAAAGATGCCCCCTGTGTTGCTAGGCTCCCCTTATATACCCTCCATATTGCACTCACCCTCAGCTGTAGGAACCAGACGTTTGAATCAGGCGCCATGTCCATCAGAGACCGGAAGTCTCCGGGTTAGTCACATGGCTCGCGTCACTGAAAACCGGAAGTGACGGGTGTCACATGATCGCAAGTGAGTATGGTTGCTAGGTAACCACGAGCTACTATGCAGCTTATGTGACTAACCAAGCGCTGCATAGTAGCTCGTGGTTGCTAGGTAACCAATATAATAGAAATATGATGGAGAAATTTGGATTGTAGCTTCCCTCCAGGGTACCCCTGAAAAGGAAGAATCCGGGTTCCCAGACCAGGAGCTCCAAAAATAATCTCTCTCTGTCCACACTTTCTCGTTTCTCCTGTAGCCCTGGCAGCCAAGGATGTTGCTTCAATATGGCGCTGAGCATGGCATTTCCTGGGCTGTATTGGACTGCAGGAGGCAGCCCTGAGTCCTGTCTGTCATACTATGTGTTAGGGTGAATGCCTGGGTGCCCACAGAAAGAGCTCAGAGTGCCACCTCTAGCACCCGTGCCATAGGTTCGCCACCACTGCCTTAAGATATAATTTACAATTTAATAACTGGTAATAATGGAGAAAAGGGTTGAGGGCAAAATGATAAAGGGACATAATTTATATGCCCCTTAAACATTATAACACGTGAAAGGGTTTACCTTCATAATCATAATAAATGACACAAACAAAATAAACAGCTTGTAGGAGTATTACCTCTTATTACTGATTGCTATTTTCTGGTGAAATTTTCTGCTTTTAATACAAAAACGTATACCCCCAACTAATTAAGTTATTAAAACATATCATATGGTCGGTTTTATATTGGCTTATCTTTTTCACCTATCCTTTTATCCTAAGAGAATGGCTTTTAAAAGGGTTTAAGGCCTAAATTTCAGAAATTTCCCAAAAATCTGCAGATTTTTTTTATTTTTTTTTTTAAACTACACATCTTAATCTATTCAAAAAGAATAGAATTCTACTCAATGTAGAATGTTTGTTAACCCTTTATCACAATAGTGATAAAATTTAGAAATGTAAAATATTTTTAGCTACCTGGGGGCTGGCTGGCTATACACGGGTGGCGGGGGGGCTGGCTGACTGGCTATACACGGGTGGCGGGGGGCTGGCTGGCTATACACGGGTGGCGGGGGCCCAGAGGCCTCCGTTCTAAGCCTACCAATTCATCTTCGGCGCGCAGCTCCTCGTCCGTGTACCCTGCGTTCTGCGCGTACCTAGCTCCGAGGACGGCGCTACCGTGCATGCGCAGAACGTCGCAGAATGTTGGGTACTCGAACAAGCTCCTCGTAGCTGCGCACTGAAGATGAAATGGTAGGAGGAGAAAAGAGGCTACTGGGGCCTGGAGTAGCCACGACGTGTCTGGCTACTCCGCGCCCCAGCAGCCGCTTAAAAAAATTACATACCCGCTTATTAAAGTTTACTAAAAGATAGCCGGGACATGAGGATTAGCCCAAAAAAGAGCTATCACCCGATCTACCTTTATAGGTAGAATCGTGGTGGTAGGTTCCCTTTAACCAGGTGAGGATCTGTGTGACAATACCATGCTGCACATTCATGGTGTGCTTAAGGAATGCTCTCAATAGCATTGATATCACCTGGCCACTTTCTTGGCACTTTGTTGGCACGCTTGCTTCTCAACCTCATTTTCTCAGTGGGTGAGAAAGGAAATAAGTTTCCCTTGGCCAGCATTACAGTTTGACATGTCTTCTGCTGTGCTCACAAGGCGGGTACAACATTGGCAGAAAAGTAATCAGGGTTTGGTGCTCTCCACCTTGGCTCGGCACAAGCCACCAGTACTAACCACACCAAACCACCACATGAGCATTTATAGTGTCTGCACTCTTGGATGGTTGCTCACATACGGTTTCCTTTAAAGTGACTTAGGTGATCGATTGCTAAAGACTGCAGTAAGGAGGAGGAAGAATGGCTTTTCTTTGCCTAGTTATAGATACCATGTCTGATGGAGAAGGGGTGCGGGTTGCTTGAAAGTGTGGCGACTACTTTTAGGACACATTTTAACTAAGGGCAGTATTGCCAAAGTTTGCACTGTGTCCGCACCTCTTCTGGCTACAGATTGTACCAATATCTTTTTCCAACCTTAGCTACTATGAAAATGGTAATAGCCACAGGAAAACACAATACAATATTTATTTTTGTGTGTATAAATAGTGGCATAAAGAGGCCTTTTATGAATGAAAATGACCATACCTTTTTGTCCCAACTCTATGATTTGGTGCAATGTCAATTGTATCTGTAGCAGAGTCATGTCGAACAGCTAATCCTAGATCTGCAATGCAGCAAGTTCCATTTTTCTTGACCAGTATGTTTTTTGATTTAAGATCTCTATGTGCAATAGCTGGCTTTCCTAAAAAAAACAAAAAGGATATTCATAATGCACAAATTAACTTGTAAGTCCACAATATAAGTGAAATGTGAATATATAACATATGCAGAAATAGAAAATACATAGTAGTAAGATTGTAATCTCTATGGAATTGCACCTATGAAAAGTTGAATTATTCTTACCGTTAATTCCTTTACCATTAGTCCACCATGACGGCCCCACATGGAGGATCACCCATGACCCTGCAGGGACAGGAAGCGGAGAGGATAAACCCCCCCCCCCCTCCCACAACCACATACCAGTGGCTTCCAATAACGAACCTTGGCACTGAATACAATCCATTTATTATATGTTCATTCACATACAATATAGGCATAAAACATTCAAATATCAACAATATGACATAGGGTGGGAATATACATGGGCCGTCATGGTGGACTAATGGAAAAGGAATTAACGGTAAGAATAATTCAACTTTTCCCCTAGCGTCCCCCATGACGGCCCCACATGGAGACATAAATAACCATTTCTTTGGGGGGGGGGGGGGGGCAGCCTGTAAAAAATTTCTAACGAAGGCTAACTCTCTAGAACTCTGTAAGTCTAGTCTGTAATGTTTTGCAAAAGTCATATGGTTGGACCAAGTAGCAGCCCTACAAATTTCCTCTATCGATGCTCCTCTCTTCTCTGCCCAGGATGCTGCCATGGTCCGAGTTGAGTGTGCCTTAACCTTCCCTGGAGTTTCTAATTGCTGAGTTGCGTATCCTGCTCTGATGACTGATTGAATCCATCTTGCAATAGATGCTTTGGAGGCTTTTTGCCTTTATTTCTACCCCCATATTGAAGAAGGATATTTTAATCCTGACACCAAGATTCAGTCTGTTTGAAGTATTGTAACAGAGCTCTTTTAACATCCAAGGAGTGCCTGGCCATCTCTTTTGGATTATTTGGATCCTGGCAGAAAGAAGGCAAGATGATTTCCTGATTTTGATGAAATTCAGTCGAGACCTTTTTTTTTTAGCCCCTTTTCAAATCCTGCCTGTAGAAAATCCAGGACCTGAGAAATATTGGGAGAATTGATTAGGGGTTATTGTTCCACAAAAAGATACAAATCTTTTCTATATTTTGGAATAAATTGCAAACGTTATCGGTTTACGACTTGCCTTAAGTGTAGATATCACACTGTCTGACAAGCCTCTTGACCTCAACAGTCCCCATTCAGGATCCAAGCTGAAAGTCTCTGCGGGTCTGGATGGCATATTGGTCCCTGATGAAGAAGGTCCTTCCGACATGGAAGTAACATTGGTTCTGCTATTGCTAAATCTTTTAGTGTTGCAAACCAATTCTTCTTGGCCAGAAGTGGACTATTACAATCACTTTTGCCCTGTCCGCGATAACCTTTTGTATCATCTTAGGGATCAACGGCATTGGAGGAAAAGCATACTGTGGGGGTTTTGGCCCAGTAGAGACCGTGGTAGCGGGGTGCTGTGATGCAGTTCACGACAGTGACACCAAAGTATAGTCCAAAACAGGTCTAGCCTGTGTTTATTTCAGCAGGAAAAATAAAACAGCCTTCACATTCAGGCATCAAAAACAAAATAATATCCTACCCGTCAGGGTGCTAACTAAACAATGGTTCTGACTCACCACTAACAAAAACACTTGGCTGCTCCAGGCACAGAGGTCAAGGCTGCGTGCTCTCCAGCCTCCTTCCAGAGAGACAACACTTTCAGCTCTGCTCAGCGGCTTTATGCAAAACTGATTAGGCTGCTCCGATCACCTGTGTCCAAGGTGCTGGACAACACAACCTCAGCACGAAGGCCTTGCATAATAGCAAAACCTAGGGGAAACATACCGCCCATCCACAGTTAACCCCTTCAGTGTCTCACAATACATTAAGGGTGCGTCCTATTTGTGATTGAACGCATCATTCTGATAGATCGAAACACGAGAAGAAAAACACCTGTTTTGGTGTTCTCTCTGGTAGCAAAGAGGTCTAACACTGGAACTCCCCATCTTTGTGTTACCTGGCCATAAACTTCATGGTTTAGAGACCATTCGTGATGGTCTATCAACCTCCGACTCAGGAAGTCTGCTATTCCATTCTGACTCCCTTTTAAATGTATAGCTGTTAGGGATAAGATATTGTTCTCTGCCCAGGTGAAAATTTTCCTCGATAGATGTAATAGATCTTGACTCCTGGTGCCCCCTTGATGGCGGAGATAAGCTACTGTCGTCACATTGTCCGAGTAGATTTTGATATGGGAGTTTTCCAGATATTGGGAAGCCCCCTTCAGTACTTCTCCAGACCGCCTTCAATTCCCGATAGTTTGAGGACCGCTTCTGAGTCGTCAAAGGCCTGCAAAGGCTTGAAAGACTTGCATCAGTCTGAACGACCTTCACTGGCAAAGGAAACCAGTGAACTCCTTTTTTCAGATGTTCTTCCTCTGTCCACCATACCAGGGATGACTTTATGGATGGAGGTAGCTGGATCTTTTGATCCAGGTGTAAGGGATACTTGTCCCAGGATGACTGAATCCAACTTTGAAAGGTCCTCGTATGACTCTGGCACCACTGGACCGCTCCTATGCAGGCAGTTCGATGCCCCAACACTTTCATTGCCTCTCTTATTGTGCAATACTGACATTACAGGAATAATAACATTTTTTGAATCATGAGGCTCCTTTTTTTCCCTTTTTTCCCATCTGGAGACTCGAATTCAGTTGTGTACCTAGAAAGACAGTTACTTTGCTGGGGTAAGATTGGATTTCTCCCAATTGATGATCCATCCCAGGTGTTGTAGGATTGAAATAGTCAGATTCTTGTGTAAGATCAATTCTGCTTCTGTAGTCCCAATTATTAGCAGGTCATCCAGATATGGAATGATCTTGAAGTTCTTCATTTTCAAAATGGGTTATTATTTAAATTACAATTTGAGAAGGTCCTTGAGGCTGATGAGACCCCGAACGGTAAAGCCCTGTATTGGAACCTGAATATTTTGTTTGTTGGAGAGGGAATCGCAAACCTGAGGTACTTTTGGGACTGCAGACAAATGGGTACATGGTAATAGGCATCTTTCACATCTATGGTACATAGGAATGCATGACGAGGAATGAAATTTGTGGCTGAACTGATCTTTTTCAACTTGAATTTCCTGTAGAGGATGAACTTGTTTAGTGACTTTAGATTGAAGATAAGTCGGAAAGAGCCATTGTTTTATTTTTTAATCAGAAATAAAAGGGCAGTAATGTCCGGTCAATGCAGTATTTCTCGGTACCGGCACTACAACACCCATCTCTTGTAGTTTCATGACTTCCTGCCATAATTGAAGAAAAAGGGACTGATTTTGTAGATTCGTCACTACAAATTTCTTGGGAGGAAGGGCTGTTAACTCCCATTTGTAGCCATTCTCCAACAGATTCAGAACCCAGGCATTCAATGTTATTTGTGCCCACTGTTGGTTGAATCCTAGGAGTTTTCCCCCCACTCTGGCGTCATTGCTTTCTGAACGGTTGAGTTGTATTGCTGGAGCTGAGGAGAAAACCTCTTCCTTTTCCTCCCTTGGAATAAGGAAATTTCCTTTCTCTTGTCTGCAGCCTTTTCTAGAATAGCATCTAGTTCTGGTCCGAAAACATATTCTCCCTGGAACGGAATGCCTCACAATTTGGATTTGGAATTAAAGTCTCCACTCCATTGTCTCAGCCACAACGTACGTCTAGTTGAATTTGAGAGAGCGACTTCATTCGCGCTAAACCTTACTCCTTCTGCTGATGCATCGGCTATAAACGCTGTTGCAGATTTTAAAGTTGGTATCATATCTAAGAGGACATTTCCTCGGGGTTCCACTTCTAATATGGTTTTCCAATCCCGACAACCAGAAGAACATTGTACGAGCTACTGATGTTGTTGCTGCTATATTGGCTTTAAGGTTCAACATTCTAGACTCCCAGGCTTTCTTCAATAAGCTATTTGCTTTTCTATCCTTCAATTGTATCGAATCTTCAAACGGGAGATCCGTCTTCTTTGCAATTTTAGTTACCTGTATGTCTACCTTAGGAGGGCTATCCCATAGACGAGAATCCTGCTCATCAAATATTAACCTGTTTTTGAATTCTCGGGATACCAAGATCCTGTTCTCTGGTTCCCTCCATTCTTCTAAGATTAATTGTTTTAGGATTTCGTTAACTGGAAATACCCTCCTTTTTGCTTTTAGAATGCCAAAAAGTTCATCCTGTACCGACTTGGATTCTTCAATGTCCTCAATTTTAAGTGTATCTCGTACAGCTTTTAGGAGAGCATCCAAATCTTCAGATACAAACATATATTTTCATTCCATTTTAGATGCTGAGGAAGAAGGAGGTGGTTCCATTTCAAATAGCTCCATATTTGATGTGGAAGCCTGTTCAGCCTCAGATTCTGATTGGGATTCTACCACTCTAGGTCTTTTGCAAGGTGGCTGTAATTGTGGGATTAATGTGGAAATGGATGAAGACACTGACGTCTGAATTTCACTCTTTATGAATCCCCTCATTTCATCCATAAATGACGTTCTTTCTTCTCGCATTAACCCATCAATACATTCTTTGCAGATTGTTTTTTTGTAATTGGGTGGTAGTTTATTATAACACATATTGCATCTTTTAGAGGATGTTTTCTTCCTCTCCACCTCTTTAGTTTTCTCCCTGTCCTTAGGATCCTGCTAAAGAGATGGAGATCAGGAATTTCCAGAAACTTTCGGTAAAGGAGGGAAATCCCCCCCATCCTCCCAGATACCTCCGAAACCACTCACAGGAGTTATAGGTGGGGGTTCTGGTAGTGTTACATCCATAATCAGGGATTCCATGCCTTCAATCTAAACAGAGTATCATGCATTTAGATAAATTTAAACCATAACATGTACTACAAGAAGACAAATCCTGACCTTATACAAAATTTTGTTGTAAAAAGCCGCACCTGCATGACAGAATTAGGAATTTAAACATTGTACAGCAACATTAAAGGCATAGACCTTAACAAAGTACCTTACACCCACTGGGTTAGGAGTGTCACGACAGAGTCACCGCTGATGCAATCCTTTAGACCCCAGAGCAGTGTGCAGAGCGATTAGTGCTGGCGGCACGAGTAGATCCTGTAGACCTCAGATCAGCGTGCGCTATTTTTTAAATTTTGGCGCCCCGCGCTAGTTTTCAAAAGGCCCGATACGTCACTTCTGGTGCGACGCGGCCCACCGGAAGTTGTCACCGAGCTCCCGACACGCGGCCGGGAGCACCAAGATGGTGGCGCCGGGTGTCTTTGGTTTCCTCCTGGAGCCACAGGCAGAGCCGGCTGGAGACTTCGTGGGACCAGGAAGAGGAGGCTTGCCACTGATCGCGATCCCCAGTCTCCTCGGATAAAGGTAAGAACCATGGCGGAGACCGGAGGAGTACTTTCCACTCCCTGCCCGAAGCCACTGTTATGTGGATGCAGGGGGGGGGGTTTAACCTCCCCGCCTTCTGTCCCTGCAGGGTCAAGGGTCATCCTCCATGTGGGGCCGTCATGGGGGACGCTAGGGGAAAAACCGGCTATAAACAGGTTTATTTTTTTTGCAATTTGGAAATATGGGGAATTATTTTTTTCGTGTAAGAGATCCACTTTGCAGGAACATCAACTACAATGGGTTCAATAGCTAATAATCGATTTTATTAAAAGTTTCTTGGCGGGGGTTAAAAAAAAAAAAATTTTGTTTATGGTTTTAGCATTTTTTTTCCCCGGAATTTCACCATTCCTTATCGGACCTCAGGGTTGCCATGGCAACAATAGGCACCTCTGAGCCCTGCTCGTTGCGGCAATGCACTATAGACGCCATGGACACCATGACTGTGGTGTCTATAGGGTTAAACAGTTGGGATTGCAATAGTTGCAATCCCAGCTGTTACTGCAGGATCGAACTGCTGGGACCCCACGATAATTGCAAAGGCTCAACTTCTGAGCCCGAGCAATCACCTTCACGTGACTCTACGTCATGATGTGGGAACTACCCGCGTCCTATGACGTAAAGTTAAGTCTTGATGCGGAAGACTTATAGCCACAGGTTTATATGTGGCTGTTTATTGTATACCAATTAAAGGTTAAGTTTTATTTAATATTAGGCACCTTGCTTTTGTTGTTGATGCGGAAAGGGGTTAAAGTATGAATAAGCGGTCAGCCCCATTAACCCTTTCCTTTCAATTTTTGCAATTTTGACATGTATAACAACATACAAACAAACAACATAGCTGCAGAGTGAGGAGAGCCCCAGGGCAGCCACAGGAGCCTCTATCATAATTTTACTATTGTTATTTCAGCAAAAGCATTCAGTTCAGGAATTAAAGAGAACCCGTCATGCAAAATAACCCCCCTAAACTAAATATATTTTCATAAACTGCCATTAGAGAGCATTGCCTCTACCCCTTCATTGTCCCTCTACATGCCTGTAAACCTAAGCAATGAGGTCCTAAAGCTGTATGCAAATGACCTGTGAAATGTCCAATGAAGCATTAGCATATTCAAGCTGTCCACTCTATTCATGAGTGGGAGGCACAGCCACACCCCCAGTGCTTGACTGACAGGCTGCATAATGATGTGAGGCTGCATAATGATGTGAGGCTGCATAATGATGTGAGGCTGCATAATGATGTGAGGCTGCATAATGATGTGAGGCTGCATAATGATGTGAGGCTGCATAATGATGTGAGGCTGCATAATGATGTGCTTCCTGGTGCTGGTGGCCACGCCTCCTGCAGCCTGTGTGTGCATGTCTGTGTGTGTTTAGGAGAGATACAACAGCTCCAGGCAGACATGTTACAGCAGAACATGTCAGATTCATGTGTAGCTGATGTCTGTGTCTCTCACCTGTATATTAGGAGGATGCAGCACAGATACCAGCAATACTTTACTATACATTACACACAGACATGAGCAGGGGGAGGAGAGGGGAGGGGTAACAGGGGTGACATCACTGCCTCTGACCATGTGACCAGCCTCATTTACATGATAAAAAATAGATGATTTTACAATGATTAATGTATGAAACAACTAGATAAAGGCTGGGATGGGATCCTTGTGAGCTGCTCCAACAGGTAGAGGTGACAGGACTAGTGACACAGACCTGATGACAGGTGTCCTTTAAAGATAATATGTTTCTGTATCAGTGTCGCTACAGCATTCTCAAGGAATGTTCATAATGCATCAAATCAAATGGTAAATTTCCTTTAAAGAGGACCTGTCACATTCGGCACTTACTAATGTAAGCAGCTCCTAGTGCCAAAACAAACGCAGCAGTGTTACAGTGAAAGCATTATGGGAAACCTCCACTATCTAACAACGCTGTAGAGTACAATAGAAACACCAGACCACTCTGAACCTCCTAACAACCTAGAAAAGAGAGGATGCATAATAACCAATTCCTATATAAAGCAGACATTTGGGAAATAATAGTTACAAAGTTACTTGGGTGCTATGACTACCTGCCTGAAAAGCAGAACATTTTGAACTTTGAAAATGAATAATTTTTAGAAATATTTGCCAAATTTCAAATTTTGGCATAACTAAACAATCAATTTTTTGTCGTACTAACCAACAGCTTTTTATATATAGGCCCCTCCACTTTTTTTTAAATCAGATAATTTTTATTAGATTTTTTATAAACACAAATAAACAAGTGGTCACACATTACAGCTCTATTGACAAGGTATGTTACATGTAGGAAATAGTCACCGTGTTACACTGTTTTACAAACAACCTTAATCAATTTTCAATAAAAACTGTATCAAGAAAAATCTGACAGTATTTTGGATCAATGTTTTACAAGGAATCACAATAGGCCCCCTTTTGGTTGAAAAACTTATCGCCCCTCTGTTTGGACCAAAACCACAGACCACTTCCACATATCCTGTATAGTGTGGCAACGTTACACAGGAGATCGACCTTTGGAGGCAGAACCAGAACCAATCTATCGTGAAGCCCTAAATAGCGTTGTGCCCATTCTTAGCACAACCACACACAATGAGAATAGTCTTCACCTTAACGCTCAAACTTGTCCCCTTAGAGGTCACACTGTAAGCGCTCTCTCCCTGTCTTCTTTTGCCACTTTCTCTACTACAAAGAGCACAAATTGACATACCCTTTCTCTTTGGTGCCGTCATGGTGAGGGGGAAACCACTAATTTTAAATTTAAAAAAAAAAAAAAAGGAGGGCTCTTTTGTGACATTAGCAATAGGTCTACTTTTAGAAAAAAAAAAGTTACCTTGTGTCCCAACAATCTCCATGTGAAGATGAGCAAGGCCACTTGCAGTAGATAATGACAACTTGAGCATTCCTTCCACAGTCACTGTATACCTGTTTAGGTAATCAAAAAGTGAACCATGTTCGTGGTAGTCAGAAACCAACCAAAGCTGCGTCCATGTTCCATTATCTAAAAAAAGCACATTTTAGAATTTATTACTTCATTTAATTACAGCATAGACATAAAACAAAACTATTACTGTTATCACAAATCCATTTTTTTTTCATAACTGAAAAATACTGTATTCTGGATAATAATATAACTGTTTCATTGTCAAAAGGCCATTTCTGGATAACTAGCTAGATTGCCAACAACATCTATTGCTGATATCCAACATAAGCCCGTAACATTCACTGGCAATGGATGGCTTCTCTTCCATAACAAATGAGAACCATCTTAAAATGACAGCGCAGAAATGTTAACAGGTTGTTTTAAGAAAAGTTTTGATCGGCATGCATTGCTTCAACGGCTATCCATTTTATCGTAACAGACAAAATTGAATAGAGATGGTAGGTCTGTTATCCTATGAATTTGTGGGGAAACCCCTTTTATTGCTTTGAAACAAATTTTCAGAATTGACAGCATTCCCTTTTTACATAAAAATGCCAGTTAATTTCTGTGAAGAATCAAAAAAAAAAAAAAAAAAAAAAAAAAAAAAAAAGGCTAAATTTGCCCTTATAGGTCTCCTAAGGTGGAAAATTATATAGATTAATTGATTTCCAAATTTAAATGGGGAGACTAAATATTGTTACAGAGTGTTTACAAACCTTTGTTATCTGCTGCAATAAAGCCAAGGATATTTTCATGACGTAGCATTACAGTTTGATAAATTTCTGCCTCACGGAACCAAGAACGCTCTTCCCTTGAGGAAAAAATTTTTACTGCTACTTCTTCACCTCTCCATTTTCCACGCCACACTTCTCCAAAACGACCTTTGCCAATGCTCTCTTGTAAAACTATTGTTCTAGCAATGGTTCTTTGCACAAGTAATGGGAGACCTTGGATTACAAAAATTAATGATATATTACAAACAAGCCATTTAAGTAAATGCAGTAAAATTTCTTTTAAATCAAGATTTAAGAAAGTCAAAATCAGAAATTACCGTATATACTTGAGTATAAGCCGACCCGAGTATAAGCCGAGGGTGGGAAATGCATTGGTCACAGACCCAGCCAAGTATATAGCCTGCCCCCAGTAGCGTACAGCCAGCCCAGCCTGCCCCCAGTAGCGTACAGCCAGCCCAGCCTGCCCCCAGTAGCGTACAGCCAGCCCAGCCTGCCCCCAGTAGCGTACAGCCAGCCCAGCCTGCCCCCAGTAGCGTACAGCCAGCCCAGCCTGCCCCCAGTAGCGTACAGCCAGCCCAGCCTGCCCCCAGTAGCGTACAGCCAGCCCAGCCTGCCCCCAGTAGCGTACAGCCAGCCCAGCCTGCCCCCAGTAGCGTACAGCCAGCCCAGCCTGCCCCCAGTAGCGTACAGCCAGCCCAGCCTGCCCCCAGTAGCGTACAGCCAGCCCAGCCTGCCCCCAGTAGCGTACAGCCAGCCCAGCCTGCCCCCAGTAGCGTACAGCCAGCCCAGCCTGCCCCCAGTAGCGTACAGCCAGCCCAGCCTGCCCCCAGTAGCGTACAGCCAGCCCAGCCTGCCCCCAGTAGCATACAGCCAGCCCAGCCTGCCCCCAGTAGCATACAGCCAGCCCAGCCTGCCCCCAGTAGCATACAGCCAGCCCAGCCTGCCCCCAGTAGCATACAGCCAGCCCAGCCTGCCCCCAGTAGCATACAGCCAGCCCAGCCTGCCCCCAGTAGCATACAGCCAGCCCAGCCTGCCCCCAGTAGCATACAGCCAGCCCAGCCTGCCCCCAGTAGCATACAGCCAGCCCAGCCTGCCCCCAGTAGCATACAGCCAGCCCAGCCTGCCCCCAGTAGCATACAGCCAGCCCAGCCTGCCCCCAGTAGCATACAGCCAGCCCAGCCTGCCCCCAGTAGCATACAGCCAGCCCAGCCTGCCCCCAGTAGCATACAGCCAGCCCAGCCTGCCCCCAGTAGCATACAGCCAGCCCAGCCTGCCCCCAGTAGCATACAGCCAGCCCAGCCTGCCCCCAGTAGCATACAGCCAGCCCAGCCTGCCCCCAGTAGCATACAGCCAGCCCAGCCAGCCCCCAGTAGCATACAGCCAGCCCAGCCAGCCCCCAGTAGCATACAGCCAGCCCAGCCAGCCCCCAGTAGCATACAGCCAGCCCAGCCAGCCCCCAGTAGCATACAGCCAGCCCAGCCAGCCCCCAGTAGCATACAGCCAGCCCAGCCAGCCCCCAGTAGCATACAGCCAGCCCAGCCAGCCCCCAGTAGCATACAGCCAGCCCAGCCAGCCCCCAGTAGCATACAGCCAGCCCAGCCAGCCCCCAGTAGCATACAGCCAGCCCAGCCAGCCCCCAGTAGCATACAGCCAGCCCCCAGTAGCATACAGCCTGCCCCCAGTAGCATACAGCCAGCCCAGCCTGCCCCCAGTAGCATACAGCCAGCCCAGCCTGCCCCCAGTAGCATACAGCCAGCCCAGCCTGCCCCCAGTAGCATACAGCCAGCCCAGCCTGCCCCCAGTAGCATACAGCCAGCCCAGCCTGCCCCCAGTAGCATACAGCCAGCCCAGCCTGCCCCCAGTAGCATACAGCCAGCCCAGCCTGCCCCCAGTAGCATACAGCCAGCCCAGCCTGCCCCCAGTAGCATACAGCCAGCCCAGCCTGCCCCCAGTAGCATACAGCCAGCCCAGCCTGCCCCCAGTAGCATACAGCCAGCCCAGCCTGCCCCCAGTAGCATACAGCCAGCCCAGCCTGCCCCCAGTAGCATACAGCCAGCCCAGCCTGCCCCCAGTAGCATACAGCCAGCCCAGCCTGCCCCCAGTAGCATACAGCCAGCCCAGCCTGCCCCCAGTAGCATACAGCCAGCCCAGCCTGCCCCCAGTAGCATACAGCCAGCCCAGCCTGCCCCCAGTAGCATACAGCCAGCCCAGCCTGCCCCCAGTAGCATACAGCCAGCCCAGCCTGCCCCCAGTAGCATACAGCCAGCCCAGCCTGCCCCCAGTAGCATACAGCCAGCCCAGCCTGCCCCCAGTAGCATACAGCCAGCCCAGCCTGCCCCCAGTAGCATACAGCCAGCCCAGCCTGCCCCCAGTAGCATACAGCCAGCCCAGCCTGCCCCCAGTAGCATACAGCCAGCCCAGCCTGCCCCCAGTAGCATACAGCCAGCCCAGCCTGCCCCCAGTAGCATACAGCCAGCCCAGCCTGCCCCCAGTAGCATACAGCCAGCCCAGCCTGCCCCCAGTAGCATACAGCCAGCCCAGCCTGCCCCCAGTAGCATACAGCCAGCCCAGCCTGCCCCCAGTAGCATACAGCCAGCCCAGCCTGCCCCCAGTAGCATACAGCCAGCCCAGCCTGCCCCCAGTAGCATACAGCCAGCCCAGCCTGCCCCCAGTAGCATACAGCCAGCCCAGCCTGCCCCCAGTAGCATACAGCCAGCCCAGCCTGCCCCCAGTAGCATACAGCCAGCCCAGCCTGCCCCCAGTAGCATACAGCCAGCCCAGCCTGCCCCCAGTAGCATACAGCCAGCCCAGCCTGCCCCCAGTAGCATACAGCCAGCCCAGCCTGCCCCCAGTAGCATACAGCCAGCCCAGCCTGCCCCCAGTAGCATACAGCCAGCCCAGCCTGCCCCCAGTAGCATACAGCCAGCCCAGCCTGCCCCCAGTAGCATACAGCCAGCCCAGCCTGCCCCCAGTAGCATACAGCCAGCCCAGCCTGCCCCCAGTAGCATACAGCCAGCCCAGCCTGCCCCCAGTAGCATACAGCCAGCCCAGCCTGCCCCCAGTAGCATACAGCCAGCCCAGCCTGCCCCCAGTAGCATACAGCCAGCCCAGCCTGCCCCCAGTAGCATACAGCCAGCCCAGCCTGCCCCCAGTAGCATACAGCCAGCCCAGCCTGCCCCCAGTAGCATACAGCCAGCCCAGCCTGCCCCCAGTAGCATACAGCCAGCCCAGCCTGCCCCCAGTAGCATACAGCCTGCCCCCAGTAGCATACAGCCTGCCCCCAGTAGCATACAGCCTGCCCCCAGTAGCATACAGCCTGCCCCCAGTAGCATACAGCCTGCCCCCAGTAGCATACAGCCTGCCCCCAGTAGCATACAGCCTGCCCCCAGTAGCATACAGCCTGCCCCCAGTAGCATACAGCCTGCCCCCAGTAGCATACAGCCAGCCCCCAGTAGCATACAGCCAGCCCCCAGTAGCATACAGCCAGCCCCCAGTAGCATACAGCCAGCCCCCAGTAGCATACAGCCAGCCCCCAGTAGCATACAGCCAGCCCCCAGTAGCATACAGCCAGCCCCCAGTAGCATACAGCCAGCCCCCAGTAGTATACAGCCTGCCCCCAGTAGTATACAGCCTGCCCCCAGTAGTATACAGCCTGCCCCCAGTAGTATACAGCCTGCCCCCAGTAGTATACAGCCTGCCCCCAGTAGTATACAGCCTGCCCCCAGTAGTATACAGCCTACCCCCAGTAGTATACAGCCTACCCCCAGTAGTATACAGCCTACCCCCAGTAGTATACAGCATACCCCCAGTAGTATACAGCATACCCCCAGTAGTATACAGCATACCCCCAGTAGTATACAGCATACCCCCAGTAGTATACAGCATACCCCCAGTAGTATACAGCCACTCCATCCTGCCCCCCAGTAATATACAGCATGCCCCCAGTAGTATACAGTCAGCCCAGTATTAAAAAAAAAACTATTTACTCACCCCCCCGGTGGTCCCGATGCGCGGCGCTGCTCCCCCGATGTCATCGCGGCTCCTCTTCTGGCTTCCCGGCTCCTCTTCTGGCTTCCGTGCCGTCTTCTTTAACATCGTGTTGGGCGCCGCAACTGTTCTCTCCCGTGCGGCGCCTAGTATGACGCGCCGCTGCTGACGTCATACTAGGCACCGCACGGGAGAACAACAATGGCGGCGCCCAACGCGATGTTAAAGACGACAGAAGACGGCACGGAAGCAAGAAGAGGAGCCGGGAAGCCAGAAGAGGAGCCGCGATGACATTGGTAGAGCAGCGCTGCGCATCGGGACCACCGGAGGGTGAGTAAATAAATTTTTTTTTACACGGCTTGACTCGTGTATAAGCCGAGGGGACGTTTTTCAGCACATTTTTTGTGCTGAAAAACTCGGCTTATACACGAGTATATACGGTAACTATATTTGAAACTTCAAAAGTTTACAAGTGAATAATACATTTATTTCTTCTGAATATGAAGCACTGTAACAAAAGAGACATAAGGAACTGAATGACCACTGCTTGAATTTTAAAGGACTGATTTGGTAAGCTCTGTGTAGCACTGCGGAATATGTTGGCACTATATAAAGGAATTATTCAAATTATTTTCATCATCAAGCCACTTGTAAGGCTTTTTCACGTGTTGTTTCACATCAATGATGCCAAGCAACTCCTTTTGGAAACTACATCCTCAAAAGAATAAAGTTAGGATTTTTAAAACATATGTGCTTTCCAAAAAATTAATGCACAATGAAAGTGCATTTTTTTTTAATAAAAAAAATACTGTATATATTTGAGCATAAGTCAACCCAAGAATAAGCTGAGGTACCTAATTTTAACAAAAAAAAAAAAAACCTATTGACTCACATATAAGCCGAGGGTGGGAAATGCATTGGTCATAGCCCCCCACCCCCAATTTAAAGCCTGCCAGCCCCCCTGTAGTATATAGCCTACCATACCCCTGTAGTAAAAAAAAAAATAAAACACTTTAAATCACCTTTCCGACATCCCCGTAGGTCCTCTTTCCGCTTGGGATCCTCTTCGGGTCCTTCCACTTCTCTTCGGGTCTTCGCGCTCAGCCGGTACACACAATCATGTCAGCCTCTTGCCGAAAATTGTGTGTGAGCCGCCAGCAAGGTGACCCAAAGAGGAGTGGAACGACCCGAAGGGCTTCGGAAAGGGGAGTACAGTATTAATTTTTTTTATTGACTCGAGTATAAATGGTTTCATCAAACAGTATCCTGTACCAAGCTTTTTCCACAATGAAAAGTCAACTCTCTACAAGACCTCATCCACAGAAATGTGAGCTAGCTACAAACTGTAGCTAAGTGGTTAGAATTACTTGAAGAGCTGGGGACCTAGGTGTCAAGTCTCAGAGTCACCATCTGCAATTAGTTTGTATGTTCTCTCTGTGTTAGCGTGGGTTTCCTATGGTTTCCACCCACAGTCCAAAACATACTGGTAGGTTTATTATTGTGTGAGCCACATTGGGGACAGGGACCTGGCAAGCTCTGTGTAGCGCTGTGTAATCTGCATGTTCTATAGAAATAAAGGAATTATTATTATTCATTATTAACTCATGCCCCATCGCCTTCTGATGGGCAAGTCTACAGTGTAGACATATACTGGCGTGATGGAGTGAGTTGCACTTGTAATTTAGTGTTTTGAATGGGCTGGCACAGGTAGCAGAATTTCAATCCATGAAGGCATAGTGTGTTACAGCACTAACACTGTGGTCCCAGTCGGCTTTAGGTCATTGACCAGGTACTCCCATGTAGTTCAAAATAAATCTTATCCCACTAGGTGAGATCTTGCATGGAGTCTGAGACCAAGGAAGATTGACAGTTTTCTGTTTTTCCCCCATCTTCAAGTAATTGTCACAATAGATGTTGCATTCTCACTGAAAGGCTTGCCTAATATCTTTTAGCCCATCCCAGCATTGGGTCTACAATTTTGTATAGTGCGCTTAAAGCCGAAGCCCTTTTACGATTTTGTGTTTCCATTTTTTACTCCCACCACCTTATAAATGTAAAATGTGGTGTGAGGGCTTGTTTTCAGCGTATCAAATTGCACTTCATTGTGACAGTATTTAAAGCTGTATTCCCATCTGGGAATTCACATTTAATTAAATCAAATTGTAAACATTTATTCAATTGGATGTTGTAAAAAAAAAAAAAAAAGTTACTTTGTGAAGATAATTTCTCATAAATGTAGTCATGTTGCCCCTTGGAAATGAGCTTCCTCGGCTATGACCACCAAACATTTAGGCACTGGTGGCCAGACAGGCGCTATTGAGCACTGCCTGACCACATGGATTCAGTGTTCATTACTACAGGACGGCTGTGCGACATGCAGCAACTCCTGGACATTTAATATTCAGAAACTTTTTTGTTTCCTTGTACATTCACTCCAGCAGAGGTGGTTGCATCCAGGAACACAGTCTTGTTTCTAAGGGACCAAATAACTACATTTATGGAGAAATTATCTTCACAAAGGAACATTTTTTTTTTTTTTTATAAACTCCAATTGAAGAAATTTTTATGTATGGCAGATTAATGAAACTCCTCTTAAAAGTCAATTAATAATGCAATTCTAACACCATAGATCTTGTTATAGCTCCCATCTCTTCCTTGGCTGCTCATTGCAAAATCCCAGGGTGTAGGCGGGCCTCTCTAAGCAGACACATTATGACTCATCTAGTTTTGTGGGATGACAATGTGGTTAGACACCAGATGAACGTATATATATATATATATATATATATATATATATATATATATATATATATATATCTCTATCTATATATCTATATATATATTCCTGCACCCTGATAATCTGACATTGTAGTAAACATATAGAAAGAGAGATTAGACAGATCAGAGATGCATGAGATCCATTACATTACAGACACAGCACTGTTACATCTGTTCTCACAGATAAGTGATCCAGGAGAAGGGGAGGTAGACTCCTATCTCCTTGTAGCTTGCGGCTGGTCTCTCCTCACAATCTCCTGTTAGGAAGTGAATCAGTGTATGCGTCTTTGAGCTCCGTGCTAGTGCTGCAGTGGCGGGGTTACAGGCACATAGCAAAAAGACATAGAAATCTAACCACACACAAATCCAAGATGTCACCCAACCCCAAGTCTGCAGTTACAGGGTCAGATCTAGGGGCAACTGAAATAGTGTACAGTAATAAGAGAATAAGAGAAAGTGTGATTTTGGAGTGCTGTGTACATATGAGAAACTTGCCTTCAAGGGAATACCTCTTTAAGGTACGGATCTCTAGTAGAGAGGGCCTATGTGAAGGAAACCGTGATGTTTTGGACCTTTGAAGGATACCCAATTACTTAATTACCCTTTTTTGATGCTCCCAGAACACATGGGTTCTGAGATGTGTAATCTCAGAGTACAAATACACAGGTAGAGCAATACATATGTTAGTTACCTTATGTGTGGGCCTAATGGAACCCGATGCTCCACACCTTAAGACCTTTCCTGCACTTGATGGTTAATGGTTTCCTAAACAAAAGCACACAATCTTATTGAATCGCGGCATAGTGCATTATCGTCGGACAATGCACTTTCGGTGAACTCTGCTGTTTGAAAATGGGAAATCTGCCCAAGCCTTTAGGAGCAGCTGTGGCAGAAAAAGGTGTTCGTTATTATCTACCCCCTACAGAGCCAGAGTTCCTCTGCAGCCTTTCAGGTCTTCGGCAGGTACAGTGGAGGATTTGAGTAGTGCAAGGCCCCCCTCCTCCCACTGGCCATATTTATTGGAGCCTATATCTCTCCACGCCTTCTAGCTGATGTTATTGCTATGAAGAATGTCGTTTTTAATGTCAAATCTTCAACAATGGCCTACTCTAAAGATTCGAAGGGAGGACCAGTGACAGATTCTAGCTGGTGATACTTTAAAGTGTGGCCTTAGTATAGCAGTGGCCTTCACAAACCTTTGAAACCATTTATGAAAGTCTCTCTCAACTTTAAGGGACGGAATCTTTAGGCCTTTAACAAATCCTGCTTGTAAGAAGTCCAGCACCTGTGAAACATTAGGTGACAGCAGGTTAGGAGGTTTAGACCCACAGAAAGAGAAATCTCTATATCTGCAAGTAAATGGCATAGGCAACAAGTTTACGACTTGCCTTCAAGGTGGATACTACCATGTTCGACAAGCCTAGTGACATTAGAAATTCCCTTTCTGGATCCACACCGAGAGCTGGAGAGCCAGTGGGTACAGTTGGTGGACTGGTCCCTAGAACAGAAGGTTGACACGAGAAGGAAGAATGGGATCCGATTCCCATCATCTTTAGAGATCGGAACCAGCATTTCTCAACATTGGCTCAATGAGAATCGCAGTAGCTCTGTCCTCTTGTATCTTCTGTACCAATCTTGCTATGACTGGAATGGGTGGAAATGCATTCATTCATCCAGTGAGAAGAAAATCATTGTTTTGGCATAGGAGCAGGTAGCAAGCATATCTATCATTGATTGACCCCACTATGAAGTTAGATCTGAGAAGATGTCGTTGCTCAGACACCACTCATTCTGATTGATTGATCAGTCAGGTAGTCTGCTACCTTGGTTTCTTCTCCCCTCAGATGTATGGCTTAGAGTAAGATGACAGTCTTTGGCCCAGGGGGAAAAAAAAAAAAAAAAAAAAAAATCTTCCTTAAAAGGAAACCTACCACTTGAAGTGGCAGGTATAAGAGGGAACTACCGAGCACCAGCTCAGGGTGAGCTGGTGCCGGAGCTTAATTTTTGTTAGTGTTTTAAACCGCAGTATCGTGGTTTAAAACACTTTTTAAACTGTATGGCCAAAGCTGCTTTGGCGCAGGGAGGTACGCGCTTGGCGCACCATGCGCGCGACTGTGCCCGCGGCTTTCATTCACTTCCTATGTAGCCGCATGCACGGTCGCGTGATACTGCGGTTTAAAACACTAACAAAAATAAGCTCCGGCACCAGCATAATTCATGTACAAATGGGTACTCAAAATATAAGCTAATATGTAATTAGTTATTTAAAATTTTGCTCCCCTAAGCAGAAAATGCTGGTGACAGACTTATGAAGAATTAAAATGCTACCGGCCCTTTAATCAGTCCATGGATTTCCTCCGCGCGGTCTATTGCAGAGCAGACATGTTTATGTGATCACCACTATGTTTGGCTGTAGTCGTTGGTTGCAGTCCATCCAGTATGGTCAGTGTTGTGGTGATATGCAGGGATGGCAGTTACACATCATTACTATGGTAACAGAGCAAGATAGTCTGTTAGATCATCACTAGGAGCAGAGCACAAGAGGAAGGAAAAGTTACTGAGAACTAAAGGATCATGGAACTTGTAGTTAACAGTGGCGGCCATCTTAGTGGGCCATAACAATTTGTAAATCATAAAAACAAACCATTTAAGCTCCGTTTTGTGACTAATGACATTGAGTATTGTTGTATTCATTTATTTAGATCACCATGGATTTTTGTGGCAGATGTTCATATTCCCCTTTAACAACAGAGGATTGGAATTCCTTGTACCCCCTGATGGCGCAGATATTCTACCGTGGCGACATTGTTTGAATTGTTTGCAACTAAGCAGACGGTGTATGGAGCGTTACCTGCTCCGTAGTGGCCAGAAGCCCCCTCAAACCCTGGGCAGAACAGACAGTCCTGCACCCAAGATGATGCCGAGGGAACCCAGCCACGCGCCAAAAGACCTGGTGCCAGAATTCCAGGTACAAGACACGCAACAGCCCACATCAATAGGAGATTGTAATAGTAGAAAAATAGCAGAAAAGAACGAAGGGGGCCTGAGAGATATAAACTATCAGCTATTAGGGAGCGAAGTGAGTAAATGCTTGGCACCATACTTGGCTGCCATACAAGCCACGGTAGCAGAAGTGAAAGATCAGGTGGGGAAACAAGAGATACGCATAGGGGAGGTGGAAGAGAAATTAATAGATATTCGGCAGACGGCATCAGATATGTCAGAGAGACAACAAAGCATGGATCGGCAGCTGCACATGCTGTATGAACGGATTGAAGACCTCGAGAAACCTGAGACAGGTAGGCCTCCCAGAAACCATCCCAGCGGCCAAGCTATATGGAATATACAAGGAGGATCTGCCACGAGCCCTAAAACTGGGGGGACGGCGCATAGTGGAACGGGCCCATCGGGTGGGCCCGCCACCAAAGGCCCAAAACGGGACACAGCCAGAAGGAAAGCCGCGGCAGGTGATAGCCAAATACCTGAACTATATGGACAAAGAGGTCATACTCCGGGCCTATAGGAATTTGCGCTCCCCGCTATATATAAAGGGCTCTAAGGTGCTGCTTTTTCTGGACTTTTCTATTGACGTTACCAGGAGGCGCAAGCAGTTCAGCCCTGTCTGCTCAATGCTAGTGACACATAATTCACGCTTCCAACTTGCCTACCCTGCGATTCTTCGCTTCAGAACAAGAGACGGGGTCCAGCACGAGTTCACGGACCCACAGATGGCGGCTGCCTTTGTAGAACAGATGCTCAACGAAGATTTCTCCAGCTACAGGAGACCATCGCGAGAGGGACAGCCAAGACACATCAAGACAGGACTGGGGCTCCCCTTCAAGGCAGAGAAGGGGAGCAAGGCAAGAACATGGGACTCCGAAAAAGGGTCGCACCAGAAGAGACCATTGAGGACTAACAGCAGGTATCAGGGGTTACTGCAATTAGGTTTGTAACCTGGAAAGGCACTTTGTGGAAATGAAGAATAGGGGCCTTAGAATGCTATTATAGGAGAGAGGGGGTGTAGATATTGCATCAAGATGGGAGGGAGAAGGGAAGGGAAGGGGGAGGGGTACCCAAAAAAAAAAAAAAAAAAAAAAAGGGAGGGGGAGGGTCTGCAAGATGCGAAGAATTAGTGGGATAAGGAACAGCAAACCTGAAGAAAGCAGAGTAGAGGGGATATGGCGCAGCTAATCTAGTAAAATGTGCCACAGGCGGAGGAAGGGAACTATGCAAGACGTCAGAAAAAAAAAAAAGGAAGTCATTGGCTTGAAAGCATAGTCGAAGGAACTAAGCTAGGGTGAAGGGTTAATTTAAAAAAAAAAAAAAAAAAAAAAAAAAAAAAAAGTTGTTCCATAAACGGTAAAATACACAGAGGAGAACATTGTTCTCTTTGGTAAGGGTCGCAGCTAATAGGGCTCAAAAGAGGTATACTTCACCCCCAGAAAGTAGGTAGAACACAGCAAGACTATCTTATTCAAAATGAGGGTGGTGTCGTGGAATGTGAAGAGGCTGCGGGCCCCGCAGAAAATGATTATGGTCCTTCGTCACCTTAAAAGGTTGAAAGTAGATATCGCTCTGTTACAGGAAACACACTTGGGGACAGAAGATTTTTCTAGAATGTGTAAACTTTGTGTGGGGGAAGTGTACGGATCCCATTCGGTAGACAGGAAGGCAGGAGTCCTCATTCTGATTAATAAGTCCCTGGCGCATAAGCTGGTGAGGGTGACAAGCGATGGGGAGGGGAGAATGGTAACAGTACAAATCCAGTTGGCCACAGAAGTGCTAAGCATAACTAGTGTCTATGCCCCGAACACAGATCAAAACTCTTTTTCATACACTGAGAGACTCATTAAATGCTGACCTCACCTCCTGGAAAATAGTGGGGAGAGACTTCAATGACGTAATGAACTCACAGGAAGACAGGGACAGAGGGAACAGGCCAAGGAGGGGAGATCTGAGCAGGGCGATCCCGCTCTCTGAATTTCAAAAAGCAATAGCACTCGAGGATATTAGGAGATTACATATTCCTCAGGAATGGGAATACACTCACTATTCACATCCGCACAACACATGGTCTAGAATAGATTATGTATTTATTTCCGACAGCCTACTATTTATTTCCGACAGCCTACTGAGGAGAGTTCAAGCGACCCAGATAGAGAATATGGTGATCTCGGATCACTCTCCGGTTCAGATAGAGGTGGCAGAAGTCTGCCCTAAAGGAACTGATTATCTATGGCGGTTTCCAACGTTTCTCGCTCGTGATGAGGCCTTTGTAGTCCTGATGAAGGGTTGGTGGCTCGAGTTCATAGAGAGAAATGGAGTTCATGCGACTGATTCCTCACTGTACTGGGAGGCAGGTAAAATGTATTTGGGGCCGTATAATGGATTATGTCAAGGTGTTGGGGAAAAAAAAAAAAAAAAAAACAGTGAGGCGGTACGTAAAGCCTACACAACCTTCTTGGGAGACTCGGCACCAGCCGATAAAGAAACATGGTTATGAGCGCAGAAGGAATACATGATATGGGCAGAAAGAAAGGACTTGCACAAGTTCGGGGACAAATCAGGGAAGTTGCTGGCAAACTTGGCAAAAGGCAGGACACAGAGGTCCCATATTCTGAAGCTCAAAGACAGTAGGGGTTGTGTACACACTGACCCAGCGAAGATCACCTCCTTATTGGGGGAATTTTATGCAGATCTCTACACAGACTCACCGGGGGAAGAGGCAAGTGGGATACAATTTATACAGCAAGTAGAACTGCCCAAAATAACTCCAGACCAGCTGCTGGTACTAAACGCCCCTATTTCTGCGGAGAAGATTCAGCGTACAATCAAAAACTTACCGAATGGTAAAATTCCGGGCCCGGACGGCTACCTGGGTGAATTTTATAAGGTCATGCAAGAGCAAGTGACTCCGGTACTTGCCAGCTTATTTACCAAATTGGAACAGGGAACACCACTCTCAAGACACCTTAACATGGCGTACATCTAATACCAAAAGGAAGGGAAAAATCCAGAAGATACTGCCCTCACTAATAACGCCAAACCAGGTAGGCTTTACCTCGGGACGCTCGGCTGTCACTAATGTATGCAGGGTTCTGGTGGCATTGGACATGAGCTCTAGATTACCTCTGGGAGCGCTGGCGCCTGTCCTGGTCAATCTGGACGCAGAAAAGGCGCTTGATAACGTCCGCTGGAAGTGGCTAGGGAAGGTGCTTGATGCTATGGGCTTTGAGGGGCCCTTTCGAAAGTTTCTGGGGGTGCTTTATCAAAATGCGTGGGCTAGGATACACACCCCAGGCTTCCTATCTAAGCTCTTTCCACTACAGAAGGGGACGCGTCAGGGCTGTCCCCTTTCGCCGCTTCATTTTAACATCGCTCTGGAACCTTTGGTGAGGTTACTGACTGGAAACCAACTTTTTGAAGGAATAGAGGTGGGCGGCTCATCACTAAGAGCAGCATTGTTCGCAGATGACATACTGTTTATGGCGAACCCGCGAGCACAACTTCCAGAGCTTCTGCAGGTGTTCTCCGATTTTGGGGAATTCTCAGGTTACTGTCTAAATAGGGAAAAATGTGAGATCCTCTTTTTGGGGGGAACAAACCAGCAGGGCACACGAGAGTCTGACATTGGGGGAATCCCAGTAGCAGCCTCTTGCATCACCTACCTAGGAATAAAGATAGGCAAGACCCCGGACTCCTTGTACCGCCTAAACTACCCCCCTCTTTTCAGTAAGATAACACAGGAACCGCAGCAGTGGCAGACGTTGCCTCTGTCACTATTGGGGAGGAATCATCTGGTCAAGATGATGAGCATCTCCAAATTACTATATCCCATGCAAACAATTCCGCTGTTACTAAAACATAAGGACGTCCTTAGCCCAAATAAGGAGATTTCTCATTTTCTATGGCGGGGCAAAAGACTGCGGAACTCACCATGACAAAGGAACAGGGAGGAATGAACCTGCCGGACATAAGATGTTACAACTTGGCCTGCATGATGCGGCATATACTAGATTGGCTGAAAGACAGTAGCTATTATTCAGACACAAAGTTAGAAGAATCAGACTGTTGCACCCCCTGGGACCTCCGTACCTTGCTGCATGCCCTGATAGGCTCATTACCACCCGGGATCAAATCCCTAGTTATCCTCAGAGACACCTTATCGTCTTGGAAGGCGATCAGAAAGGCCTTTCATCTCCTGTGGATGGTTTGTAAATACCTGCCATTGTGGAACCATCCTGGGTTTCCCCAAGGTCGCCAAAGTAGACTTTTTGTAGAATGGAGGGAAAAGGGAGTGCATATAGTGAAGGTGCTACTACATATGCAGGAACACAGATGGATGACGAAACAGGAAACCATACAAAAATATGAGCTGAGGGGAGATCAAACAATACAATTTGCGCAGGTAAAAATTTTTTATCTAGAGAAAACCAGGGACAGACAATGACTTTGACCGCATGTTGAAATTTCCTATTCAAAATGGGGGGGGGGGGGGGAGGAGAGAATCTCCATCCTATATTCCTATATCGGTTTCTTTGTAAAAAAACTAGGAAGCAAGGAACTCACCTTCAACAGTTGGGGCAGACAACTTGAGGTGGAGGACATAAGGGAAAGAATTCTTAAGGGCTGGCAGGCGGTCAGGAACAATGTTCTTAACCAAAGATGGAGGGACACTCAATTCCGCATTATGCACAGAGCAATCTTCGCCTTTAACCTAGCCCCATCCCCAGCATTCCCAGAGAGTAAAGTGGAATGTCCCAAGTGTCAAGAACCAGGTACTGATCTGTATCATGGGATCTGGGAATGCCCACAGTCTAAGGCGTTCTGGACAGAGGTGCAGGGCCTAGGTACTTCCTTGTGGGGAAAAGAGATACGCTTGGATCCCATTGGATCGGGGGTGCTGCCAAAACTGTTTCATGTGGTTAGTTTAGTGGCAAAGAGATGTTTATTGCAGCAATGGTTGAAACCCGGGTTCCCCCCGTTATCAAAGGTAATGGAACAAATGACCCAACTCTTTCATCTGGAAAGGCTGGAAGCAGAGAAGGCCAAATCTAAACTAACGGAGAAGTTGTTTAGGAGATGGAAGGGCTTTTTAGTGCATCATGTTTCTCCCCAGGACCAGGATAATATCCTCCAGCCATTTACTCTAACACAGTGGCATTCATCATAGGGTAAAGGCAATAGGTAGGCCCAACTCTAGGGGTAAAGCCTAGGCTGCAGAAGTAGGAAGAGCCAAATACGTGGCAGAGGGGGATCTGGGAAGATCCCAGACCAAAGTAGGAATACTGTATACGAATTTTCTGTGTATGGAAATTATACCTGTTTGTTTTATGATCTGCAAGTCAGATACTTACCTGATGGATCTTTTGTGTTATATGTAATTGATGGCCTGCGAGCCTCATCTATGTACAGTGAATGTTTGTATAAAATACAAAAATAAAAATTAAAAAAAAAAAAAAAAAACACGGAAGGTATACACAACTTGATACCAGAAGTGCAAAGGGGGGTCCTGAAGGAAGTCTGACTTTCACAGACCTCAGAGCAGTGAGAGAGCCTGCAATCGTCTTTTTAAACTTACCGATCCACACTGCCGGATCTCGCTCCCTACGACTTGATTAACGGCGCGAGATGTCACGGTGGATAGACGGCAGGAAGATGCTTCACTGATACGTGATTGGGAGAACGGGCAGGGTTTCATTAGCTACTCGAGGCCACGGTCAGAGCTGGCTGGCCACTCTGGCCAGGAAGGGGCCTAGGTACACAGATTGAAGCCAGTGCTGGTAGGGTAAGGGATAAATCATTTAATGGTCTACCCCAATTCTACCCCTGGAGGAGACCCCATAATCTCTACTCCCTGCCCCAGAAGGGACAGGAACACACTCAGGTGTGGATTCTGGTGGCAAGGGAATTTAACTTCTCTGCTTCCTACAAAAGGCAAAGGGGTCATGCTCCAGTTGGGGCAGTCATGGGGGACGCAATGGAAATTAACTTTTGGGTAGAATTTGTCCATACTACCTTATTCAACACACCATTGGAGCGCATCTCAATAGATTCCACCTGAACCTGTGTACCATATGTGTGGCTAAAATGTAAATTCTGGTAGAACCTCGCTTGCGGCAACTGATATTCTGCTTGTAATTGATCGAACACCTTACATCTACCATCTGAGCGCAGTAAATCAAGGAATTAGCAGCACTCCGTGTCCAATTCAGGGGTGTTTATTCCAAGTGACAGTACAAGTGACAGTACAGCAACGTTTCAGCTAACTCAATGTAGCCATTATCAAGCAGTGTATGGCTACATTGAGTTAGCTGAAACATTGCTGTACTGTCACTTGGTGAATAAACACCCCTGAATAGGACACGGAGTGCTGCAACTTCCTTGATTTACTGTTGAACGTAGCGGTCTTGGATCAGACACGCAGTAGCCTGCACCCAACGGGTTGAACCCCTTTTCTTTACTGTGCCGCCCACCCACACAGCAGTTACCATCTGAGCACAAGTGCTTCTGTGGTCTCACCCTTTTAATTCCCACGGAGTTAAACCTTCAAAACAGAATAGTTCTGACAAAGCAGGGTTTTGCCAAAGAGTAGTGTTAGAAGTGAATTTGGGGACTCCAATAATACTCTTGACCACATTTGTGACCCAAGACTACATTGGTTTACCGCAATGCCCCATCTTCAAATCCCGCCTACAATGCATGTACAAGTGTTTTAAGACCCACTGAGGCCCCTTCTGCCTCCTCCCGCATCCTTTAAAGTGCTACAACTGTGATGCCAAGGATTAAAGGTAATGGGTTAGGCATTGCTTAGCCTGCATCTCCCTTACGCCTTTGTAACTTATCTGGACTAATCCTAGCTTGCGGACCTTTCCAGAACAATCTCCTAAAGAACCCAGGGATCCTGTGAAAGTATTTCTAGGATAACCACACATTTGAATTGTGCAACATATAAACCAAGAGGGGCATCAAAACCATCATAATGAGGTTACTCCTCCCGATTGAAGATAGTAGGAGTTTACACCAGATTCTTATCTTTGTAGGGAATCTGGATAATAATGGATTCAGGTTATCACTGATGTAGTCCGTTAGGTGTGGTAGTAACTTGTAAATCTAAGTATTCAAAGCTACTACACACCTCCAACGGTAACCCTACTGGAATAGATTTATTATGGCTAGATGCCAACGGTAGGAAGACGGATTTGTGCCAATTGATTACAAAGCCTAATTAGATACCAAACTCTTTACGGTCCTCCTTTACCACTTACTTTCTATTCCTAAAATTCCAACCTTCTTCACGAGAGATTTTAACATAGCTATTAACACCCCCCTCTCCTGTCCCGCTTCTCAGATCTTATGACTACCTCTCTAGGTCTTTAACAACTCTGATTCTCACACTCAAAGAGTAACAGTTTCTTCAACACTGAATTCTACCAATTCTTTCTACTTTCTAACCATAACCTCCTCTATATTTTACTAAGGTTTTTTTTTGTACAGAAGGTTTTAAATTTGTAAAATGCATTTAAAAAAACTTAGTAACCCCATTTTCATACCGCCTCAAAGAATAAGAAAAATATGTCATTTGGGACACACAGTGAAAAAAACGTAAAAACCAAGCCCACAAGGATTTATTTTTCTGCTTCCCAGTACACAGCGTGGATTATTAAAGGACATCTACCACCAGGATGAAGGATTGTAAACCAAGTACACTCAGAAACTGCTGTGTGCCCACTGTGGCATGATATGTTCTTTTATCTTGTCATGCCCTGTTTATAAAGAAAAAAAGGCTTTAAAAATTATGTAAATGAGCCTTACGGAGCATGTTTGCATAATGTTAAGCCTGTTTTTGTAAAAACAAGGGAAAAGGAAGATTAAAGAATAGCAGATTATGCTAGGGGCGCACACACAAGTATGACTGTGTGCTTGGTTTACAATCCTTCATCCTGGCGGTAGATGTCCTTTAAATACAGTCACTGCTAAGTGCAATTTGTTACGCAGAAAACAAGTCCTTATACAGCCCTTTTTGAATGCGGGGAGTGGAAAAAAAAAAATAAATAAAATTTAAAAAAGTGCCTTAGAGGGATGGGGTTGAAGACATAAGAATTCTATTTTTGAGTTGACATCTATTCTATGGCTTGTTTTTTGTGTAACGAGTTGTGCTTTTATTGGAATTTATTTTTCAGTTTTACTGTCAAGTTGGAAATTTTTATTTGATAATGTTCACTGTGCAAGTTCAGTAATTATTTAAATCGCCACAATACTAAATGTGCAGTGTTAGCAAGTTGAATTTCACCTTTTTTTTTTTTTTTTTTTAAAGAGTACCCGTCATGCAAAATAACCCCCCTAAACTAGATAAATTTTCATAAACTGCCATTAGAGAGCATTGCCTCTATCCCTTCATTGTCCCTCTACATGCCTGTAAACCTAAGCAATGAGGTCCTAAAGCTGTATGCAAATGACCTGTGAAATGTCCAATGAAGCATTAGCATATTCAAGCTGTCCACTCTATTCATGAGTGGGAGGCACAGCCACACCCCCAGTGCATGACTGACAGCCTGTATAATGATGTACTTCCTGGTGCTGGTGGCCACGCCTCCTGGTGTGTGTGTGTGTGTGTGTGTGTGTGTGTGTGTGTGTGTGTGTGTGTGTGTGTGTGTGTGTGTGTGTGTGTGTGTGTGTGTGTGTGTGTGTGTGTGTGTGTTTAGGAGAGATATAGCAGCTCCAGGCAGCCATGTTACAGCAGAACATGTCAGATTCATGTGTAGCTGATGTCTGTGTCTCTCACCTGTATATTAGGAGGATGCAGCATGTCAGCAGATGCAGCACACACACTAGCAATGCTTTACTATACATTACACACAGACATGAGCAGGGGGAGGAGAGGGGAGGGGTAACAGGGGTGACATCACTGCCTTTGACCATGTGACCAGCCTCATTTACATGATACAAAATAGATGATTTTACAATGAATAATGTATGAAATAACTAGATAAAGGCTGGGATGGGATCCTTGAGAGCTGCTCCAACAGGTAGTAGTGACAGGACAGGTGACACAGACCTGATGACAGGTGTCCTTTAACCCCTTCACGCTCCGTGGCGGATATATCCGCCATCGAGCTGCGGCGCGACATGTCAAAATTAGGTCATCCCGTCGCAAGACGGGATGACCGACCGCCGAGACCGGGCGGGATCGCGATGGGACATCCCCCCTCTGACATCACAGGACCTGTCACGTCGGTCCTGTGATGTCGATCGCTGCGATTGGCCCGTCTTTACAGACGGCCAATTGCAGCGATCGGAGGCTGCAGGCTCCGGGGTTAATGACGTCATCCCGTCTTGAGACGGGATGACAAAACCCCGGAGCATGCTGGGATCGAGAGGGGACGTCCCCCTCTGACATCACAGGACCGATCTGATTGGTCCTGTGATGTATATCGCTGTGATTGGCCCTGTGATGTATATCGCTGAGATTGGCCCGTCTGTTCCGACTGGCCAATCACAGCTATCAGTGACTGTGGAGGGCAGACCCAAGACCCTCCATGCTCTCCAACAACGCCATTCTGCGTTTGGTAGTGTTGGAGAGCAGAGGGTTTTAGGATCTGTCCTGTGAAAGTTAAAAAATACCTACTACACCGATCCTCCATCCCCTCCCAATGTAATCCCACTTCCCTGTACTATCCCCCCTATCATCTGTATTCCCTTTCCCCCCCAAACCACACTTTTAAGTGCGAAGCGTGTGGAGTAGGAGTTTAGTGGTGGAGAAGGCGTTGTGAGGAGGAGAAGGCGGTGTAGTAGTGGAGTGGAGTAGTTGTAGTGTAGGTTGCATACTATCCACCCCCCCTATCATGTCCCAGAAGACGTATACGGATTTGGAGGTCTATAGTTTTATGGCCTCCGATACGGAGTCAGCTAGTGGGGACGAGATTTATTTGTCTTCCTCGTCCTCACAAAGAGACTCAGAGGAACCCCCGAGAAGGCGCTTAACGCAGTAGTGCTGGAGTGCCCGAGACTTCTGCTGGAGTGCCCGAGACTTCTGACCCCACATGGGTGACCCCCAGTAGTTATGCCCTTCAGGTCCCTGATTTTACGGCCAGCCCTGGGATACACAGAGACACGGCAGGGCTCGGACCAGTGGACCACTTTAAGTTTTTTTAGAGCTTATTAGTTTGATGGTGTCCCAGACTAATCTCTACGCTGCACAATACATTGCCCACAAACCCACTTCTTTTTATGCGCAACCCCACAGGTGGACCCCTGTTAGTGCAGCAGAGATGGAGAAGTATTGGGGCATAGTACTTCTTATGGGACTCGTCAAAAAGCCCTCTATTAGGGATTATTGGAGCACAGACATTCTGTACCACACCCTGATGTTCCGCATGGCAATGAATAGGATGCGCTTTGAAGCCATCCATAGGTTTCTGCATTTTGCTGACAATTCTCAGTGCCCACCCAGAGATGACCCCAGTTATGATAGGCTATATAAGGTCCGACCCATATTAGACTACCTGAGTGCCCAATTTATGGATGTGTATACTCCAAAGAGGCACATATCAGTGGACGAGTCCCTGGTACATTTCAAAGGGAGACTTTAGTTCCGCCAGTACCTGCCTAATAAGAGGGCACGGTATGGCGTGAAGATGTATAAGCTGTGTGAGAGTGCATCAGGGTACACTTTTAGGTTCAGGGTATATTAAGGGAAGGACTCTAGGATAGTGCCCCCTGAATGCCCCCCCTTCCTGGGAATAGCTGGAAAGATAGTGTGGGATTTGATGCACCCACTATTGGACCAGGGCTACCACCTCTACCTGGATAATTTTTATACGAGTATTACCCTGTTCAAGTGCCTCGCTTCCAGACAAACTGCGGCATGTGGCACTGTTAGGAAAAATCAGAGAGGTCTCCTTAAGTCACTGCTAGGGGAAAAGCTCAGAAGGCATGAGAGCCGAGCACTATGCAGCGACTCAGTATTGTGTGTTAGGTACAAGGACAAGAGGGATGTCCTTGTACTAACAACAATACATGGGCACAGCATCACCCCTGCCCATGTACGAGGTACCAGTGCAGAAGCCCGCAAGCCGGACTGTATTTTGGATTATAATAAGTACATGGGAGGGGTGGATTTGTCGGACCAGGTGCTTCAGCCGTACAATGCCATGCGGAAGTCGAGGGTGTGGTACAAGAAGCTGGCCGTGCACATCATGCAGATGGCATTGTATAATGCTTTTGTGCTGCATCGATATGCCGGCCAGAGGGGAACTTTCCAGGAATTTCAAGAGGTGGTAGTCAAGAAGCTGATTTTTAGAGACCAGGAAGGGGAGAGTGCTAGCACGTGTGGAAGCGAGGCCACATCACGGATTGTACAAGGGCAGCACTTTCCCGGAGATGTTTCCCAAATAGCCAGCATGGGAAGGAACCAAAAAAGGTGCAGGGTGTGCTCCAAAAGGGGCATAAGGAGGGAAACCATATATCAGTGTGACACATGCCCCGACAAACCAGGGTTATGCATGAAGGAGTGTTTTAGGATATATCACACGTCCCTGGATGTATAATTGTACCCTGATGCACACAGCTCACACATCATGCCGCACCTTCCCTGCTGAGCTCTTCCGTGTGCCCAGCCTGTAGATTATTGCCACATATGGGGTATTGCCGTACCCGGGAGAACCCACATCATGATTTTTGGGGTGTTTGTCTCCCGTGGCAGGAGCTGGGCACAAGATGACATAATGGATAATTTGTACTATGCACTATCCATTATGCATCGTCCTTGGGGTCCACCTGTGGGGTTAAAACGCTCACTACACCCCTAGATTTATTCATGGAGGGGTGTAATTTGTAAATAGGGTCAGCTTTTAGGGGTTTCTACTGTACTGATCCCTAAGGGCATCTACAAATGTTTTTTGATGTAAAAAAAAAAAAAAAAATTAAATGTCTGTGTTCCAAATACCATTCTATTCCGATCCCTGCCGTGTCTCCACCTTGTAGCCTATTGCCATACATGGGGTATTGCCATACCTGTAATCACCTGCAGAAAGATTTTTGGGGTGTTTATCCACAGTGGCATGAGTTGGGCTGTTTTCATTTGTCACTACAATGGCATATTTGAGAAAACAATGCTATTTCTACACTGAACCATTCACTTTGTATTACATTTGGGCCAGCACGTCAGGGGTTAAAATGCTCATACAACCCTAGATCAATTCTTTGAGGTGTGCCCTTTCCTTAAATGAGGTCAATACTCGGGGGATTCTATTGCACTGGTACCTCAGGGGTACCTTAATAACATTCTAGTGAAAAGGGTGCTCCAAAATCTTATTCCATTCCTTCTCAGGCATGCCGTGTGCCCAACCTGTCAATTATTGGCACATGTGTGATATTGCCGTACTCGGGACAACCCGCAGAATGATTTTTGGGGCGTTTGTCTAAATTGCTATGGGTTGGGCACAATATATTAGGCACTAAAATGACAGACATTTTTGAGATAAAAACACAATTTTTACTATGCACCATTTACTTTGCATTAGATTTTGACCAGCGTGTTGGGAGTAAAAATGCTCACCACAACCTCAGATAAATTCTTTGAGGGGTCTAGTTTCCAAAGTGGTGACATCTTTGGGGGTTTTCTATTGTACTGGTACTTCAGGGGCTCTTCAAGTACACTGTGGCACCACAAAACATTTGCAGCCAAATTGGCCTTCCAAAAGCGCAATAGTACTAACTCCGTTCTGGACATCGCTGTGCGACAAAGGAGCACTTAACATCCACATGTCTGGTATTGCCGTACTCGTAGGAAGCAGGGCAATAATTTTGGGATGTATATTTACCTCAAATTTCTAATGAATGTGTCCATTTTAGGGCTAAATGAGAAAAATCATAATTAAAAATTTAAATTTCAGAATTTCAAATCCATTTTTGTTTGCTTCTGGAAAAATAATAAAAGGGTTAACAGACTTCCTAAATGCTGATTTGAATAGGTTGAGATGTTAGGTTCGTAAAATGGTGTTCGTTGTGGGGGTATACAGTACAAAAGCCTTTATAGAGCACTTCCAAACTGCATTGATCACCACAAATTTTACATTTTTCAAATTAAAAAAAAAAAAAAAAAAAACGGAGAATTTGCTACTAACACTTGAAACCTTCTCACATCCATAAAAAAAATGGAAACGTAAAACAAATAATGGAAATAAAAAGAAGACCGATGGCAAAAGGTTTCTACCCAAAAAAAATTGTGGTGTGACTTTGTCTAAAAAGTATAACATTTGAAATTTTGAAAATTGTAATTTTTTTCACATTTTTCCTAAATTTGTGAATTTTTACCCCCCCAAAAAGAAACGGATCACCGAAATGATACTACTAACATAAACTACAATGTCTCACGAGAAAGCCTTGTGATTTTGAGAATGTTATCTTAAAGCGTTGAAAAGTTACTACCACAGGAACAGACACTGGTCAAATTTCTGAAAAAAGGGCATAGCCTTAACCTACAAACAGGCTTCGTCCTTAAGGGGTTAATGCCTAGGTCATGTGGGTGAGACACTTATGGTTTTAATATTTTTTAAAATTGAGAATTTTTATGTTCTACAGTTTTATCTTTAAAAACATAAGTACTAATAATTTTAGCTATAAATTTATTTTGAAAGTTGTGAACCAAAGGGTCTCTTGAACAAAATTATATTAAATATATGAATGATACAAACTTATCTCATTAAAGAAAACATACCTGAGCCAGATCCTGAAGTAGTCATATCATATATTAAATCTTTAAGAGTTGTCCCCTCCGATATAAATGGTCGATCCAATGATGCGTCTTCTTCATTTGGAACACGGTGATGGATAACTGCACGGTTGTGGCATATGTAGAGGATGAACATGAGTAAAATACAGAGGAAACATACAGGACCAGCAATAATTGCTGCCAACTCCACTGGTGTAAAAGGAGGCAAGGGCTTTGGAGACAGAACTGTAAGAATGCATAGTAGAAAGATATATTAAACATTAAATTTCACATTTAAAAAAAAATAAAAATATTAAAAAAAACAAGGCAAAAATAAACAACTAGGAGCCCTGGAGATTTGTATTACCTTTCAATATGAGAAAAATGCATTTACATTCAGTGATAGTGGCTGGAATTAGCGCACCAAAGTGTCAGATGGCACTCATGTTTCAGATCTCCAGCCTTAACAGAGCAGAGTGCCTTCCCTATCACTCTGCTGTTATATCTGACCAGAAACCCAATACTGCTCTTAAAAGAGGACCCGTCACCCATAAAGCAGCTCCTAGCACTACCCATTTTTGGCAATGATAAACTGCTAGCTTTAATCGGAACCCTACGATAAAGCTAGCAGACACTCCAGAGTTGTACCTTCAGAACTCTGGACTGCACTCAACGCAGTCGAGTGTATTCAAGAGGGGTCAGTCTGAGGTGCTGCTTCTTCCCCAGACGGCCCCTCCCACTAAATAGGCCAGCGGTGACTGTCACCCACAAAATTAAAGTGGAAAAACACATTACAGGCTGATCCAACTTTGATTTAAATACTTTAAAGAAGTCCAAATGAGGCTCAGTATCGGGTGTGTTGTTTAGGACCTCCCTACAACGCCTCGGCATGCTCCTAATGAGGTTGTGGATGGTGTCCTGAGAGATCTACTCCCAACAAGACGTTGGTGGATGGAGCCTGCTGGAGGTCATTTTGCAGGGCTCTGAAAGTGCTCCTCCTTGCAAAAAAGCGGAGGAAGCGGTCCTGCTGCTGTAATGTTGTCCTTCAATGGCCTCCTACACCTATCCTGATGCACAGGCCTGTCTCCTGGTAGTGCCTGTAGCCTCTGGACACTACCAAACAGACACAGCAACCAGTCCTTCCACAGCTCACATTGATGTGCCATCCTGGATGAGCTGCACTACCTAAGCCCCTTGTGAGGGTTGTAGAGTCGGTCTCATACTACCACGAGTGAGAAAGCACAACCAAATCGGCCAGAAAGTATAGGTCCTGAGAAGTGGTCTGTGGTCCCCATTTGCAGAACTACTCCCTACACATGTAAAGGAAGACTCTCAAATTTGGTTTCTAAACGGCAAACATCACTCTTTCCCTTTTAAGCCCTACTGCATATCCATACAACATTTTATATGATTGAAGGGTAAGAAAGTGAGAACATTTTCACCTTATTCTTTTTTGGGGCCTAATTGAATCAAACACCTGTTGGAGCAAATACATAAATTACACCTTGCTAAATTCACCAAGGTGAGTACTTTTCAAATTGTCTCTTGTTGGGGCTTTCCTTTGTTTTGGTATCATTAGGGCTCTCTAAATGTATCCCGAGGCATTAAAACCTTTTCAGCCAGATTTGTCCTCCAAACACTAAACAAGACTCTTTCCCTTTTAAGTGCCCCCCTGTGCCCGTACAGCAGGGTACAGTGACAGAATGGGTATTGGCATACTCAGGATGAATTGCAATAAATATTGTAAAATGCATTTTTAACCCATTGTGAAGGTGCAAATTTTAGTGTTCAATGAATAAATTGTTAGATAAAATTATATTTCTGTAAAATCGTTGCCATTTATTTTTCACCCTCAGTTAACGCTCATAGGGTTAACAAACTTCTCAAAGGATGTTTTGAATATTTTGAGGGGTGCAGTTTCTAAAACGGTGTAATTTGTCGGTTTTTGTCATATAGGCCTAAAGTCACTTCTAACTAAATTGGTCCCTCCAAAAATATGTTTTAATGATTTTCGTAAAATCTAAAAAATTACACCTAAAAGTTTTAAGCCTCCTAACAGCCTAAAAAAAAAAAGGAAATGCTGTTTAAAATATGACAAGTCAAAGCAGACATATGGAAAGTGTTAGTTAGTCATATCACCAATATAACTTGCCAACTTTTCAAAAAGTAGAACATTTTAAATGCTTTCAAACTTTAACAAATTTCTGTTTATTTCATAAATATATAAGCAATATGTTAAGTGTATATTTCTCAACTAACATGAAGTACAGTGTATCACAAAAAAAAAAAAAAAATCTCACCATCATATGGATATGTTAAAGCGTTCCATTTAAAAAAAAAGGGCTGTAATAACTGCAATGATACAGGGCAAGTAATAATTGTAAACATTTTTTACAAAATGCAATGAAATATTTTATAACCTAGAGAATAAAAGTTAAAAGGAAACCTACCACCACAAATCTACCTATAAAAGGTAGATCGGCTGGTAGGTGAATCAATGGGACGTGAGGATAGCCCTTTTAAGGGCTAATCCTCGCGTCCCCGCACTTTTTTGGAAACTTTTATTACCCCAATATGTAAATTTTGTTATGCGGTTACTGGGGCGTGGAGTAGCCGCATCTGAGGTTACACACGGCGGCTACTCCACGCCCCGGTAGCCACTTTACCCCTCCTACTCACCATCTTCGGCGCGCAGCTACTCGTAGCTGCACGCCCTCGTCCGACGATCCTGCCATCTGCGCATGCGCAGAACAGCAGGCACGCACCTGCGCGGTCACTGCTCTGAAGCCGGGGCTGCACAGGCGAGGGCCTGCTGTTCTGCGCATGCGCAGACGGCAGGATCGTCGGACGAGCAGCTGCGCGCCGAAGATGGTGAGTAGGAGGGGTAAAGTGGCTACCGGGGCGTGGAGTAGCCGCCTCGTGTAACCTCAGATGCGGCTACTCCACGCCCCAGTAGCCGCATAACAAAATTTACATATTGGGGTAATAAAAGTTTCCAAAAAAGTGCGGGGACGCGAGGATTAGCCCTTAAAAGGGCTATCCTCACATCTCATTGATCCACCTACCACCCGACCTACCTTTATAGGTAGATTTGTGGTGATAGGTGCCCTTTAAGTTTCATTAAAATGTTGTTCTAATAAGTCGAGGTCTCTGAATAGGCGTCCATTAGGCAGCCTACGGTATTTAAAAAAAAAAATAATAATTAAGCTCTAGTTGGCATAGAGATATAGTTCTGAACAGTAAAGTGAAAGTTGATCCTAGTGTCCGATCAACAGCCATGACATTTTGCATTATGATAAAGGTTCATCCAAAATCCATTACCCCTCCCCACAAGCATCTCAACTAGCATGTGGCTTCCTTGGGGCTCGTGAATAGATCATTAGTATCTTTTTTATCATACATTACAAGCTACTGCATCTTTGCACTCCTGATAAGGCATCCCCTTTAAAAAGTGTACCATACACACCTAAAATGACCATTGATTTCTTATCCTCTTCAAAAGCATTTTCTATGGTTTAAGTATGTCTTCAAAGGTTTTTCACTTAAAGGGAACCTGTATTAGTGACCTAATAAACCAATACTAGCATGTTGTCATGCAGCCAAACACCTTCCAGATAATGTTTCTATCATGGTACTGTATAGTGGCACCATCCAGAAAATCAGCTTTGTTGTTTATACAGTGGTATTGGTAACTATGTGGAATCTATATTGTACCGCCTATATATATGTTATATGTTAGAGTCGTTCAATAAAGTGTAAAAAAAAACCCCACCTATATTGACAATTTTACTATAAGCAGTATGCAGCACGGATGTATCCATATTATTTACATGCCATTCCTGCATATGAGTAGCTAGTTTCATTAAATCAGGTAAGAAACAACGTAATTGGCAATTTCAGGACAAGACACAATTTTTGGAGTTCTGTCCTGAAATTCTCATGTTCTTGTTCTCATGCCTTGTCTTGTGTCACAGCATGTCTTCTTTTAACCCTTTAAAGGCAAAGTCACTATTTACCTTCCTGACAAGGCATTATTTTTAGAATTTGACATGTGTCCCAATTTTTAGAGTAAATAATGTTAACGGACCATAAAGCCCAACCCTAAATTCTACAATACACAGTGTTGATCCAAAAGGAGGCAAAACAAAAAAAAAAAAAAAAACCCTCTGCAAGGCACTGATTTGGCAAGCTCTGTGCAGCGCTGTGTAATCTGTGAGCTCTATATAAAAAAAAGGAATTAATTATTATTATGATTAATGCCAAATGGCCCAAAGCAGGAGAAATTTCTTTCCAAACATGGTGGCTACAATAACTGCCAGAATTTAAAGAAACTAACGTATAAACTTCTTCTGGTTATTCTGCTCAGTCTTCAGGTCCCCGAGCTTAGATGACAGCCGCGTGTTGACATCATTGTCTCAGCAAGCAGCCAACTTCATAACGTGGGTGCCGGAAACGTACAGGGAGAGAAAGACTGAGATTGATCACTGGAAGCAAGAAAAGGACTGTCAGGCTCCAGGGTTAGAGGACCCACCGGACCACCGTGGACAATGACGCAAGCCGACACCTGGGATCGGAGTCTAAGCGGTAACCGTTTTTTACCAGAGCCCGCCGTGAAGCGGGATGGACTTGCTGCGGCGTGGTACAACCAGGTTGTCCCACAGGTGTGACTTTGTCCTTGGGGGCTGCCAAGGCGAGGTACAGAAATGTTGAGCAAAAGCGTAGTCAAAAACAGGCAGGAGGTCAGGAGAGGTAGCACAGGATCAAAGTCAACAACAGAACCGCGGTCACAACGGGAATTCAGAACAATAGCACAAGGCACCCAATAAGCTTTTTTAAAAGCGTTGAGGCACAAAGAGGCTTTCTTATGACGGATTCTGGGAAGGGCCAGCGCCAATCAATGGTGTGCTAGCATGCCCAACCACCGAAACAGAGACCAGAGCGTGGAGAGTTGAGTGAGGGTGACAGGGCGCTGGAGCACAGATGAACCCGCTAACCATGTCAGAACCCGTGACAAGAACCTGTGGGGGCAGGGGCATTGAAAGAGTACAGAGTTTTTTTTTAATATAGACTGTATAGAGTGTAAGCAAAGTTAGTTTTTTTTTAACAGGACATTGTTTGTGAATTTCAGAGAGAAAACCAGGGAGGGATAATATGGGAGAACACCTGCCTCCCAAAAAAAAAAAAAAAAAAAAAAAAAAAAAAAAAAAAAAAAAAAAAAAAAAAAAGAAAACCCACCACACCCAAAGTGTGTGGGGAAGATCAACTTTCTGCCAGAAAGATTTGATCAATGGGAGATTTCTAAATTCTGCCCAAAATGTAGCAAGTGCTGTGCCCTTATAGAACTGGCACAAGTTTTTTCATGGGCAGATTTTTCAGCCACTTCATAAGAAAGCTGGATAAAAATTTCAATCCTTCTAGCGATCAATGTGGAAGAGGCTTGGTCTCATTTATTTCTTCCTGAAAAAATAAATACACTAACGCTACGGTTTGGAGAGTTCTATTATTGAAGGATACTGCAAATAACGTCAACATTATTAAAGGATTTTTTCTTTTATTTTGGGAGTTGGACAGAAGGAGGGAAGAACCCCTTCCTAGTAATGCGAAATGTGGAGATCTACAGGAAAGAGTGGCTAATTCTCCTACTCTTTTTGCTGAGGTAATAACTAATGGAAAACGGTCTAGTGAGCAAGAAGTATTATGGAGATATTACCTAAGGGCTGGAGGGGTGGACCTAACAGGGTTTTCAAGACAAAGGATAGATCACAGGAAGGAAATTTTAAACATTGTAACCCAACCACACTTACATGCTGGTGTGTGCCCATTCTGGCAGGATCTGCAATTCTTTTAGCTTCTTAGGACCTTTTATATCCCCCACCTTAAAAACAAGGTTTAAAAGATTATGCAAATGAGTATGAGGGGCTCTGAGCTCCATAGATGTCAATAGAGCCCCTCAGGCTCTCTTTCATAGAGGGGAGGCACACACCAACATGTAAGTGTGCTTGGTTTACAATCCTTTATCCTGGTAGTAAATTTCCTTTAAGTTTACTATCAACCAATAACCCCCAAGTCTTTCTCATTCAATTTTACCATTTAAAACAATTTTAATTTTCATTTGCTTGAGCCAAGTGAACGACAATCTATATTAAATCTAATTTGCCATTTGTCAGACTAGGCATCCAGTTTCCACAAATCTGTCTATAATGTTAAAGGGGTTTCCACACTAAAGAAAATTCTCACATTTCAATCCCCTAGTGATGTTAACACAATAAAGATAATTTTAACCCTTTACTTTACAGTGACGGTCAGTGCATAATGCCAGGGTGTGGGTGGGGCCTCTCTAAGACCTCTCTAGTTTTGTGCGGTAACAATGTGGTTAGATTATCAGGGTACAGGTTTAAATACACTTTCATCTGACATTGTACTAACACAGACACATAGAAAGAGATGAAACAAATCAGAGATGCATGAGATCCATTAGAAGCCTATTATACACACAGCACTATTACATTTGTGCTCTCACATATTGTGCCTGTCTCACTCTTCCCCCAGATCACTTATCTCCTTGTAGCTTGTAGTTTGCAGCTCGTCTCTCCTCACATTCTCCTGCTAGGAAGTGAATTAGTGTATGCGTCTTTGTGCTCCGATGCTATGACTGCAGGGGGGCGTGGCTACTGGCACATAGCAGAAAGACACAGAAATCTCATCTGCTCAATCTCCCACAAAAATCCAAGATGGAACCCAAGTCAGAAGTCACAGGGTCGTGTCCAGGGTAAACTGAGATTGTGTACACCAGGACTGAGGGAGACAGGCTGGACTTCTATGTGTGAAATGCTGCATTTTTGTTAATAGGGAATGTGTTATTTTGTTGCACTGTACATATAAGAAACATGTGTTCGTGGGAATACCCCTTTTAAACTGTACTCCTATGTATTAGTTATTTTACTGAGTTTATCATCTGCAAATATTGAAACTCTACTGTAGGTGATTAATCAAAAAAAAAAAAAAAGACAATTCTGTCATATGGCACTACAATTGGTTATAACTTTGGTATTGAACGGAAGGAGCACCATTCGGATCAGATTTGCTTTGATCTGCACTTTACAGATATTTAAAGAAAATCACCCAAAAAAAGGGTAAATATACGCAGCTTGATCTTGATCCACGCGCTCTCCATCACCAATCTTGACACGCCAGTATCACATAGATAATAAAGCTATAATTAGCAGCACAGAGCTGGGAGGTTGTGAGGCCTGTGCATAATTAGCAGCGTAGAGTGCAGTGACGCTAATAAGAAGTTTTTTTATTAGGTGAACTTGGCGTGTTATGACTAGCGACAGACAGGATCAAGATGAAGAAAAGAACATACTTCACCCCTTAAGGACGCAGCCATTCGTAGCTTAAGGCTCAGCCCCATTTTTTGGATTCTGACTTGTGTTGCTGTATACGGTTATTACTTTGCAACACTGTTACTTATCAAAGCGATTCAGAGATTGTTTTTTTCCCCACATGTTGTACTTCATTTTGGTGGCAAATTTTAGCTGATAAGTTTTGCATTAAAAAAGAAAAAAAGTGATTTTTTGAAAGACTTGCCATTTTCAAAATTTGAAACAATTGTGTTTTCAGGCAGATAGATTTACCACCTAAATAAGTTGCTGAATAACATTTCCCATATGTCTACTTTACATTTTCATCATTTTTGAAATGTCTGGATAATTTACTTTGATGTCACGCGGCTTTTCAGAATTGACTATTTTGGGGATAAATACAGTTTTGGATGACATTTTACATATTTAGCATCAAACCCCCTATATAATGAACCCATTTTCAAATCTGCACCACTTAAACTATAAGGAACAGCTTTTAGGAAGATTGTTAACCCCTTGAGATCTTTGTAGTAATTGAATCAAAATGGAGGTGAAAGTTAGAATGGTCAAATTTTGACTGTTATATGTTCATTTAGCCCTAAAATTTACACATTTACAGAAGATAAAAAGAGAAAACCTCATCTTACAGTTTTTTCTGCAATTTCTCCTGAGTACAAAAAACCCCCAAATGTGGTCGATACTTGTATTATGGGCGCACAGCGAGGCACAGAAGAGAAGAAGCGTCCTGCAGCTGCCAGGATTTTAGTTTCCTCACTAGCCCCTCTTGTAGGCTATAAAATTTTCGCTTTTTTCGTTATGGGGATTTTTTTGCAGGATGAGATGCTTTTTCCAGTGTTACCATTTTGGGGTGGGTATCCCCTACTGTTGAAAATTTAGGAACTTTTTAAAAGTGTCAATTCTGTACTGGGTTTTTTTTTTTCCTCTTTTGGTGTTCACCTTATAGCCCAGTGATGGCGAACCTATGACACGCGTGTCAGCACTGACACGTGTAGCCATTTTTGGTGACACGTGGCCGCCCAGCGCCCGCGGTCCAACCCCCCTCGCTGTGTAATATGCTGTCCCTGTGTAATGTGCTGCCCCTGTGTTAATGTACCACCCCCGTCCCTGTGTTTCTGCCCCCTGCTTACCTGTCCGGTGGCGCGTTGGTCCGCCCACACCGTCTGCAACTCCTCCGGCTCTTCCAGGCTGCAATGCGCGCTGCTCGTCACGTGATTGAGGTGACCTGACGTCAGGTCAGTCACATGACCCGAGGCACGCGGTGCAACCTGGAGGAGCCGAGCCGCCATTATCTTCAGACCTGCCAGTAAAGCTACAGGGAAGAAGTATATAAGATTATTATATTATATTTAAGGGGGAGGCGGCTGCTGGCCACGTCATTATTAAGGGGAGGCGGCTGCTGGCCACGTCATTATTAAGGGGAGGCGGCTGCTGGCCACGTCATTATTAAGGGGAGGCGGCTGCTGGCCACGTCATTATTAAGGGGAGGCGGCTGCTGGCCACGTCATTATTAAGGGGAGGCGGCTGCTGGCCACGTCATTATTAAGGGGAGGCGGCTGCTGGCCACGTCATTATTAAGGGGAGGCGGCTGCTGGCCACGTCATTATTAAGGGGAGGCGGCTGCTGGCCACGTCATTATTAAGGGGAGGCGGCTGCTGGCCACGTCATTATTAAGGGGAGGCGGCTGCTGGCCACGTCATTATTAAGGGGAGGCGGCTGCTGGCCACGTCATTATTAAGGGGAGGCGGCTGCTGGCCACGTCATTATTAAGGGGAGGCGGCTGCTGGCCACGTCATTATTAAGGGGAGGCGGCTGCTGGCCACGTCATTATTAAGGGGAGGCGGCTGCTGGCCACGTCATTATTAAGGGGAGGCGGCTGCTGGCCACGTCATTATTAAGGGGAGGCGGCTGCTGGCCACGTCATTATTAAGGGGAGGCGGCTGCTGGCCACGTCATTATTAAGGGGAGGCGGCTGCTGGCCACGTCATTATTAAGGGGAGGCGGCTGCTGGCCACGTCATTATTAAGGGGAGGCGGCTGCTGGCCACGTCATTATTAAGGGGAGGCGGCTGCTGGCCACGTCATTATTAAGGTGGAGGCCGCTGCTGGCCACGTCATTATTAAGGGGAGGCGGCTGCTGGCCACGTCATTATTAAGGGGAGGCCGCTGCTGGCCACGTCATTATTAAGGGGAGGCCGCTGCTGGCCACGTCATTATTAAGGGGAGGCCGCTGCTGGCCACGTCATTATTAAGGGGAGGCCGCTGCTGGCCACGTCATTATTAAGGGGAGGCCGCTGCTGGCCACGTCATTATTAAGGGGAGGCCGCTGCTGGCCACGTCATTATTAAGGGGAGGCCGCTGCTGGCCACGTCATTATTAAGGGGAGGCCGCTGCTGGCCAGGTCATTATTAAGGGGAGGCCGCTGCTGGCCAGGTCATTATTAAGGGGAGGCCGCTGCTGGCCAGGTCATTATTAAGGGGAGGCCGCTGCTGGCCAGGTCATTATTAAGGGGAGGCCGCTGCTGGCCAGGTCATTATTAAGGGGAGGCCGCTGCTGGCCAGGTCATTATTAAGGGGAGGCCGCTGCTGGCCAGGTCATTATTAAGGGGAGGCCGCTGCTGGCCAGGTCATTATTAAGGGGAGGCCGCTGCTGGCCAGGTCATTATTAAGGGGAGGCCGAATCGCGTCCAATGCCCCTGACACGCCGCGGTCAGCGCAACCGCGGCGTGTTAGGGGTTAACAACCGCAATCAGAGAAATCTCAGATCGCGCGTGTTAGAGGCAGGTGTAGGCTAAAATATAGAGCCGACAAGGAGCCGGTGCCAGAAGCATCACGTAATAGCACTGCATTTTGCGGGAACGCACCTCCCGCGATACAGTAATATTACGTCAAATGTTGGGAAGGGGTTAAAAGGACATCTACCACCAGGATAAAAGACTGTATGCAAATGATCCCAAGGGGCTCCATTAACACCTATGGAGCCTAGAGCCCCTCAAGCTCATTTCATACAATCCTTCATCCTGGTGGTAGATGCCCTTTAAGATGTCAGAGGGCCAAATAAAGTGGGACAAAAATTGCAATAGAACAGTTTTATAAAGTTATTGTCCTTAAAAATGTTTCTACAAGCTACTGATTCATGGTGTGACTTTATTTTTGATATCCCATTTTAGATTTATTTTTGTTACATAAATAATGGTGTGTTGGAATCCTTTTTTAAGCCCTTAACGACCTCGCTTTTTTGTGGTTTCATTTCTATTTTTCACTCCACACCTTCAAAAATCTAACTTTATTTTTCCATGTATAGAGCTGTGTGACAGCTGTTTTCTGCATAACAAATTGCACTTCAAAGTGACAATATTTAATATTTCATGCCGTGTAAATGATGAATGCAGTAAAAATGATGAAAAAAATGGATTTGCGCCATTTTTGTTGTGGACTTGGATTTTACAGCTTTCACTGTGCTCCACAAAAGACAGGTCTACTTTTTTTCTTTGGGTCGTTGTGATTATGGGGATACCAAATTTGTATAGGTTTTATAACGTTTTCATACATTTACAAATGTACAAATTTTTGCGATTTTTTTTACTTTGGTGTACAGAGCTGTGGGTGGTGTCATTTTTTGTGACTTTTGATGACATTTTCATTGCTATCAATTTTAGGACTGTACAACCTTTTGATCACTTGATTTTTTAATATTTTTAAAAATAACAAAAAAGGTGCAGTTTTCAACTTTGAGCTCTTTTTTCGGTTACAGGGTTAAACGCAGTGAAAAACAGTTATATTTTGATAGATCGGGCATTTTCGGACGTGGCGATACCTAATGCGTTTATGATTTTTACTGTTTATTAATATTTATATCAGTTATAGGGAAGGGGGGGGGGGGGTAATTATGAATTTTTAGTTTTTTTATTACAACACCCACGATCAGTGCTAGCAATATGCAACAAAGACTTACCGGCTTTGGAGAGTGCTCAGCCCGCGAGCCCTCTCCATGCATTGGGACCTGACGCGCACCGTACTAGTACAGCATGCGTCGGTAAGGTGTTAAAGACAGTATACATTTTGAAGAACTAGTGCATTTATTTTATATTTATTAATTAGCCAATACATTTTAAAGAAATATTGTTTGGAACAAAACTACCACCACATTTGGTAAGAATTACAAATCTGTTTAGAACAACGGTAAGGCTACATGCTAATATTAGTAAAAGACTGGCAGTTTTTGGGGGTTTTTTTTGGTAGCTGTACAATACAACTTATACTCACCCTTGGGAGATGGAATCCTGATGTTGCATAAATCCTTGCTACAGCAATATACAATATTATTTATGTTGGAAGCACACATGAACGGCCTATCTGCAGGAACAAGTTCTGAATTGGCCACACACAAGCTGTTATGGGTTTCCTTGCCATCTTTTATAAAAAGCGTTGCTATACATAATCCATCGGTTTCACAGGTATGGTTGTCTTTCACACACTGCTCACAATGACATTTTAATGCTGAAAGAAAGTGAAAAACATTTTCATGACCATAAAGAAAAAACACAAAGGAGAGATACAGTCATATGAACCAACCTATAAGTATGTAATATCTTAAATGTATATGGCCCTATGATTTGTAAAGAGTTATAAATAAAGATTATTATTGTTTCAAGGCTTTTCTGGTCTACAAGCCTTGAAATAATCACAAATTCTGTTGCCCCTCTATAAAAATGTGAGCATCTGTCACTGTAAAACAGCACAATATAGTACATATCTTTAATTTCGCATTGTGACAGTCCAACTCACCGCATGCAATAAACCTATATAGCATGGATGTTCATGGTCCCTATAATGGTTGTAAGCCCCAAACCATGTTCACATGTTGCGTTTGAAATGCTTTTTGGCAATACAAGCATGGCGTGTTTTGCATGTGAACAAGTCCCTTATCATTGTCTTTGAACTTAGTTTCAAAATGCAATGCAAATGCACCTTGTGAATGCGGTACGAGAAGCATTAAATGCCTTTCAGGGTTTGATTCAGCAGAATGACTAGACTAAGCTACACCTTGCCACGTGCGAAGGCAAAGTAAATTAGCACATAGCAATTGAAGGTTATCACAGTGAGGACAACCATTGGAAAGCACAAGTGAGCTAGTAAAGGGTGGAAAAGAATATGTGACAGTTTAAAGTATGCAAGCCTGTGGATATGGGCCAGTATGGCTCGATCCCACAGAATGGACACCTAGCATTATACAGAAGTATAATGCATTGATTTCTTGTATGCTGGATGAAATGAATAGCAGACACTGTAACCGTTAATACAACACCCACACCGATTGGCAGACAGTAAGGACTCCTGTCCAAGGTGTGTAGTCTGTGAGCATAGCTCAACATACACGCCTTTATCCACAAGCTGCACACTTCAGCGGCTAGCAGCTCCATAGCTTTATATGGGCTCATACATACAGCCAAGGTTTCCACAGGCCCATATAAGACCAGACTGCCCAAGTTGCAAGGCAAAGGACAGGTCCTATACATATGTCCATGTTGTGGCCCAAGAAGCCTCTTAAAGGGGGTTTCCCCACATCTCAATCCCCTAGTGATGTTAACACAATAAAGATCATTTTAACCCCTTACTTTACAATTTGACTCCGTTTTATCGCCGTTTTAGCTCCCATCACTCTCTGGATGTAGTCACACGTTGCATTTAACACATGCGTTTAACCCCTTATCACCGACACTAGTTTTCAGCTCAATGACCAGACTCGATTTTTCAAATCTGACATGTCTCACGATAATTGGTTATAACTTCGGAACGCTTTAACATATCCTGGTGATTTTGAGAATGTTTTCTCGTGACACATTGTACTTCATGTTAGTTATAAAATTTAAGTGATAAGTTTTGCGTTTCGTTCTGAAAAAAAGTGAAAATTTGGCAAAAGTTTGTAAAAATTCTTCATTTTCCAAGTTTGAAATGTTCTGGTTTCCAGACAGGAAGTAAAACTACCCAAAAAGTTTGATAATTAACATTTACAGAATATCTGCTTTATGTTGGGATGATATTTTATGCTTCCGGTCATTTTTCTAGGATGTTATGAGGCGCAGAACTTTAGGTGCGATTTTTCTTATTTTCATGAAAATTGCCAAAACTCACATTTTGAGGGACAACTCGGCTTCCAAGTGACTTTGAGAGGCCTAAATAATAGTAAAACCTCATAAATTACCCCACTATAGAAACTTCACCCCTCAACATATGTAAAACAACTTCTATTAAGTTCATTAACCCTTTAAGTGTTTCACATGGGTTAAAAAATATGGACCTGCGATTTAGAAACTATGGAATTTTTTTGGAAATACATTCATTTAGGCCAAAACTGACATTTTCAGAATAAATTAAATGATGAAACGCACTGCAACGCTTGATGCCCAATTCCTCCCGAGTTTACTGATACCCCATATGTGGTGGTAAACTGCTGTACGGGCGCACGGCCGAGCATAGAATGAATGGAGGCGCCGTCCACAGCAGATTTGTATTGTCACATTGTACGACCTATAAATTTTTTTTTTTTTTGGTAATGCGATCATATGAGGGCTTATTTTTTATGGGATGAGATACAATGTATAAATAATTTATTTTGGGAGTCTAAAGCTTATTCATGAGATTTTATTAACTATTTCAAGGGGGACACAAACAAAATCATCAATTTTTATTTTGGATTGTGAGCATTCCCCCCCCCCCGCTCACCGTAACGTAAAAATAATATTTTATCTTTATTCTCTGGTTCACTACGATTGCGGTGATACCTCATTTATATAGTTTTTCTTATTTTGCTCAATTTTCCTGAGCAAAACCAATATTGGAGAAAATCGCATTGTTTTTACTATTGACAACTTTTCAGGGCCATAACTTCTGTATTTTTCTGTTGTCAGATCTGGTTGAGGGCTTATTTTTTGCGAAAACAGTTGTTCTTTTCAGTCGTATCATATTAGGTACCGTAACTTTTTTTGATCACTTTTTAGAACTTTTTTTGTGATGGTGTTTGATGAAAAATTGTATATTATGGGAAGTTTTTCGAGTTTTTTTTTTACGTAGTTCACCGAGCGGGTTCAATATTGATTTAGATATATTGTACAGATTAATACGGATGCGGTGATACCTCATTTATATAGTTTTTCTTATTTTGCTCAATTTTTCTGAGCAAAACCAATATTGGAGAAAATCGCATTGTTTTTACTATTGACAACTTTTCAGGGCCATAACTTCTGTATTTTTCTGTTGTCAGATCTGGTTGAGGGCTTATTTTTTGCGAAAACAGTTGTTCTTTTCAGTCGTATCATATTAGGTACCGTAACTTTTTTTGATCACTTTTTAGAACATTTTTTGTGATGGTGTTTGATGAAAAATTGTATATTATGGGAAGTTTTTCGAGTTTTTTTTTTACGTAGTTCACCGAGCGGGTTCAATATTGATTTAGATTTATTGTACAGATTAATACGGACGCGGTGATACCAAATATGTACGTGTTTTGTGTTTTATATACTTTATTTGCATTTTATGTGTTACTGGGGAGATTATGGGACTTTTATTTTATTTATTTATTTAATTATATTATAAAAAGATTTAATTTTTTTTTTTTTACTTTTTTACATTTTCTACTTCTTGGCTTGAATAAGCGATCATCCGATCGCTTATTCAAGCCTTTACACTGCAATACACTTGTATTGCAGTGTATAGTGTAAGTAACTGAGCATGCCGCGCATGCTCAGTTACTTACAGCCGGGTCCTGCCAGGAAGGCAGGACCCGGTGAGAAGAGGAGCCGACAGCCCCGGGTCACTCGTCGGAACCCGGGGCAGCGGCAGGAGGGATCGGATCCCCCGGTAAGCACACCGGGGGGGTCCGATCCACGGGGGACACACTTGCACGCCGCGGTCATGCTTGACCGCGGCGTGCAAGGGGTTAAACACCCGGGATCGGAGTTTTTCCGATCCCGGGTGTTAGTGCCGGGTCTGGGCTGTAATATCACAGCCCGACACCGGCACTATAATAACCCGATGTCCCGAAATCTTCTTCTGATGCGCCGCCGTAGAAAGGCGTCGCATCAGAAGAAGTACCCTTAATGACCGACGTAGAATCCCGATAGGGCGGTCATTAAGGGGTTAAAAATGCATTGCAATAGCTGAAAAGTGATTACCCTAATTAAACAGCTGTTAGTATGTGTTTACAAAACTCAACCGTTAACGCATTGTTAATGCATGTTAACATAGCGGTTAACACATGTGTTTGCTAACACAATGTTAACACATGCGTTAACTGAAGTGTTAACATTTGCGTTTGTAAACACAAGTGTCAACAGCTGTTTAATTAGGCAAATCTCTCTTCAGCTATTCCAATGCGTTTTTAAACACCTGCGCTAAATGCGACGTGTGACCGCACCCTCTATGATGCTCAGTGCAAAAATACCAGGGTGTGGGCAGGGCCTCACTTAGCAGACACATTATGACCCATCTAGGTCTGTGGGGTGACAATGTGGTTACAGTATCAGGGTACAAGGTGTATATGCACTTTCATCTGGCTACTGACATTGTACTAACACACTAACAAAGAGATGAGACAGATCAGAGATGACATGAGTGAAGTTGGCCCCCCCACCTTGTTGAAATCAAACAAAATTGGTGTCAAACGTTTGTGCTACGTTTGTGCAGCAGAAATTTTCGTTTGTGCCGCTATCGTTTTTAAGATATTAATGAGAGTTTCCAGAGGTCATCAGAGGTCAACCAGCCCCCCCACCTTGCCCAAACCAAACTGGTGCCAAACAATTCTGCTACGTCTGTGCTGGTTTGTGCTGCTTAAATTTTTGTTTGTGCTGCTTTTGTTTTGAATAAATGAACAAAAAATTAAAGTTCAAGCAGCCCCTCCACATTAACCGAATCAAACAAAACTGGTGTCAAATGTTAGCGCTACGTTTGTGCAGCAAAAATTTTCGTTTGTGCCGCTATCATTTTTACGGTATGTTCAGGTGTTTACATAGGTTAAAGGTGTTTAGAATGAACTGGTAAAAAACAAACTTAGTGACACTTCCTTAGTTTGATCACCAGGGGGAGCTAGCAAACGCATTGTACTTTGGAAGAAATGAACTCTGATGACCTCTGGAAAAAAGTATGAATATATTAAAAATGATAGCAGCACAAACGAAAATTTTTGCTGCACAAACCAGCACAAACGGAGCACTAACGTTTGACACCAGTTTTGTTCGATTTGGTTAATGTGGGGGGGCTGCTTGAACTTTAATTTTTTGTTCATTTATTCAAAACAAAAGCAGCACAAACAAAAATTTAAGCAGCACAAACGTAGCAGAATTGTTTAGCACCAGTTTTGTTTGGTTTGGACAATGTGGGGGGGCTGGTTGACCTCTGATGACCTCTGGAAACTCATTAATATCTTAAAAACGATAGCGGCACAAACGAAAATTTTTGCTGCACAAACAAGCACAAACGTAGCACAAACGCTTGACACCAATTTTGTTTGATTTGAAAAAGGTGGGGGGGCCAACTTCACTCAGGTTCAGAGATGTACGAGATTACACAGATGCTGACAGACCATTACACTATAAGCTCTGCTACATCTTTGCTCTTCTACATTTGCAGCCTCTCTCTGCTCACCATGTGCTGATAGGCTGTGAATCAGTGAGTGTCTGAGCTCCATGCAGGGGGCATGGCTACAGCCAAATTGTGTACAGCAGAACTAATAGAGACAGGATGGAATTATATCTGTGAAATGCTGCAATTTTGTTTATAACAGTGAATTAGAGAATGTGTTATTTTGTTATGCTGAGTACATATAAGAAGCTGGTCCCCTTTAATAATGCATTAAAGGGGTTATCCAACTATTCCAAAAATATAGCAGCTTGGCTGGAGAAGGCTTTTTAAAAAAAAAATAAATAAATAAACCTTTACTCACCAACCCCAGCACTTCCAGTGACCAGCCACTGTTTGTTTACAGGTGCACGGCTCCGATGGACTGCAGCAAGATTTACTATTTTAAAAAGCCCTCCCCAGCCCGGCTACTAAATTTTATAACAATCGGACAACCACACACAGCATAATGCAGCAACCACCATATTTAACCGGTTAAGGACCGAGCCCTTTCCTGTTTTTTCATGTCCATTTTTCACTCCCCACCTTCAAAAATCTATAACTTTGTTATTTTTACAAGTAAAGAGCTGTGTGACAGCTTGTTTTCTGCGTAACAAATTGCACTTCATAGTGATGGTATTAAATACTCCATGCCATGTACTCGGAAGCAGGAAAAAAATTCCAAATGCAGTGAAAATGGTGAAAAAACGCATTTGCGCCATTTTCTTGTGGGCTTGGATATTACGTCTTTCACTGAGGCCCAAATGACATGTCTACTTTATTCTTTGGGTCGGTACAATTAAGGGGATACCAAATTTGTATAGGTTTTATAATGTTTCCATACATTTACAAAAATGAAAACCTCCTGTACAAAAATTTTTTTTTTGATTTTGCCAACTTCTGGCGCTAATAACTTTTTTTATACTTTGGTGTACGGAGCTGTGGGTGGTGTCATTTTTTGTGAAGTTTGATATTTTCAATGATATCATTTTTAGGACTGTACGACCTTTTGATCACTTTTTATAGATTTTTTTTTATATTTTTCAAAATGGCAAAAAAAGTGCCATTTTCGATTTTGGGCGCTATTTTCCGTTACGGGGTTAAACGCATTGAAAAACCGTTATCATATTTTGATAGATAGGGCATTTTCAGACGCGTCAATACCTAATGTGTTTATGATATTTACTGTTAATTTATATTTATGTCAGTTCTAGGTAAAGGGGGGGGTTATTTGAAATTTTAGGTTTTTTTATAATTTTTTTTTTTTAAACTTTTTTTTATTTTTACTTTTACTATTTTTCAGACTCCCTAGGGTACTTTAACCCTAGGTTGTCTGATCGATCCTATCAGATTACTGCCATACTACGGTATGGCAGTATATGGGGATTTCCCTCCTCATTCATTACAATGTGCTATCACACAGTGTAATGAAGGGGGTCTTCCGAAGACCCGAGGCTACCATGGAGACGGATCGCCGCCCCCCGATGACGTCACGGGGAGCGGCGATCCCAGGTAAGCTTTGCCGGCAGCCATGGCTGTGAAGACACCCGCGATCGAAGCTAGCACCGATCGCGGGTGTTACCGGTAAGCCTTTGCTGCAACATGCAGCAAAGACTTAACGGCTATGGAGAGGGCTCAGCCCGACTGCCGCTGTGAATACAAGGCGGGCGGGCGATCGCAAACTGGTTAAATGATGGTGGAAAACAGACACATCTGTCTTTAATGGGATTGTCACTGCCCCCATGATAGGTGTCATTTGGAACAGACCTAGGAATAGTTATGCTTATGTGTGACTACTTCCACACACCTGAAACAGCATTGAATCTACTTTTGTAATAGGCGCGCGGCACTGAACATATGGGTGAACCCACCACTACAAACTAACTGGGGTATGAGACTGATTATGGGGGGGATGGGACAACGGGAGCACTGGAGAAGGTAAGCACAAGCAAAGCTTGGCCAACCCCTTTAAAGGGGTTATCCGGGTTTAAAAATTTTTTTTTTATGGCCGGCCTGGGGAGGGCTAGTTAAACATAATAAACATGTACTTACCTCCTCCGGCGCCGCCGATGTCCCGCGCCGCAGTCCCTTCGATCCGTGCCCCTGTTTGTTTACAGGGGCACGGAAGCCGCGCACAGGGAGCTTCCGGTCCGCGATGTGGACGGCTCCTCCCATCCGTCCCCATCTCTCAGCGTTGTAAGCGCTGGGAGATGGTGCGCATGGGAGCTTCCGGCCGGCCGGAAGCTCCCTGTGCGCCCTTGTACTTAAACCGGCGCACGGAAAAGACGGTTTATTGTGTTTAAATAGCCCTCCCCAGCCCTGCCATAAAAAAAATGTTTAAACCCGGATAACCCCTTTAATATTGTCATCAGCGGATGATGACACCCGTACTACTGTTTGCAGCATCTATTCTTGAAATGGTTATATAATAATATGAACCTTCACATAGTGAAATGATATGTTTTCAGCTACAAGTGTCTTGCATCAACAAGAGAGTCACCCCGATTTACCTTGTTAAAAGAAATTAATCGTGTGTGATGTTTGGGGCGTTTGTACGCATGACAGGAAGTCGATCCCTACCTCACTTCCGGCGGGCGTGCTTAGCGGCTCCTGCATCGTTTAGAAGACGGTGCTGGATCTGTGAAGCTGGATTCTGAGGTGTTGAGGACACTTCCTGACAATGCAACAAAACATGCCCTTTCTCGTAATTATCTCCACCTGTATATGGTCTTTAAATGGTACTGTGGCACATTGGTCTGGCACCCCCTGACGAAGCAGGGTGAGAAATGTACATCAGAGGTGTTCGGACAGTGTGGTACTGAATGTAATGGAAAACCAAAATGGAGTCGAAGATACAACATGGCTGCTCTTAAGATAAAAGACAGTTCATGTAACCTTATTTCAACTGCGAATGAGCCCAAATCAACATATTTTGATCCTCATTATATTTGACATTTTTTATTCTCATTAAGTTTGACATATTCTTGTCCTTATTTGGCACTCTGTTAGGCATTACACACCTGCTGGGATGCGCTCATCTCCTGGGATGCTTTCCAATGAAAACTGGCCACTTTCATGGGAAACTATACCATTAGGAGAATAATGAGAGAAAACATATGCAAACATATGTTTTTCCATATAGTTTGGTGACACACAGACATGGGGTATAAAACTTCCGTACTATCAACTTGCGGTGGGATTTGAGAGAATTGAGAGCTATCTAGTGACTGATGCTATACTGCTTGAGTACTTGTGGGATGCCTCAAGACCTGATGCTACCTGTCAATACCTGTCATTCTACTGCTTGGTGATAGTCCGTGAAGACCCCTACCTGCCGGAAGGTCATCAATGATGCTGGACAGAGTTGTAAGTTGATAAGCCCGTGAAGATTTTGTGTGCCGGAGCTCATCAATGAAAGTTGACAGTGTTGTGAGTATAATCTTTTGATATTTACCTCTTTATATATATTTTTTGTATTACCTAATAAACCTTTTAAATATTGTTGACTGTGTAATTTTTCTTATTCTATAACACGAAATCCAAAGAACCTGTCACTCTTGGTAATACACTGGACTTGTGGAGTAAGGCCTCTGGTTGGTATTATGGTTGTGATATAGCTGGCTCAAAATAAATTGGGGTGATTTGGGGAGTATTAGACTAGACTTTGTGTATTTAACCTTCTGTGTTCCCCTAAAATGTTTAATTGCTGCTGTTATATTTATGATGTGTTACCAGGACCTTGTTACAGACTTGATATATGATAACTCCCAATCCAGATATTATCACACTGTCTATCGGTTTTTTGATGTGCATCGCTTTTAATGGGGTGTTTTTAAATACTTTTTTCTGGTCATTGTATATAACTGATGTGATAAAGATTAATTATGTGTACCATATGAAGTATTGGTTACAGTGCTATTGAGGGTTTCTTTTTTTTTTTTTGGTTGAATGGTTCTCCATTTAGCCCCTTACTATTTGTATTATCAATTTCTTGTGGTTGATATATTTCTGGTGACAAACTAGGGTTAAGACGGGCCCAATCGCATTTCATGCGATCGGGAACGAGCCGCCGGTGTTAATTTAATGCAAAACACTCATTCCCACAAAAAAGCTCATTCCCACAGACAGAGCGGTACATGTGGCACCAGCCTAAGGCTGCGTTCTTGTGGTGCCATTGGATTTCATTTTGAAACATAACACAGTTATAACTTCTCCCTGAATCCATATTTGTTTTGACTAAAGCGCTTACGCTCACCAACATCAGAAATGTTTGTTTGAAACTCTTTTTCATACGTTTTTACAGGCAGCAAAAACGTGAATTGTCCAAAACAGAAACATCGGCGGGGTACGGCTGTATAGTGTATCCCATGGAGCCCAGAGTGCAATGGTGGTGTGAGGCTTGCCCCGCCCTGCTCTAAAGAGAAACATAGCGCACGGAGACGTAATATGGGGAAAGAGAGGACATGTCCTTTCTTTTCCCCTGGTACGGAACTGTACTGTGCCGCACTATACCATTCCATGTGCCCATTGCGGGCCTATGGGGGACGTATATACAACACGTATACAGCGGCCATGTACATGTCCCCCAACGACCATGTGAATATAACCAAAGAGAAATCCCAGTGGGTACTGGGATGTGGAGAAGCCTCTCCCCCCTCCCCCATGCACCAGTAACCTTAGGTTGCGTTCACACGTTGCGTTTCAGACTGCGTTTGAAACGCATTACAACAGCTGAGGCCGTGGTCACACGTACCGCCAAGCGTCCGTTCATAACACGACGCTAGCGCACAGGGGGAGGTCCTCGGCCCGAACGCACATGCGTTTCCAAAGAAATGCATGCGATCGGCTTAACAATCGCATGCGTTTCCCTGAAAACGCATGTGCGTTTCCCTGAAAACGCATGTGCGTTTGGGCCGAGGACCTCCCGCTGTGCGCTAGCGTCGCGTTATGACGGACGCTTAGCGGTACGTGTGACCGTGGCCTGAGGTGCGATGAATTGACTAAATTAATTACAGTTGACATTTACAGAAAGCATTGTAAAAGGTGAACCTGTGTTTTGTTAACAGTTATGCAATTAGGCAAATCACCTCACCTGTTATAATTTATTTCAAACACAATAAAAACACAGGCCAAAACCATTGCGTGAACTGCCTGAAAATGGTCTAAAACTTGCATATTAAAATGCAGTTTAGAAAAGTGCAAAGATACATCAGGGTTTAGAATGTAAGTAGGAACCTAACATCCCAGACCTACCATTAGGTAGATGTTGGTGGTAGGTTTCCTTTAATACTTGTAAACTCTGCCTACTTGCCATAAATAACAGCACACTAGTAGTAGCGGAGACGACATGTGATTGTCCAGAACACAGGATGGAGGAGCAGGCGCACCCATCCAGCAGCCTAAAAGGGCACAGCATGCACAATCACATCTCTTCCTGTCCCCGGCCTTGTGGATGGCATGAAACAACAACATCTGGTTTTACTCACCCGCCCCATGAGGTAGCCGCAAACCCAGCAGAAGCAGACATAACCCAGCCAGCGCGGCCTCGGACATTACTCGGGCAATAACCGGGACCATGACATCACCCCTGTGTTAGCTTTCCGACTGGCTGCTTTCTCCGAAATCCAGCTCCGTTTAACTGCCTATTGCGATTTTCCGCTATAGGGCTAGACTTCCATCTCCGCTTCCTATTGGACGACTGGGACGAGGCCAACTCTACAATCGTCCTGTCTATCCAAAATACAAGCATTGACGTACAGCACTGTTCCGCGAGGCCCTCCTCCTACATGTATGTCAGACTAAACACGCCTACTTCGTGCTGACGTCAACACGTTTCATTACGGACGTGTTTGTTGGTGAGCGTGCTGTGTAACTCTCGGAAGTTTTCAATATCCACGGCTTTGTTCTGGCTGCACGAGGAGTGTGCCACATTGGACTTTCATGTTGCGCTTCTTGTGTTGCAATATATTGCATGAGCGATCATACCCGCTGGGGTTGAAAACTTAGGTGCCTGGAAAAAGCATAGAAGATTAAATTAAATTCACCCTCCCCCATCCCTATCACGTAAGAAAATAATATTCATAAACATTTTACCCATCTTCCAAAAATGCCTCCAAAATATAAAATTACATATGAATAACAGAAAATAAAACCAATATACTGTCTATATTGCTACCAATTTTAAAAAATCATACATGCATCTTTGGGTTCCGTTACACTCTACGTTTTAGGAGAGGGTAAAGTTGTGTTCAGGTGTGGTGTTTGCAATGTGTTGTGAAACACAATGAAATAGATGATAATTGGAGATTTACCTACCGTATTTTTCGGCCTATAAGGCGCACCAGACTATAAGGCGCACCTCTAATAAATGCCTGCTAAGACATCTAGGTTCATATATAAGGCGCACTGGAGTATAAGGCGCAGGATCAAATGCAGACCTGTGCACAGTTCAAGCCAGCTACACTTCCCGGGAAACTTGTCTTCAGCCTGTGACAGAGTTCTGATCTCAGAGGTATGGGCTGCTGGGGGTTAATGCAGGGTGATGCAGCAGGGGTTAAGCGGTCTCCCTCTGCCCCTTCTCCTTCCCTCCTCAGCCAGGGTGTTATTTCTGTGGGGTTCCCTGTGACTCCTTCACTTTCCCCTGTTACAGGGCTGTCAGGTATGGGGGATTGTTTACTGATGATGATAATTGCCTCGTGGTCGGCACTATGGCAGCTCCGGCCTCGACCCTGGTCCCACAATGTGGGAAGGTGCAGGAAATTTCTGGGGCTGGAGCTATTAAACACTGGTAAATGTACAGTACATCTTGTCTGTAGTACATTTCTGTATAAGTTCATATATAAGGCGCACCTTTGATTTCTGTTTAAATTAAAGGATTTTTGGTGCGCCTTATAGGCCGAAAAATACGGTAATTACATTGTTACCTTTGCATTTACAAATTTTCTAGGTACCATACCCAGGCAGGATTAAGGTACACGCCATCCTGCTCACTATCCACTATCACAGCAGTAACAATGCTACATACACCCAGTGACACATCTACACGCAGCCGCCTCGCCCCAGTGGCATGGCTGCCCCCAGTGGCACGGTTGCACGCAGCCTCGACCCTGGTGGCACGGCTGCACGCAGCCGCCTCGACCCTGGTGGCACGGCTGCACGCAGCCGCCTCGACCTTGGTGGAACGGCTGCACGCAGCCGCCTCGACCTTGGTGGCACGGCTGCACGCAGCCGCCTCGACCCTGGTGGCACTGCTACTGTGAAGTATTGTTTTATGTTTAATGAAAATGTTTTTATTTTCATATGCTTGCTGAATGCTGAAAATACCATAAAGACGTTTGACTATGGCTATCAAAGTCCACTCCTCTCCACCAAAGGAATGCAAGACCACCTCCGTTATGTTTATCCATGTGACAAGAGGGATTTACAAATATTACCCACTCCAGAGAAAACAGCCTTTGTCTCCAATGCTCATGTAATAATTTACCAACCAATGGACTATGGACATCACTTCCTTATCCCTAAGTAACCAAGCCTAGGTCATGCCCCCCTGCAGGTTTCTGAATAATACTTTGTGACACAAATAAACCATCTCATATCTGCCTATTGTTGTATAGCAGGGGTCTCAAACTCAATTTACCTGGGGGCCGCTTGAGGTAGATTCTGGGTAAGGCTGGGCCGCATCAAGTTTTCCACACAAAATGCACTTACAAAATAGCATTATTCAGATTCAAATGTCATGGCGTCTCCCAGCGCAAGGAAAGCCCCGAGCTGGGAGACATGTTTTTTCTCTATGTGCACCGAGGGGTCCCAAGCTCCTACCGCACTGAGCCCAGTCAGGGACACTCCATCGCCCCCCCTCCCCCCCGGTACTTGCCTCCCCGTGTCCCTCCCATCGAAGAAGATGAAGTCGCTGCTCTGACCTGCACCAAGGGCGTTCAGAGCGGCGACTTCATCTTCTTCAAGTACCGGAGGGAAGGGGATTAACCGGTTACGGGCCCTTTCCTGTTTTTTCATGTCCATTTTTCACTCCCCACCTTCAAAAATCTATAACTTTTTTATTTTTACACGTAAAGAGCTGTGTGACGGCTTGTTTTCTGCGTAACAAATTGCACTTCACAGTGATGGTATTTAATATTCCATGCCATGTACTTGGAAGCGGGAAAAAAAATCCAAATGCAATGAAAATGGTGAAAAAACGCATTTGCGCCATTTTCTTGTGGGCTTGGATATTACGTCTTTCACCAAGCGCCCCAAATGACATGTCTACTTTATTCTTTGGGTCGGTGCGATTAAGGGGATACCAAATTTGTATAGGTTTTATAATGTTTTTTACAAAAATTAAACCCTCCTGTACAAAACTTATTTTTTTGATTTTGCCAAATTCTGGCGCTAATAATTTTTTCATACTTTAGTGTACGGAGCTGTGGGTGGTGTATTTTTTTGCGAAATTTGATAATATTTTCAATGATATCATTTTTAGGACTGTACGACCTTTTGTACTGATCACTTTTTATAGATTTTTTATATTTTTCAAAATGGCGCTATTTTCCGTTACGGGGTTAAAAGCAGTGAAAAATCGTTATCATATTTTGATCGGGCATTTTCGGACGCGTCGATACCTAATGTGTTTATGATTTTTACTGTTTATTTATATTTATGTCAGTTCTAGGGAATGGGAGGTGATTTGAAATTTTAGGTTTTTTTATTATAATTTTTTTTTTTTAAACTTTTTTGTATTTTTATTTATACTATTTTTCAGACTCCCTAGGGTACTTTAACCCTAGGTTGTCTGATCGATCCTATCATATACTGCCATACTGCAGTATGGCAGTATATGGGGATTTTCCTCCTCATTCATTACAATGTGCTATCAGCACATTGTAATGAAGGGGTTAAAACGAAATAGCCTCGGGTCTTCCGAAGACCCGAGGCTATGGAGACGGATCGCCGCCCCCCGATGACGTCACGGGGAGCGGCGATCCCAGGTAAGATGGCGGCGCCCATGCGCCGCTATCTTTTTGAGGCTGCTGGCAGCTTTGCCGGCAGCTATCGCTGTGCAAACACCTGCGATCGGTGCTAGCACCGATCGCGGGTGTTACCGGTAAGCCTTTGCTGCAATATGCAGCAAAGACTTACCGGCTATGGAGAGGGCTCAGCCCGTGAGCCCTCTCCATGCAGCGTGACTCCATGCTTTTCCAGGTGGGGGCCGCAAAATATTGTCCCGCGGGGCACAGTTGGCCCGCGGGCCGCGAGTTTGAGACCCCTGTTGTATAGTATCACTGATCCACAAAGATTGAGATATTATACCAGTGGTGGCGAACCTATGGCACTGATGCCAGAGGTGGCACTCGGAGCCCTTTCTGTGGGCACTCAGGCAATCATCAGAGAGGACTCCAGGTATCTTCCTGCAGCCCCAGACAGCCCAGGACTTGCTGTGCACAGCGCTATTTTAAAGTGACAGTGCTACCTGGGACTACTGGAGGAGTGAAAAGGTGTGGACAGATCTGGATTATCATTGTAGCTCCTGCACCGGCCCTGACAATTCATCCTGTTTATGGGACCCTGGAGCGAAGCTACAATGATTATCCAAATTTCTTCTATTTTCTGCTTTATTGGTGTCCTCAGGGTGCTGATATGAATGAAAGCTGTGACAGAGAAGGGAGTATAAATCACAAATGAAATTTCTGTGTTAGAATTTTGCAATAAATAAGTGGGTCTTGGTTGTAGTTTGGGCACTCAGCCTCTAAAAGGTTCGCAATCACTGTATTATACCATACTTTGTTTGGTATGATCTTTCTTCTGAGCTCACTTTGTAAATTTTATTAGTCATTCGGGAACCTGAGGTTGTGTGGAGAAGGGCAGAACTTGACACTACATACAGCCGCCTCATCCCCAGTAACACTGCTACATACAGCCGCCTTACCCCCAGTAGCACATCTTTATATCTACCTTCACCCCTATAAATATGCAGTCCCATGTAACATACAACTCAGCCACACCTGCCATACAGTCCTATGTATACAGCCAACTACCCTTCTCCATGTGTAGTTTGTTGATACAGCACAGCTCCTCTAATTCCTGCACTGAGAGGAGGCTTCACGGGCGGCTCCGCCCCTTCTGACATCACAGGTTTCCAACAGGTCCGGTGGGGGGCATGTGGATGCGATCGCGGGGGGGGGGGCAAGATGGTGGGGCGCCCGGGGCTCGAGCCCCGGCTGTAATCCGGCCCTGACCATACCATACAGGGCAAAGCTTAAAAAAGCGCCTTTCCCCCTAGCTCACTTTTCTAATTTGCCCTGTGTCAGTGTAAGTGAACGCTTTAACAAATCCAGGGGATTTTGAGATTTCAAATCCATGGGGTTTTCTCATGGCATATTGTACTTCAAATTACTTGAATCATATCTTTTGTGTTTAGTTCTAAAAAATCTGCAAATCTGTCAAAAGTTTTGAAAAAAGATTCTCCACTTTGAACATTCTAGATTCTCCACTTTTTTAAGCAGATATTCAAACCACCCAAAGTATTTCATAACATATGTCAGCTGTATGTTGGCATTGTTTTTTTTAGAGAGAACCTGTCAGGCAAAATAACCCCCCTAAACTAAATATATTTTCACAAACTGCCATTAGAGAGCATTGCCTCTATCCCTTCATTGTCCCTCTACATGCCTGTAAACCTAAGCAATGAGGTCCTAAAGCTGTATGCAAATGACCTGTGAAATGTCCAATGAAGCATTAGCATATTCAAGTTGTCCACCTTATTCATGAGTGGGAGGTACAGCCACACCCCCAGTGCTTGACTGACAGCCTGTATAATGATGTGAGGCTGTATAATGATGTGCTTCCTGGTGCTGGCTGCCCCTGCAGCCTGTGTGTGTATAGGAGAGATACAACAGCTCCAGGCTGCAGCCATGTTATAGAAGAACATGTCAGGTACTTGTATGACTGATGTCTGTGTCTCTGTGTATTAGGAGGATGCAGCATGTCAGCAGGTGCAGCACACACACTAGCAATGCTTTACTATACATTACACACAGACATGAGCAGGGGGAGGAGAGGAAAGGGGAGTGAACAGGGGTGACATCACTGCCTCTGACCATGTGACTAGCCTCATTTACATAATAAAGAATAGATGATTTTATAATGATTAATGTATGAAATAACTAGATAAAGGCTGGGATGGGATCCTTGTGAGCTGCTCCAAAAGGTAGTAGTGACAGGACAAGTGACACAGACCTGATGACAGGTGCCCTTTAAGCGTCCATTAAAATGTTACGAGATTTATAATTATAATAATTTTTTTGGTAAAGTCATAACATTTTTAGAGGCACCTGCTCAGCTTTCAAGTGACTGATAGAAGTAAATAATAGTAAAAGCCCATAAATCACCCCAATTATAGAAACTACACCCTCAATGTATGAAAAATCACTTTCAAGAAGTGAGTTAACCCTCTAGGCTTTTTATAGGGTTTAAAACAAAAAGGAAGTGTAATTTAGAAATTGTAGGTTTTTTTTTTGGACATTGCATTCATTTCTCATATTCTCCTGAGTTTGGCAATATCCATGTGTGGAGGTAAACTGATGTGTGGGTGCATGGCCGGGCATAGAAGGAGCGCCATTCAGAGCAGATTTGCATTATCACAATGTACAGGCTATACTTTTTATATTATGTGGATATATGGGGGCTTATTTTTTTGCCAGATGACATGCACTTTTCAGGTACATCATTTTGGGCATCAATAGCTAATTGTGAGATTTTTCTTATAAACTCTTTCTTGGTGGAAGAAATGAAAATCATCAAATTTAAAGATTTTTTTTTCTAGCTGTTCACCATACCATAAAAATATGTGATTATGATAACGCCTCATATATATATTTTTTTTAATCTATTCCCAATGTTACAGAATACAGAAAACTAATTTGGAGAAAATCTTGTTAATTTTAGCATCACCATCTTTTTAGAGGCATAACTTTTTTATTTTTTGGCTGACAGATCTGGTTAGAGGGGTTTGCCCATGACCCCGTTAATTTACAATAACTTAGTGGTGATCATTGTAAAATGAGTGTGGGCAGTTCATCTCTAAGGAGACACTTTATGAATCCTCTGTGCTATGAGATGCTGTGTGCTGACAATGTGTTTAGAGTATCAGGGTACAGGTATATCTACACTTTAACTTCTAATCTACTAGCATCTGACACATAGAAATAGAAAGATGAGACAGATGAGTGATGCTGAGATCCATGAGATGCATATAACATACAATGACATTCTCAGCCAGAGGCATAACTAGGAGAGGCAGGACCCCATTTCAGACTTCACATTTTAACCCCTTAAGGAAGCAGGGTTTTTTCTTAGACCCTCTAGGGTACATTAACCCTAGATACTCAGATTGTTCCTTCCATATACTGCAATATTGCAGTATATTGCATTTCTGTACAGTCTACGTTACAATGAGCCATTGGCTCATTGTAACGAATCTGCATAAACCATGCAGTCTCAGGTCTGTCACGGCAACCGTTCGCCGACCCCCGATGACGTTCGGGGGAGCGACGATCGGCGCATGGAGGTTAACACATGTGATCGGTGAAAGCATCGACCCGGGGGAAATAGCGATGGGTCTTTGCTGCAATATGCAGCAAAGCCCATCTCTGTATGAAGAGGGCAAAGCCCGTAAGCCCTCTTCATACACCCTTCATAGCTCTGCTGCGGATATATCCATTGAAGAGTGTGAAGGGGTTAAAAAAAATACATACTATAAATACCATTTATACATACATGTATACCCATGCAACATACACAGATATACAGCATAAACATATCATATATACACACACATTTAGAGCATATACATTACATATACACACGTACAGCATATTAAAGCCCAATAGCTGAGATTGGGGCCCCCTGACATTGCCCCATAGCAGCTTCTATGGCTGCTATCGCTGTAGTTACGCCCCCAATCTCAGTATAGTTCTGCTATAAAGTCTTCATGCCTGAAGGCAGTGTGCAGAAACTTACTCTACAACTACAGACAAATTAGTCTGTAGTTGTAGAGTAAGTTTCTGCACACTGCCTTCTGGCATGAAGTGCTTGTGTCTGAGCTCTTGTAATGCAGGGCAGGAGGGGCAAGAAGCAGAGAGCACTGAAGTCGTGCAGACGAGAGTAGGTATTCATGAGAAGAATCCAACCATAGTCAGAAGATTTAAGGTCGTATCCAGGGGCAACCAAAATTTCAGGGACAGCCAAAATAGAGAGAGGTTGGAATTATGCCTGTGAAATGCTGACTTTTTGTTAATAACCGTGAATTAGAGAATGTGTTATTTTGTTATCTTGAGTATATTTAAAGGGGTATTCCAGGAATCAGCATAATTCATATACAAGTGGGCACTCAAAATATAAGCTAATGTGTAATTAGTTGTTATTTAAAATTTTGCTTCCCTTAGTAGAAAATGCTGGTGACATAGACTGTAATGAAGAATTAAAATGCTACTGGCCCTTTAATCAGTCCGTTAATTTCCTCCGTGCAGTCCGTCGCAGAAAAGAAGATGGCGGCTGGTCACATGTCCACATCACATGTCCTGCACCAGCCTGGGCGGGTCATGTGATCACTACTAAGTTTGGCTGTAGTCGGTTGGTTGCAGTGCATCCAGTATGGTCAGTGTTGTGGTGATGGCAGTTACACATCATTACTATGGTAACAGTGCAAGAAAACCTATTACATCATCACTGGGAGCAGAGCATAAGAGGGAGGAGGAGTTACTGAGAACTAAAGGATCATGGAACTTGTAGTTTCCAGTGGCGGCCATCTTAGTGATAACTCCACCTACTTTAGAGAGGCCATAAATTTTGTAAATCATATCATTTTAGCTCCGTTTTGTGACTAATGACATTGAGTATTGTTGTATTCATTTATTTATATCATCAAGGGTTTTTGTGTCAGACGTTCATATTCCCGGAATACCCCTTTAAGAATCTTGTGTTCATAATAACCTTTTAACAGCTTATTATTTGCAAGAAGAGTTGTTCTTTTTAACTGTCTTATTTTGGGACATGTAACATTTTTTTAAATCACTTGTTAGAGCATTTTGTAAGGGTATTCATGAAAAATCATCTTTTTCTGAAAGTTTTTTAATGACGGTGATCACCATGCTTGTCCAATAATGATTCTGTTTTATTATGCAGATTGTAACAGATGCGGGGATACCAAATACCGGTATGTGGATTTTCTTTGTGTATTTGTTTTTCTTGTATTTTATTTTTGGCCTTTAACTTAGTTTTTTTTTTTTTAAATGTTTCACTTTTTTATCACTATACTCGCCTTTCCGACGCCCCCCGTAAGTCCTCCTCTTGGTTCTGATCTTCTTTGGGTCCTGTGGTCTTCTTCGGGTCATTCTCTCGCTGACTGCCGTCTTCCACGAACACTTGCAGCGTGATGCAAGTGCCTAAGGGCGATGAGACGAGCCCTTGTTCAAGCCCGGGTGTGGGAAACCTTTTTATAATAGAAAAAGTCCCCTAATACACCTCATTTACATATAGAAATCAAATAAAGTATAAAAAACATGAAAACACCAAAAAAACCTACATATTTTGGTAACAATTTGTACAGTTAATCAAAGGATGCAGTAAAATCTGTATGCAGTAAAAAAAAAAACACTTTCGATAATATCTGATTCTAAATTAAATATCTTCATAAAACATTTCTTAAAAAAAACAATCCAAAAAGTTATGTGCTCCAAAATCATACCACTGCAAAAAAACACCTCTTTTTGCAAAAAATAAGCCCTCAACCAGCTCTGTCAACAAACATACAAATGCAGAATTTACCATGTATACTCAGGGTTGATTCTAGCATATTTGCTGCCTGAGGCGAATATTACAATGCCGCCCTCCCCTTGGTAATTTAATGTCCCGCCCACAGCACCGCTATGGACCTTTGGAAATATAGGCTAGAGTTTGCTGACAGTACAAAGCCTACAGAAGGTCCACACACTCTACAACCTAGGAATGCAAAAATGAATTGCACTTTGAGTGAAGTGCTTGGCTTTGTGCCGTACATATGGTATGTGGGGAGACAAGCCACCCATGGTCCTAAATATAGGAACCAAGGTTGGTGATGGACTAAGTGACATAAATGAGGACAACACAGTTGGTAGCTATTGCCCTTGAACCAACTGTTTTCTTAGTTAAGGTGTTGTGTCATGTCCTATAATCCACTTGCACCAAGGCCTGAAATTCGTCCGAAGACACGTCACCTAAACATAATAGCACGTCACATGTCGGGTGTGGGTGCATGAGAGGGCTCATGGGCTGAGTCCTCTCATAGCCGGTAAGTCTTTGCTGTATTTTGCAGCAAAGGCTTACCGGTATCACCCACGATCGTTGCTGGCACCGCCCATCGCCATCAGCAAAGCTGCCGGCAGCTTCAAAAGAATGTCGGCACCATCTTGGCAGAGATCATCGCTCCCAGTGATGTCATCAGGGGCGGCGATCGGTCGCCATTACAGCCCAAAGTCTTCTGAAGACCCTAGGCTTTCTAGTTTTAACTCATTCATTACAATGTTGGCAGTATATGGTAGGATCGATCAGCCTACCTAGAGTTAACGTACCCTAGGGAGTCTGAAAAATAGTACAAACAAAAAAAAGTAAAAAAAAAAATATAATAAAAAACCCTAAAAATTTAAATCACCCCTTTCCCTAGAACTGTTATAAATATAAATAAAAAGTAAAAATTATAAACACTAAAAATGGTAGCATTGAAAACATCATCACAAGTCGCAAAAAATTATACCACCCACAGCTCTGTACAACGAAGTATGAAAAGGTTATTAGCGCCAGAAGATGGCAAAATAAAACTTTTTTGTAAATGTATGAAAACATTATAAAACCTATACAAATTTGGTATCCCAGTGATTGTACCATCCCAAAGAATAAAGTAGACATGTCATTTGGGGCATACAGTGAAATCTGTAAAATCCGAGCCCACAAGAAAACGGCGCAAATGCGTTTTTTCACCAATTTCACTGCATTTGGAATTTTTTCCCACTTCCCAATACATGGAATATTAAATACCATCATTTTGAAGTGCAATTTGTTACGCAGAAAACAAGCCATCACACAGCTCTGTATATGGAAAAATAAAAAAGTTATAGAAGGTGGGGAGTGAAAAATATAAGCACAAAATCGAAAAAGGACTGCAGCGGGAAGGGGTTAAAACATCTAGTTTGCATATATTGTGACAGTACACCTAATGGACATTTTGCACATTACACCTTACAGATTGATTTTTTTTTTTTCTGATTGGCTGTTGAATTTGTGTGCAGTTTCCACCTAGGTCCAACATATCAGCCATAATTAATAGCTACATTTAGTGGTGTCTTAGATCTCACTATTATGCACTGCTTTGATTTCTGATTGATGAAAAATGTTTGACTTTATTCCTCACTAACAGGCCACAACTGTATGTGTTAACCACATAATTTGTTTATTAACATTGTTTTTCTACACAATTTTCTCCAAATGTATTATTAACCCTTCCCACTCCCGCTTTGCGACAGGGTGAAACATCAATGGGACAGGTTAGGTTCGCCAGCCGACACACACCTGATGACATCACAGGATCAATCTGATAGGTCCTGTGACGTCGATCGCCACCATTGGTCAGTCAATACAGACTGGTCAGTGACAGCAATCTGTGACGCTGGGGGGCAGATCTTACTAGCCCCACGCTCTCCAACATTGGCATTTTGTGTTTGGTGGTGTTGGAGAGAGGAGTGCTAGCAATCTGTCCCATTAGTGTTCCCTAAAACACACTATTACCCCACCCCACCCCCATTGTCTGTTCCCTTCCCGCCAACAACCGCACATTTAAGTGTGATCTGTTTGGAGTAGTATTAGTCGTTGGAGGAGGAGTAGTCATGTGGAGGTGGAGTAGTTCTGTGGAGGAGGAGTGCGGAGTGCAGGGGTGGTTGTGTTCTATGCCCATCATTGTTGTTTTCCCTGTGTCAGGTCAGAGAAAATCATAGCCCGGAAAACATACACGGCATTGAAGGCATTTAGTTATATTGCCTCCGATACGGAGTCCGCTAGTAGGGACATTGTCCATTTTATTTGTCCACCTCGTCCTCACAAAGTGACCCCAAGGAACTCCGAGAACTCCGAGAAGGTTTTGTATGAAGGGCTTTGGGATTTATCACACCTCCCTGTATGTATAATTTTACCTTGAACGATTTACCCTGGCAGGATACTCCCACACAGCTTAATCATCATGCTGCATGCTGCAACTTCCCTGCTGAGCTCTGTCGTGTGCCCAATCTGTAGATTATTGCCACATATGGGGTATTGCCGTGCCTGGGATTTTTGGAGTTTGTCTCCCGGGGCAGGAGCTGGGCACAAGATGACATAATGGATATTTTGTACTATTCACTATCCATCATGCATTATTCTTGGGGTCCACTTGTGGGGTTAAATGCTCACTACACCCCTAGATTAATTCATAAAGGGGTGTACTTTCTAAAATAGGGTCAGTTTTCAGGGGTTTCTACTGTACTGATCCCTATGGGAAAAATAAAATGGCTCCCACTGAGACGAAGAGCGCCCGGTTTCGGAGGAGGTTCCATCATGTCTGAGGAAGGAGGAACCTCCTCCGAAACGTCACGACACACCAGGCGTTCTTCGTCTCAGTGGGAGCCATTACCATTCAGTGTGGACTTATTAATGGACTATGGCACAGTTTGCCAAAGTATGGTGATGTATTGTGGCCTTATATGTTTTTTTATCAAGCTATATATAAAGAATTATTGAATATTTCCGTGGTCTCATTGATATATTTTTTGCATGCTACAGTTTTACAAGGAGTGAGAGCCTTGCATAATGAGACCGCTGTTCACATTACATTTTTAAATCAGAACCTCAGGGGCACCTCAATACCAGTCTAGTGAAAATGGTGCTCCAAAACCTATAAGTTTGGCAAAATACATTGGCACTAACAAAGCATATTTGAGTAAATAAAATGTAATTATTACTCTGCACTATTCACTTTGTATAACATTTGAGCCAGGATCTTAGATGTTAAAATGCTCATACAACCCTAGATAAGTTCTTTAAGGGGTGCCCTTTCCAAAAATGTTGTCACTTCTTGGGGGTTTTCTATTGTACTGGTACCACAGGGGCACCCCAAAACTAGTCTAACGGAGCACCAAAAGCAAAATATCGCTCCTTCCCTTCTTAGCCCTGTTCCCAGCCTTTCTATTAATGGCACAAATGGGGTATTGCCATACTCAGGACAAACCAAAGAATGGTTTATGGGGTGTTTGTTTATAGTGACATGAGTTGGGCACAATAAATTTTGCACTAAAATGGTATTTTTCAGATAAAAATGCAATTTTTACTCTGAACCATTTACTTTGTATTTTGGCCAGCATGTTGGGCATTTAAATGCGCACAACAATCCCAGATAAGTTCTTTAAAGGGTATCCAAAATGGTGTCACTTCTCTGGGATTTCTATTGTATTGGTACCTCTTGCGCTCTGTGAACATGACATGGCCCTCCAATCCAAACTTGTGAAAACGGAGGTCCAAAAGCTAAATTTCGCTTTTTCCCTTCTCAGCCCTCCTATGTTCCTAGCCTGACTATTATTGGCACCTATGGGGCATTGCCGTACTTGGGACAAACCAAAGAATGATTTATGGGGTGTTTGTCTAAAATGGCATGATTTGATCACAACATATTTGGTACTAAAATGGCATTTTTGAGCTAAAAATTTAGCCTTAAAGGGGTATTCCAAGTTCGGCAAATTAATGTTATTGTTTGTGTGATGAAAAATTCAAAATTTTTCCAATACACTTTCTGTATCAATTCCTCATGGTTCTCTAGATCTGTTTGCTGTCATTCTGTAGAAATCTTCAATGTTTATTTCCAGTGAACACAAATCTGACCATGGTCACATAGGTGCACAGCTCGTTAGAATCAAAAAGAGTAATCAGAGCTGTGTGATATATAACGAGACGTGCACCTGTGTGACCATGGTCAGATTTCTGTACACTGGAAGTAAGCAATGAAGCTTTCTATAGAAGGACAGCAATCAGAGATCTGGAAACTCATGAGGAATGGATACAGAAAGTATATTAGGAAATTGTATAACTATTCAACAGCAATTACTTGTTTAAAGTACAAACAGGCTACGTCCTTATGGGGTTAAGATATATTCATTTTAACTCAATATAATAAGGAACTATTTTTAAATTCTTCCCATTGTCATTTTGATTTGTTAATGGTTTCTGTATAACCTGTGCTTCATAAAAATGTTAAAATATGTTATAAGTAAGGACTTTTGTCTGAAACACATCAACATGTGACCTGCTTATCTATATGGCTTTTATATGAGATAATAAAAAAATGGATTTTAGAAGATCTACCGTATATACTCGAGTATAAGCTGGCCCGAGTATAAGCCAAGACTGGGAAAACCTATTGACTCGAGTATAAGCTGAGGGTGGGAAATGCATTGGTCACAGCCACCCAGTATATACCCAGCAAGCCCCCAGTAGCCTATAGCCTGCCCCCTGTAGTATACAGCCAGCCTGCCCCCCTGTAGTATACAGACAGCCCCCTGTAGTATACAGACAGCCCCCTTTAGTATACAGCCAGCCCAGACAGCCCCCTGTAGTATACAGCCAGCCCAGGCAGCCCCCTGTAGTATACAGCCAGCCCAGGCAGCCCCCTGTAGTATACAGCCAGCCCAGGCAGCCCCCTGTAGTATACAGCCAGCCCAGGCAGCCCCCTGTAGTATACAGCCAGCCCAGGCAGCCCCCTGTAGTATACAGCCAGCCCAGACAGCCCCCTGTAGTATACAGCCAGCCCAGACAGCCCCCTGTAGAATACAGCAAACCCAGCCCAGCCAGCCAGCACTTAAATTTAAAAAAAACTTATACAGGCGGTCCACTACTTAAGAACACTCGACTTACATACAACCCCTAGTTACAAACGGACCTCTGGATATTGGTAATTTATTGTACTTTAGTCCTAGGCTACAATAAACAGCTGTAACAGTTATCACAGGTGTCTGTAATTAAGCTTTAGTGTTAATCCCGATTCTTATGACAACCCAAAATTTTTAAAATCCAATTGTCACAGAGACCAAAAAAGTTCTGTCTGGGCTTACAATGATAAAATATACTGTTCCGACTTACATACAAATTCAACTTAAGAACAAACCTACAGACCTTATCTTGTATGTAACACGGGGACTGCCTGTATACTCACCCTCCGTCGACCCCCGATGCTCAGCGCGGCTCCCCGATGTTGGCGTGGCTCCTCTATTGTCTTCCTCTTTGGACTTCTGTAAAGGCCATGTCTCTAGCGGCAGGCGCATACTATGACACGGCTGCTGATGGTGTCATAGTATGTGCCGGCTGGCAGATAACGTGGCTGCGTCTATGTCGGCTGTTACAGAAGACCGAAGACAGAAGAGGAGTCGTGGGGAAGACAAAAGAGCTCTGACATCGGGGAGCCGTGCTGAGCAACAGGGCAATAAGAGGGTGAGTATATAAGTTTATTTTTTTTAATTGACTCATGTATAAGCCGAGGTGAGGTTTTTCAGCACATTTTTTGTGCTGAAAAACTCGGCTTATACACAAGTATATAAGGATATGCAGGTGCTGGACTCTTTTCTTCTTTTGAAATTTATTTTGCTATATTCTGACACTAATTTTACACACTTTGGCATACAGAGCTGTGTAAGGTTGTAAGGTGTAAGATTTTTACTTCACTTTTATGTTTGAGGGTGCAATGTTTAGATAGCCCATGATTCAGAACTTTGTGTCTGATATTGAACCTATGTTGGTTCACTCTACAATGTAGGGCTTGTGTGGTTCTTCCAACATATTGGAGGCCACACTCGCACTCAATGAGATTAAACATTAGGTTAAATATTTCCCCTGTGTTATTAGATTTGAAGAAGTCGGACGTTTTTATCATGTGGCAACATAAACACTGGGGTTTCCTACATTCGGAGCTGTCTTTACGAGTGGTCAATGGTTCAGTATTTATTTTGTACTGTTTTGGGATACTGTTTATTTTTCACTGTAGGGGCTCTCCTGTATATGCAAGATATTTAGTCTGGTACAACTTTAGTTAATACTGGGCCTGATTTTATAAAGGCCCAATGTTTTTTTCAAAATGCTCAGGATACTCAGGATCTTTACTATAAGTAGTAATGAATTTTAATTGGTAAGATGCTTCTTCGTTGTTTTCATTTGTTCTTTTTTGGTTGAAGACTTTTCTTGTGACTATACTGACTTGCTATCTCGATGGCGTCGGCAATCAATGTGTTTGGGTACTTTCTTTCTTTAAACCGTTTCTCTAGGATGCGGCATTGTTGTTTATATATCTGGGTATCAGAGCAATTTCTTCTGAGGTGCCTGAATTGGCTGTATGGGATGTTACAGAGCCACTTCCTATGGTGGCTGCTATTATAGTCTAAGTATCTGTTCATGTCTACTTTAAAAAAAAAAAAAAAAAAGCAGCTGTCATGAATTCCTTATCATTATTTCCTATATCCAGATCTAGGAATTCCACTTTTTCTGGGCTATGGTGTGGAGTGAAAATCAGCCCCCAATTGTTGTTATTAATTTTTGCAAAAAACTGTTGTAGAGATGTACTTTTGCCCTGCCAAACTATAAACAAGGCGTCGATGTACCTTTTATACAGTTTAAGTCTCCCTAGATGTATTGTTTCAGGTATGATAAAGATGTTCTCAAATATATACATAAATAAATTAGCATACGATGGAGCTACTTTAGTCCCCATAGCTGTACAATTTTGCTGATGGAATATGCTCTTTCCATTTGTAAAATAATTATTCTTTAAGATAAAGGAGAGACTCTCCATCAGGAATTGTTTCTGAATATTTAAAATATTTTTGTCCTCTTGGAGAACGATTTTGATGCATGCTAGACCTAAGGAGTGTTCGATGTTGGTGTATAAGGCTGTCACATTGAGGATGGCTAGTATGAAGTCTTTTTCCCAAGGGATTTCATTTTGAATCTTCATGAGTTGTGATGAGTCTCTAAGAGTCTCTAAGATAACTGTTCATGTTTATAATGGGAGAAGTTACTAGTAAGACAGTTGGTGTTTCAGATGATTGGACAGCCATGGGGAGAAGTGAGACTTTTGTGGATTTTTGGTAGAAGTATGGTTTGCTTGGGTTTTCGATTAGGAGAATTTTTTTTTTCTTTTTTTTGTCCAGGATGCCTATTTTTGGCTAGTGTTTTATAAATCTCTATATTCTTTTTCTAGCTGAGGGAATGGGTCTTCTTTTAGTTCCTTATAATACATGGTGTCTGATAAAATGCGTGTGGCTTCACTTTCATATTAGTTAAATTCCAAAATCACAGTATTTTTCTACTGACCTAAAGACAAGGTTGCTATTTTTGGCTAGTTGTTTAAGGGCTGTGGACTTTTCCCGGGAAAGATTAGTAGTATGGTTCTGTGTGACCCCTTTTCTAGTTTTGTGTCTGTTTTTACCATATCTTGGGTTCTTCTTATTCTTAGTTAGTTCCTGGAGGTCGTTCAGTATTAAGTCATAAAATGTTTTTATAAAGTGACTTTGTTTGTGACTGGGATAGAAAGTGCTGGGTGGTTGAACTTTCATATGTGTATGTTGTCACGGGTGGTCCCGCAACCTATGTCGCGGGTCGTGGGCTCACCCGTGCTCCTATGCCCCCCTCACTTGTCCCGGCTCCCGACTCGCTCCCCTCCGCTGTCCACAGGCGTACACGACTGCAAGGACGCTCGGCGCGGCAACTTCTCCAAATTTAAAGGGCCAGCGCGCCATTAATTGGCGCTGGCCATTTCACTAAATTCTATATAAGCCTGCCTCTTCCTGCAAGCCCCTGCCGGATCTTCGTGCCTAGCTCCCTAGAGAAAGCTTTGTCTGTGCCTTGTGCTGTTTCTGTGAATTCCCGCAGTGACCCCGGTTCAGTTTCTGACTTTGCTCCTTTGCCGCCTGCCCTGACCTATTGCCACGTCTCCGTCTACGATACTGTGCTGCCTGTCCTGACATCCTGCCTGTCCCTGACTACGAGATTGCCTTTGGTGTATGTACCTCGACCTTGGCTGCCACTGCGGACAAGTCACGCCCGTGGAACGACCTGATGGTACCACGCCGCAACAAGTCAAACCCGCTTTGTGGCGGGCTCTGGTGAAAACCGGTACCACTTAGACTCCAGTCCCAGGTAGTGGCTTGTGTCATCTTCCGCAGTGGTTCAGAGGATCCACAACCTCTAAGTCTGACAGTAAGATCCGGCCATGGATCCCGCCGAGGTTCCGCTTCCCACTCGGCTGACTCGGCTACCATCGTGGTCCAGCGATTCCGGGAGATTGCCACCAAGCGCGAACAGCTGGCACAGGTGACCGCCATGCTGTCACAGCTGCTAGCCACCCAGCAACAACAACAGGTTCCTGAAACTTCTCCCGCTACCCCGGCTTGTCTTCCTGCTGTTGAACCCAGACTATGGCTGTCTATGCCCAGCAAGTATGATGGTGATCCCAAAATGTGCAGGGGCTTTATAACCCAGTGCTCCCTGCACATAGAATTCATAGCGTCTCAATTCATCACGGAGCAATCCAAGGTGGCATTCATCGTCAGCCTCATCTCTGGGAAAGCCCTGGCCTGGGCTACTCCGCTTTGGGATAGAGACGACCCAGTCACAGCTAATCTCACAGCATTTCTGGCAGAGTTCCGGTCAGTCTTTGAAGAATCTGCATGGGCCTCTTCTGCTGAGACTGCGCTGTTGAATCTACACCAGGGGAACTCGTCCATGGGAGAATACACTGTCCAGTTCCGTACCCTGGCCTCGATACTCTCCTGGAATGACACGGCCCTGTCCGCAGCTTTCAAAAAGGGACTTTCTTCTTATGTTAAGGACGCTCTGGCTGCTCGAGATCTGCCGTCTTCCCTGAGTGGTCTCATCACCTTAGCCACCTGGATTGATGAGCGTGCTGAAGAGTTGCGCCTCGAACAACCCCAAGTCCGCCCACGGCGTCTCCCTCCCCTAGCTCCTGCTTTCCAAAGACCGCTCCAGCCTCCAGTTGTACCATCTGCAGAGGAGCCTATGGAGGTGGACAGGGCCAGACTCTCTCCTCAGAAGCGTATCAGAAGATGTCAGGGAAACCTCTGTCTGTATTGTGCCAGTCCTGATCACTTCTTGGGGTCTTGTCCTATCCGTCCCCAGCATCCGTGAAACGCCAGCACCTAGGGTTCTTAGGAGAAGCGTCCCTAGATGTTACCAAAGTTTCTCCATGCCTGATGATACCGGTGCTTCTCAGCATTGGCACCAGCACCCAGATCCAGGTCTCTGCTTTCTTGGACTCCGGTTCCGCAGGGAACTTCGTGTATGGCACTCTGCTCTCCCGGCATCACATTCCCGTGGTTCGCCTTAAAAAGCCATTGGTCATCTCTTCTGTCAGTCTCTGATTGAAGGCTTCTTTACTATCCCCATAAGACGTATTATGCCCCAATACTTCTGCATCTCTGCTGCAGTGACAGGGGTCCACCTGTAGGGTTGTGCATAAAATGAAGTGGGGTTTTGGGCAATATACTGTGCAGCGCAGAGATATGTCTGGAATACAATTAAATTCAACAGCTCCTCATCACAAAAAAGTCCACAGCTCTGAGCCCTGCCGTGTCAAAATTAATTCCAGGTTGGCCCAAAAAGTCAGGGACCTGAGGGGTATAATTATCTGGGGCTACCCATGCAGGCTCAGTGGAAGCCCCAGACGCTTCTCCTGCAGAAGTCCCAGGCACTTCAATCGCAGAAGTCCCTGGAACCCTACGGCGCCTTCTTGGGGGTCCTCCCAGGACACTGGAAAATGAGCAGGAGGATGATGATAGGTAAAAGGGGACATCATCCCCACTAGCTGACTCAGTGTCAGAGGCAAGCATGTTGTATGCCTCCAACACGGTGTACGTCTTCTGAGACATTGCACACATAAAAATAAATTTTAAAAATGTGCACAAGAAAAAAAAAATAGTGAACGTACACCAGAAAAATTAGATGATGTGCGGACAAACCGCACAGATGGCACACACAAAAAATAATGTGCACCAAACTACACGGACAAGCCGCATAGATGGCACACAAAAAAAATAGTTAAGTGCACCCAACTACGGGTACACATACGGCGCTCTGGAAAAAAATATCACCAGCCACTCAACAAGAAAAAAAAGTCCACAAGAGAAAAATGAAGAAGTGGCTTGTCAGTCCTCTTCTTCTAAGTCTACCCTGCTGTCAAGGGAGGCGTAGTCTCTGAGCTGGCTCAAGACTAGCCGGTGACAGTCCTGGATGGACAAAGTTTCTCTGTGAAGGGTGAGGCACCTCCTGGCGTACCACAAGACGTCTTTGAAGCAGTTCATACAGTGCCTACAAGTAGTATTCAACCCCCTGCAGATTTAGTAGGTTTGATAAGAAGCAAATAAGTTAAAGCCTTCAAACTTCAAACAAGAGCAGGATTTATTAACAGATGCATGAATCTTAAAAACCAAAAAGTTATGTTGCTTAGTTATATTTTAATACATTTTAAACATAAAAGTGTGAGTCAATTATTATTCAACCCCTAGGTTTAATATTTTGTGGAATAACCCTTGTTTGCAATTACAGGTAATAATTGTCTTTTATAAGACTTGATCAGGCTGGCACAAGTCTCTGGAGTTATCTTGGCCCACTCCTCCATGCAGATCTTCTCCAAGTTATCTAGGTTCTTTGGGTGTCTCATGTGGACTTTAATCTTGAGCTCCTTCCACAAGTTTTCAATTGGGTTAAGGTCAGGAGACTGACTAGGCCACTGCAACACCTTAATTTTTCCCTCTTGAACCAGGCCTTGGTTTTCTTGGCTGTGTGCTTTGAGTTGTTGTCTTGTTGGAAGATGAAACGACGACGCATCTTTAGATCCTTGATGGAGGAGCGGATGTTCTTGGACAAAATCTCCAAGTAGGCCGTGCTATCCATCTTCCTATGGATGCGGACCAGATGGCCAGGCCCCTTGGCTGAGAAGCAGCCCCACAGCATGATGCTGCCACCACCATGCTTGACTGTGGGGATGGTATTCTTGGGGTCGTATGCAGTGCCATCCAGTCTCCAAACGTCACATGTGTGCTTGGCACCAAAGATCTCGATCTTGGTCTCATCAGACCAGAGAACCTTGAACCAGTCTGTCTCAGAGTCCTCCAAGTGATCATGAGCAAACTGTAAACGAGCCTTGACATGACGCTTTGAAAGTAAAGGTACCTTACGTGCTCGTCTGGAACAGAGACCATTGCGGTGGAGTACGTTACTTATGGTATTGACTGAAACCAATGTCTCCACTGCCATGAGATCTTCCCGGAGCTCCTTCCTTGTTGTCCTTGGGTTAGCCTTGACTCTTCGGACAAGCCTGGCCTTGGCACGGGAGGAAACTTTCAAAGGCTGTCCAGGCCGTGGAAGGCTAACAGTAGTTCCATAAGCCTTCCACTTCCGGATGATGCTCCCAACAGTGGAGACAGGTAGGCCCAACTCCTTGGAAAGGGTTTTGTACCCCTTGCCAGCCTTGTGACCCTCCAAGATCTTATCTCTAATGGCCTTGGAATGCTCCTTTGTCTTTCCCATGTTGACCATGTATGAGTGCTGTTCACAAGTTTGGGGAGGGTCTTAAAATAGTCAGAAAAGGCTGGAAAAATAGATAATTATTCCAAACATGTGAAGCTCATTGTTCTTTGTGCCTGAACTACTTCTTAATACTTTAGGGGAACCAAACAGAATATTGTGGTTTGAGGGGTTGAATAATAATTGACCCATACTTTTACGTTTAAAATTTATTAAAATTTAACTGAGCAACATAACTTTTTGGTTTGTAAGATTTATGCATCTGTTAATAAATCCTGCTCTTGTTTGAAGGCTGTAACCTATTTGCTTCTTATATAACCTTCTAAATCTGCAGGGGGTTGAATACTACTTGTAGACACTGTAAGACGTCAGGCATCCTGGATGGCCCCCACCGTGTGGGTGCCTTGGAACAGGCCATAAAGTGCAGCGTGGCACGTCATGGTGTTCCTGGGCACAGAAAGAAGCAGTTTGTGATCCAGAGCTTGCAACAGGCCCCGAGCAAAGGGGCATTCCCAGAACAAGTGCAATGATGTCTCCTCCACAAAGGGACACCGGGGGCAGTACTGGGTTTTGCTCAGGTTGCGGGCTGCCATAAATGACCGGGTGGGGAGGCCCCCCTGGATGACCATCCATGACAGATCCTTGTGCCAGTTGTTAAGCCTTTCACACGACATGTTGGACCACACGGTGTCCATGGTGCTGGTGGTCAGCCCCGGAACACACTCCACAAGATCCTTGGCTCTGATGACTTTGTGGATAGTTTTAGGCTTCCACAAATCCGGCTTGAGTCCCTCCAGATGTTGATCCCTCACAAATTTCACTGCCCTGGCATAGTACCAGGGAGGATCCCAGTTGTAAGGGAAGGAGCTGTTCCACTTGTCCCAACCAAGCCCCCGCCACAGGGGAAGAAGGAAAAAGCGGGACATGGACTTTCCGGCAGAGTCCCTTGGTGTTCGCAGAGTTCTTCGGACCATGTCACACACAAAAGAAATCCAAAGTAAAGTGGGGATGTCGGGGATGCCCTTACCCCCCTTGCGAGGCTCCTTGTACATGACAGATCTTTTGACTCTGTCCATCTTTGAACCCCAAACAAACTTAAACACGGTCCTGGTAATGGCCTTGCTGATTTCGGCCGTGGGAGGCCATGCCTGTGCCGTGTAGTGTAGCACAGGCAGCTCCTCGTTACGCAGGACCAATGCTTTCCCCGTGAGGGTAAGCTGTCTGAGGGCCCACAGTCCAATCCGTTGGTTTGCCTTGGCCAAGCGTTCTTGCCAAGACTTCGTGGCTGCTCTGTCTTTCCCAAACCAAACCCCCAAAACCTTGATAAAGTCTTGCTGGATGGTGAAGGGAAGAGGTGCAGAAGAAGCAGGGTGCCAGTCCCCGAAGAGCATTACCTCCGACTTCTTGCAGTTGACCTTTGCTCACGAAGCTTGTCCGAACAGCTCACACGTCTAGGCGAGTTCCGTCACCGAATGCTGGTCTGCGCAGAAGACGGTCACGTCGTCCATGTAGAGCGAGCACTTGACCTCGGCGTGTCCTGGTCCCGGTGCGGTGATCCCTCTGATCTCTCCTCTCTGCCGGATAGATTCTGCGAACAGCTCTATAACACAAACAAAGAGAAGAGGTGAAAGAGGGCAGCCTTGTCTAACCCCTTAAAGGATAGGAAAGGGGTTAGTCTTCCAGCTGTTCACCAACACCGTGCTGCAAATATCAGAATACATCAGGTTAACATAGGTACAAAACATTTTCCCCAGACCAAGCTTGCGCAGTATTTTACCCATGAATTCATGTGAGACTCGGTCGAAGGCCTTCTCCTGATCAAGGCTGACCAGGGCTGCGCGGATGCGGCGGCTTCTGATGTAATGCACCGTGTCTCTCATGAGGGCTAGACTGTCTGCAATCCTGCGGCCTGGGATGCCGCAGGTCTGGTCCGGGTGGATGATCTTCCCTATGACGCCCTTCAGTCTGTTTGCTAGGACCTTTGCCAGGATCTTGTAGTCCACGCTGAGGAGCGAGATGGGATGCCAATTCTTCAGGTCACACCTCTCTCCCTTCCGCTTGTACAAGATCGTGATCATTCCTTGCCTTCGTGATGGCGGCATACTGCCCTCCACCACCATCTCATCAAAGAGCTCCAGCAAGTCCCCCAGCGCTACATAGAGCTCTGCTGGGAGACCATCACTGCCCGGAGTCCTGCCGGGTCTAAAGGATTTAGCGGCAGAGAGCAGCTCGTCCACCGTCAAAGGGGCATCCATTGCCGTAGCACCTGCAGGATCAAAGGGGTTAGTGATACCTGCTAGGAACCTCTCGGCGGCTTCCGTGTCTGTGGTTTTCGGGGCATAGAGGCTGCTGTAGAAGTCGGCGATGACTCCCATCACTGCCTTTTTTCCCCGCTGCATGTTTCCGGCTTCGTCGTGCAGCTCAGTCAGGGGCGTGTGGCCGGCGTGGACTTTCCTGAAAAAGAAAGAGTTACACTTCTCACCCTTCTCCAGGTTGTCCATTTTGGCACGAAAGATGATTCGCTTGGATTCCTCCTCAAAGTGACTTTTCAGACGCTTCTTGGTGTCCTCCAGCTCCTCTCCCAGCCGCAGTGATGGAGGTCTTGCAGTGATCTCAGCTGACGCTGGAGCTCTTTGAAGTCCCTTTTCACTTTGGCCGACTGCCTTTGTCCTGAAAGAAACTACGCAATTCCACTTTAACATACTCCCACCATTCCCTGACAGTAGCAAACAAACATTTGTCATTCCTCAAAACCATGTAACCTCTCTAAGCTCCTCCTGCACTCCCTCCTTTTCCAGCAAGGCACAGTTCAGTTTGCAGGACCCTGGGCCAATTGGAAAACCATGGACCAGGGCGCCCCGAACCTGGACGGCCCTGTGGTCAGAGAAGAAGCAGGGGACCATAGAGTACCCACACGGCTTGATCGCTCTAGAGGTGAACACGAAGTCTATCCAGGAACGCAGTGAGCCATCGGAGCGGCTCCACGTGTAATTCACGGAGCCGCACCCCATGGAACCCACCGCGTCCTTCAGTTACCATCTCTATGAGCAGTTTGGACGTGACATCAAGCTTGCTCGAGGTGCCGGAGCTGCGCCCATCTTCCTCTATGGGGCAGTTGAAGTCTCCGTCCATTACTACGGCCCGGGTGGTGGCGAGCTGCGGTCTGAGGTTCTGGAAAAGTTCCAGACGCTCACCCTTGTCAGGGGATGAGTACACGCTAATTAGCCGCACGGGCTCACCCGCCCAGGAGCCATCTACGACCAGAAGACGGCCGCAGACTAGCTCCTGGACGTAATCAAGCGTGAAAGCGCTTCCCCTGAGAAGGATGGCGGTGCCTGCAGACTTACAGTCGCACCCCCCCCCCCCTGGACCAGTAGGACGGGCCGTGACTCCACTGCCTGGCCAGATGTTGGTAGGACCTAGAGGAGGGGAGAGCACATTCCTGCAACATAAAAACATCACCTGGTTGGGAGGCAAGAAAGGTTGGTACAGTTGAACAACGAAACTTATCTCTAATGCTTCTAACATTAATGGAGAAAATAGTTAGATTCGCCATCATGGAAAAAGAAAAAGAGGGTGGTTAGGATGGGACGATACAGCCCTAGTTACCTATCCCGTCAGGTGGCTCTGCCTGCTGGAGGATCGGGGATCCTTCTGCCATTTCCAGCATCTCGTCTATCAACGGATTGAGGGGTGCTGGCAGGTCGTGGTAGCCGGGGCTCTCAGGATAGTAGTCCTCCAGTATGTTATCGAGGTCTGCTTCCAGAGTCCGGTCTATGGTGGAGGTGGAGGGCTGTTCGTTCTCCACCAGTACTATTTTCCTGGTGGTCTCTGCTACTGGGCTCTCCACCTGTTTCCTCTTCCTTTTCTTCTTTGTCTCGGTCTCAGTGTCTGGATCTGTGGAGACAGAAGAAGAGACAAGGGCTTGGGGGGGGAGGGGGAAGTTCTCCACCGTGTAGGCTAGGGGATCAGCAGTGGGGGGAGGGGTTTGGGTTAGTGCCGCTGATTCCTGGGGGGTTTCCTTATGGGCTAGTGGCTGAACTGCTGAGACCCCGACTAGGGGGGTGATGGTGGTCTCAGTGGGGGGAAGGGAGGGTTTGGAGTTGGCCTGGGAGGGATGGAGGGAAGGTGTCACCTTCTTTGTCTAACCCGTCTGCAGTTATGACACCTTGGCGGGCTTGGCCACATTCCTGGACATCTGAGTCACCTTCTTTGATGCCTTCTTTTGTTCTGCCGGTTGTTCTTGCAGGCTTCCACCTTGCAGGCCTTCATCTGATGACCCGTCTTGCCACACTTCCTGCAGGTTTGCGGCATATCCGGATAATAGATGAGGCCGTGGGAGTTGCCCAACATGAATGCTTGGGGCAGGTGTTTGAAACCGTCTTCTGATGCAGAATCCTTCTGCAGCAGGACTGTCGCAGCCCACTTGCCCATCCAAAGGTTGTAGCAGTTCAGGACCTTTTCGGGGCCCCTCACCAGTAGCAGTACCTTTGGAGGAATGTCTCGATGTCCTTGCCGGAGGTCCGCAGGTTCCACATTGACACGATGATCCTCCTCTCCTCCCTCTGTAGCAGGCAGCTGCATAAGAATTTGGAAAAGGGGGAATCCAGCGTCGCAGCTTTCTTACAGACCGACATGGATATGAAGGTCACATAAAAGATCCCGGCAACCATGGCTTGGATCCCAAAAATCTCGTGGCTCAGAATCCCCTGGTCCAGCAGAATCTTCTTGCAGAAGATGTCCTTTGACATGTCCGGCACCCTTCCATCCACCTCTTTCAGTTTCAGGGCCACCGTATCCCTCATGTAAGCAGGAGTCTATATCTTATCTGGAAAGACACAGTAAGAGCAGGTCAGGCTATACCCAACTTGCTTTGGACACTTTGCTGTGAGCTGGGTCACCTCCCTGGAAGCTCACCGCCTACCTCAGGGAGAATCCCAGCAGCAGCTTTATACGGACTTTATCGGACACCCACACTTTGCATAAGTTCAGGACATTTGTACAAAACACTGGACTTTGCTTAGATTAGGTGTATTAAAAAACACAGGCTGTGTTTATCTGGCAAACTCCGGGAAACACTCACTCTTCATTTGATTTGGACTTTTTCAGGGGATTGTGGGTTATGCATACATTTAAGCAAATATCCCAAACCAGGAAGTGGACTTTTGGGAGGTTCCCTTCCCTATTTTCCCCCTTGTGTATCTATTTCAATTAAGCTTTTTACACTTAATAAACTGTGAGACAACACTGCAGCAAGGAACAGGCATGCCACTGCTGCAGGTTTGCTACGGCTAGCAGCAGAGGGTTTGGATACTAAATACAAGCTATGGCATACGTTAAAACGGCTTGCGGCACTCAAGGAAAACCACAGGATTCTAACCACAGGATTCTGTGCACATTAACTCATCCTTTATTATAACTGCAGCTGCAGGAACAGCATGATCTCATTCATACTGATACATGTATACACATATATTTATAGTTACACTCACCCAATGGTAGCCTGGCTAGTGACAGGAAATTTATGAAAGTGATTATGAAAACCCAGCATCCATGTTTCCCACATGTTCAATGCCTGGGACTATATGACAAAGTTCCAAGTCACATGATCAAATGACATGACATTGGAGACACTGAGCCTGGACTGGCAAAACATTTTAAAATGACATAGCAACTGCTGATATACAATAATACAACTTTATTGATCCCCTGGGGGGAAATTATTTTGTACATGGTGTTCCGGCAATTGTTACACAGATAGACAGAGGATTACAGGCAGGGCCGATTCAAGGGTTTTTGCTGCCTGAGACGAAAATCCATGGACCCACACCCGTCGTGTCGGTCAGGGGTTAACCTTGAACATACAGAAGGTCTCCCGATTCAATAGCCTGTATTTCATGTCACCTCCCCTCTTAGGTGTAAAAACTTTTTCGATACTCCACCATACAAACACTTATGTTTGTTTTATGTGTACCTCTCAAAAGTGTCTTGACAGGGTAGAAATATTTATAGTGTTGCCTCCAATATCTGTAAATGATATCCAATATACCCATACATTATACAGCAGTGATGGCAAACCTTTTAGATCATGAGTGCCCAAACTTCAACCAAAAGCCACTTATTTATGGCAAAGTGCCAGCACAGCAATTAAGGCAGTAATTTATTGCTGAGGACACTAACACAGTTGAAAGGAGGAGGGCAAATTTGGACTATTGCAGCTTATCTCCAAAGTCCCTATGTACAGGAAGAATTGTTGGGCCAGCATTCTTTGAGCCCTTTTGGGTGAAATTTATTCTGGGGTGATGGCCTGAAGAGAGGGCTCCGAGTGCCGCCTCTGGCACACGTGCCATAGGTTCGCCACCACTGTTATACAGTGTCATGCATACAGAATACATACACTCATGCCCATACAGTATACAGTGTCACGCATACAGCATACATACACTCATGCCCACACAGTATACAGTGTCACGCATGCATAGTAGTTTTCAGACTTAGATTTACTTATTGCCCAAAAAAAGAGCAGCAGCCATTATTTCCCCAAATGGCAGGAGCCGACTGCTGTAGTGATGTGTCGTTCAAGAACAAGCTGGCTCTAAGAACGAGGTGAGCCAGCTCACTTAACCCCGCCCTTAACCGGCTCACCACGCACCCTTTAACCAGATACAATCAGGTTAAAAGTGGAGTGGTGTGGGATGATTGACTGGCCTGTGACTCCCTATTATATATTTAATAAGGAGCCAGAAGAGCCGGCTCTTCTTAGTGAGCAGAGCCTAAGGAGCCAACTCACAAAGAAGAGCCGTAATTCCCATCACTAGACTGCTGGAAGCCAGTGCAGTCAGGGAGTGCGGCGGGGCCAAGGGTACAGTGAAGAGATTCACAACTTCCTGATGCAGGGTTAGGTCCTTCAGAACTGATATAGTGCCGACTGCTCCAAAACTACAGCTCCACTATACAGGACTCCCCTGCACCTAGTTATGTGCAAAGGGTGCAATTTTGACATGCTGCCAGCATCCTGTAACCAGTGGTATGTATGACATACATACCATTCATTACCTACCCAACGACCCGGCACTGCCAGTCAGTGATCCATGTAATACACAGCCCACTCCTCAGTCAATCTATGTAGTCAGTAGTTTATGTAATATAAAGTTCCCCCCAGTTAGTAAACCATGTAATATAAAACCTCCATTTAGTCTCTAATCCATGTAATATACAACCCTCCATCATTCAGTAATACATGCAATTTGCAGTCTCCCTTCGGTCAGTAATACATGGAATATAGAATCCACCCAGCCAGTAATCCACGAACTATACAGCCCCTCATCAGTCAGCATATATCCCAAATTTTGGGCTTTAGAGAGAGGTACTATTGACCCTCTCTTTTTTCCTAAACTTCGCCCATTGTCCCACCAGCAAGCATAGTTTAATATCCACTTCAATGGCCCCTTCTTGTGGCCAGGCCCACTATGGACCCATATAATACTCCCTCTTTTATTTATCTCCCCCATACTTTTAATACCCAAGCTCTCTGTACTCCTATCCCCCACTCTGTTGTCCCTCTCCTCTTCCCATGTGCTTCATCATCTTCATAATGTGGCCCACTGTCCTCCATCCTCCTCATATTGTGTCAACCTGTCCTCCATCTTCCTCATATTGTGGCCCCCTGTCCTCCACCCTCCTCATATTGTGGCCCCCTGTCCTCCATCCTCCTCATATTGTGTCCCCCAGTCCTACATCCTCCTCATATTGTGGCCCCTGTCCTCCACAAAAAAAAACTTTGTTACTTACCTTTCCCTCATTCCCCCACATCAGTACTACTTCCTCTTCTGCTGGGGCTCTGAAGACTCAAATAGGGGAAGGAGCTGGCCAAGCCTAGGGGAGAAGCTACCTACTTGTCTGCTATGAAGAAATGAAGTGGACATGTGAGGAGGTAGCAAGAATCTGAACCCTCGGCTTCTCTGCAGCTGTAGTAGGGGGTCAATCTCCCAACCACCTGGACAGTGGCAGTGAGAATATCAAAATTACACTGCTCACAACGCAAGCTCGAGGTTTGCTTGTGTGGTGAGCCCACATCATGGGTGGGAGGGGGAATACAGGGAGGATGTGGGAGGGTATTTGGGGTGAATAATTTTAAGTATATAGTATTAGCAATCAGACCCTGCAGGGTTAAAGTACCCTGAGGGGTCTGAAATAGTGGTAAAAAAAAGTAAAAATTTAAATCACCCCTCCCCCTTTTGCTAGAGCACTTATGTTAAGGAGATCGCACTGGTTTCCGATGCCATCTTGACTACTGTCCACCATTTTAAGTATTAGTCAGGGGTCAAGCACTGTCCAGTTAGTGTCATGATTCAGCCATTTTTGTATAACCTGCCTGTAAAAGTTTTTCCTTGGCACATGTGAGAGATGATTGACCTTCAGTATGTTCTCCTTCTTATCATAAATGGGTTCTGGAGACATTCTCTGTACATTCTGTAGATAAACATGTCTGAGGAACAAGGCCTGTTAATTTTTTCACAGAATGTGCTGGAAAATTAATTATGGCCAATAGCATTACAGTATTCTTTTCACGCCTCTTTGATGATTTTCTTCTGTGATATTCTGCAGCGGAGACGAATAAACAGAAGAGAAGATCTTTGAGGCTGAAATGTTTCTTGGGTTTGTTCTCTCCTCCCTGGTACTGGGAGTCATGAAAGAGTTAATTTGAAAGTCACCTGTACAACTAAAGTAAGGGCAGTTAAGCCCTAGATAAAAATCTCTAACACATTAATGTATAAGGTTTTATCGAGTCCCAAAATGTCCAATCTATCAAAATATAATAAAGGTTATTCCCGACATTTAACCCCCCGTAACGAAAAATAGCGTCCAAGACTAAAGTGCCACTTTCTTGCCATTTGAAAAATATAAAAAATTCAATAAAAAGCGATCAAAAGGCCATACAGTCCTCAAAATGGTATTAAAAATGTCATCAAAAGACGCAAAAAAAGACACCACCAACAGCTCAGTACACTGAAATTTGAATAAGTTATTAGCGCCAGGACACGGCAAAATAAAAAAAAAAATTTTATACAGGTGGTTTTAATTTTTGTAAATGTATGAAAACATAAAACCTATACCACGTGATCGTACCGACCCAAAGAATAAAGTAGACATGTCATTTAGGGTGCTGTCACACGGGACGTTTATGGCTGAGTTTGCAAACGCAGACCAAACCTTACCCACCGGGGCGGGCAGGTGTTTTGCATTAAAGTAACGCAAAACACCAGCGGTTCGTTCCTGATCACCCGCGGCCCTCCCTGGTGGGTAACGTTTGGTCTGCGTTTGAAAATGCAGCCAAAAAGCTCCTTACATGGAAGTATAGAAAAAAAGGGTATGGATTTTTTAATGTGAGGAGTAAAAATTAAAACACAAAAACAAAAAGGGCCTGGTCTTTAAGGGGTTAAATGTACGTGCTCGTTGATTACATATGAACAGCCCACGCTAAACAGCTGCAGTGATGAAAGGGCTCTTGCTGGGGCCTCAGATGAAGTATCGTCTCCTGGCGCCTCTAAAGAACACTGTAGCACTGAGGGTCCATTGCTGCTTCACATGTTCCAAAGGGAAGCAGTGAGAAAAGTCTCGCACTACCAAAGAGACTTACAGCAGCAGAGGCTCTGTGAATCATCGGCACGAGAAATGCATTAGGAAGAAAATCCATCGGGTGGCTGAATGCACTTCCACTATATTACTATAGTGAGATTACACACTGTCTACAGCAGCATCTACCCCGCTCTTTCCACTTCCGCTTCTCTAACCTTAACTGAGACGCATGACATGTTTAACTTCCGGGTGAAGAGTTCGTGCATACCTTAACGCAGGTTTGTGTTTGCGAAGGCACGTGTCACGTAAGTTTGCAATCTGTATAACGTCTATGGATACATATTCATGATGTCTGCTTTTGGAGTTCATTTAAAAGGTTTTTTTTTCCTTGCCCATTAAATTTTCACGTGGGTTGCAGTGTTTTTACAAGGGTAGTAGATTGCTCCATGATCGAGAGAATATGTTATTTTAAGATTTGCCCTTTTTCTTGTTTAACTGTCACAAGCTGATAAGTATTGATCCATTTAAGAGATGTTGGCAATGCTAGAGTTTATTAACTAACATTTCTATGTAACCTGTCAGGCAGTTGTGTACATAGAAATCCATAAATTGCTGTGGCAAAAGTTTGTTTGCTCCTTCTCCCAAAAAAATAAACTTTTTTTTTTTTTTTTTTTTTTTAATCAAATAAATGTTTCACTTTTTTACAACATACAAACAAGATCATATAAACTTGTTTTAACCAATTTGGTTCTCATAGGGTTTATTTATCAATAATCAACAGAACCGGTCAATAATGTCATGAATAATGCAGATGTTCAAAATCGTACCACATTGCCAATTCCCCTTTTTCATTTTTGCGTTTTCATTTTTCACTCCCCACCTTCACTTCACCACCGTGTACTGAGCTGCGTTATGGCTTATTTTCTCTGTAACAAATTACACTACAAAATGGTGGTATTTGATATTCCATGCCATGTACTGGGAAGCGGGGAAAACAATTGTGAAAAAAACGCATTTGCGCCGTATTCTTGTGGGCTTGGATTTTACAGATTTCACTGTACTTCCCAAATGACATGTCTACTCTATTCTTTGGGTTGGTAAGATTACTGGGATACCAAATTTGTATAGTTTTTTATAAAGGTGGATGATTTTAATTTTAGCAAAGGGGAGCGGTGAATCCAGCAACCAGGCAGGTATGAATCCAGGTAGTAGTAAAATAAAACTTCACGTTGATTTCATCATGGTTAAAAGATTAAAACAGGTACCAAGACAGAAAGAAAAAACTGACGCGTTTCGAGCTATAGCATGCTCTTAATCATAGTCTGCATTCAAAGGTAACAATAGTAAATATATAAGAAAACGGAAGTAGGAGGTGTACACATCATAAGTTATGTCTCGTGGTGATAGGATGCATAGAAAAAGCGGCAAGCAAGATAAAGAACACAGAGTAAATACATTGGATTGCGCTAATACATATACATTAAATCATTTTTAAAGTTTAAACCAAATGGACTTCTAGTTTTCATGGTGAGTATCCAATACGCCTCTCTGTTGCGAAGGGCTTTGACCCAGTCCCCACCTCTTTTGGGGCGGGCTACTCTTTCTATGGGTGTGACTGTTAGACTCGCAGTGTCTCCATTGTGTATTTCTTTGCAATGCTTGGAAACAGATGAAATATTACGTGTGTAAGATAAATGAGAGGAAGAAGCTGATGATGTGCGTGCACCTGATATATGTTCCGCAACTCTGTGTTTGACTGCACGTTTTGTGCTACCAATATATTGTAAGGAGCAAATGGTGCATGCAATACGTGGTGTTACAATTGATAAAAGATTTAATATGGTAGTTGTTACCAGTAGATATAGAAGAAACTATGATAGTTTTTAGTATGTATTTACATGTAGAACAGCGTGCAGAAGCACATTTGTAGCTACCTTTACTAGTAAGCCAGGTTTGTTGTAGTTTAGTAGAACTGAATAGATTGGGGGATAACATATCTCCAAGTGTGGATGAGTTTCTGGCAGAAAAACGACAGCCAGTTTTGAGTATATCAGAAAGGACAGGATCTTGAAACAAAATGGGAAGATGTTTTTTTATGATTGACTTCGTTATATTGACATGTAAAGTTTGTGGAAAAAGTAACCTGATTGCTAGAATTGTTATTTTTACTAATATCTCGAGTTTTGGTAGAAGAACGATCTGTGTGAAGCAACTGGGCTCGGGTTTTGTGTTGTAAGTAATTTTTAGTACGTTTTACATGCGTTTTATTGTATCCCCTTTCAATAAGTCGTTGGGAAATCTGGGTAGATGTGAGTTGGTATTGATTCTCCTGTGTGCAAATGCGTTTGGCTCGGATAAACTCTCCCTTAGGTAAATTTCTAAGTACATGAGAAGGATGGCATCTTGTGGCATGTAGGAGGGTATTGCCCACGGTGGGTTTGCGGTATAGATCGCAGATGACTTTGTGATTGTAAGAGTCAGCTGAAAGGGATAGATCCAAAAAAGAAATGGTATCAGGGGAAGAAGTATGAGTAAAACGTATATTGTAATGATTGGTGTTGAGATATTTCATAAATAAGCCTATGTCATTAGCCTCACCAGACCAAATTACAAGACAGTCGTCTATAAAGCGACCATAATATTCAATGCAATTAGAGAAAGGATTACTGTCAGAAAAAATAAAATATTCTTCAAACCATGACATAAATAAATTAGCTAAGGAAGGTGAAAACCTAGAGGCCCTTGCCTCTGTAAAAAAAAAAATTCACGATCAAAAGAAAAATAGTTGTTAGTAAGCAAAAATAACAAAATGTCCAAAATGTAGGAGATTTGAGATTTGGGAAAAACACTATACTTGTCAAGGTGGTATTCTATGGCTTGAATTGCTAAGTGGTGTGGAATGCAGGTGTATAATGACACCACATCACATGTTATCCATTGAAAATTAGATTCCCAGACCACGGAGTCCATAATTGTAACCCCTTAAGGACGCAGGGTTTTTCGGCTCATTTCTCGCTCTCCAACTTCAAAAATCCATAACTTTTTCATTTTTACGTGTACAGACCTGTGTGAGGGCTTATTTTGTGTGTAACAAATTTTACTTTCCCATAATGTTATTTATTTTAACATGCCGTGTAATGCGAAGCTGAAAAAAAATTCCAAATGTGGAAACATTGTAAAAAAATGCACGTGCGTCACGTTCTTGTGGGCTCAGTTTTTACGACTTTCACTCTTCGCTCCAAATAACACGCCTACTTTATTCTTTGGTTCGGTGCGATCGCGGTGATAGCAAATTTATATAGGTTTTATTGTGTTTTAATACATTTTCAAAAATTAAACGAATGTGTACAAAAAAGAAAAAAAAATTTTTCGCCATCTTCTGACGCTAATAACTTTTTCATACTTTGGCGCACGGAGATGTGTGAGGGGTCATTTTTTGCAAAATGAGGCGACGTTTTCATTGCTACCACTTTGAGGTCTGTGCGATACTTTGATCATTTTTAATTTCATTTTTTATGTTATGTAAAAAGGTGTAAAAGTCGCATTTCAGACATTTGGGCGCCATTTCCCGCCTCGCAGGTCACCGCCGCCCGTAACCATTTTGATAGATCGGCCATTTTGGGACGCGGCGATACCTAATATGTTTGTGATTTTTACTGTTTATTATGTTTTATATCCGTTCTAGGGAAAGGTGGGTGATTTGAACTTTTAATATTTTATTAATTTTTTTATTACTTTTTTTTTATTTCTTTTTTCACTATTTTTAAACCATCTAGGGTACATTAACCCTAGATAGTCAGATCGCTCCTACCATATACTGCAATACTTCTGTATTGCAATATATGGCATTTTTGCCACTGGCTCATTGTAACGAATCTGCAGATGCCAGATAGTCTCGGGTCAAACGAAGACCCGAGGCTACCATGGCAACCGATCGCCGCACCCCCCCACGTCATCTGAGGACGGCGATCGGTTGGCCCACCCGCGCGCCGCCGTCTTTTAAACGCCGCCGGCGACTTTGCCGGCGGCGTTGAAAGGGTTAATAGCCGCGATCGGTGCAAGCACCGACCGCGGTTATTAGCGGTGGGGGTTTGCTGCAATATGCAACAACCCCCACCTCTGTATGAAGAGGACTCAGCCCGGGAGCCCTCTTCATACATCCCTTAAACCTCTGCGGCGTAGAGCTACAGCGCAGAGCGTTAAGGGGTTAAGGACCTCAAACGAATCCTTGATGAAAGCTGGAGTTCTGGTAACAAACGGTTGGAGTATGGTGTCTAACCGCGCATTATCTGCGCGTGAAAAACGCATTGAAATTGCATTGAAAACGCGTGTGAAAAACTGAGACACTGAACAAACTCTGACTGAAAACTGATTGCACTTTGATGCAAAATGTGCGTTTTTCACTGACCAAACCCTGATCGCACCCTGATCAGACTCTGACGTGATCTGCAACGCAAGTGTGGAAGGGGCCTTACTGTGTGCACCAAAAAACAAATTTTCTCTGTTTGATCCCTATTGTTCCCTATAAATCCCTATCTGTGTGGTCACACTTGTCTTCCTTTTTTCCCTGTCTGTCTCTTCTAAACCCAAACACACCTTTCAGTGCGCTGTGTTAGCATGTTTCTGCACTGGACGGACTTCTCAGTGCGCTGTGTGAATAGCGCTGCACAGTATCTTTAGCTTTAGTTAGGTTGTCTTAAGGCAAGCGGGGTGTATTTGTAGCGCTTTTTTGTGTGGTGCACATAGGTTATTTTTTGGTGCCTGTTAATATTTTTTTCAAGAGCGCTGTATATATATATAATATAATATATTTTCTTTTTTGTGTGTGTGTGTGTGCGCCATCTGTGCAACTTGTCCGTGTGGTTTGGTGCGCATTATTATTATTTTATTTTATTTTTTGTGTGTGCTTGCTAGACGGTTTATTTGTGTAGTTGGGTGCTTATCTAATTTTTCTAGTGTACATTCTCTTTTTTTTTTTTTTTTTTTTTTTTTCTTGCACACAGTCTTATTTTTTTGTGTGCAATGTATCAGAAGACGTACACAGTGTTGGAGGCATACATCATGCTTGCCTCTGACACTGAGCCAGCTAGTGGGGATTATGTCCCTTTTTATCTATCATCATCTTCCAGTGACCTGGAAGAACCTGCAGGGTGCCTGGGGCTTCTGCCATTGGCGCGCCCGGGGGCTTCTGCCATTTTGACACAGCAGGGCTCAGAGCTGTGTAGTGTTGTGTGTGTGTGTTTTTTTTTTTATTGATTAGGAGCTGTTGAATTTAATTGTATTCCAGACCAATCTCCACGCTGCTCATTGGCGTGCTTGGACTACATTTTCTGGTATACTTTGGAGTTGCATCCCTATTCCTCAAGCACCCTCCTACTGATCTAATACCTATTGAAAGTTGTTTAAATGTTATTTGTTGTATGAACATTTAAGGTATAAATCTCTGCATGCATGATATATATTGCAGTCTCCACGGCGAGACAAAATGTGCACTGAGGTCTCCACATGCGATAATGGATGGTTATGTACTTGGGTATTGTCCTTAACGATGTATAAATACTGACATTCACAATATACAGACGGTCCCCTACTTAAGGACACCCGACTTACAGACAACCCATAGTTAACCCCTTAAGGACCAGGCCCTTTTTCGTTTTTGCGTTTTTATTTTTCACTCCCCACCTTCAAAAATCTATAACTTTTTTATTTTTCAATGTACAGAGCTGTGTGATGTCTTATTTTCTGCGTAACAAATTGCACTTCGCAGTGATGGTATTAAATATTCCATGCCGTGTACTGGGAAGCGGGAAAAAAATTCTAAATGCAGTGAAAATGATGAAAAAAACACATTTGCGCCATTTCTTGTGGGCTTAGTTTTTACAGCTTTCACTGTGCGCCCCAAATGACAGATCTACTTCATTCATTGGGTCAATACGATCACAGGGATACCAAATTTGTATAGGTTTTATAATGTTTTCATACATTTACAAAAATTTAAACCTCCTGTACAGAAAAAAAAATTCTTCATTTTACAGTGTTCTTGCGCTAATAACTTTTTCATACTTTAGTGTACAGAGCTGTGGGTGGTGTCATTTTTTTGCGACTTCTGATGACGTTTTCAACGCTTTTATTTTTAGGACTGTGCGACCTCTTGATCACTTTGTATAGAATTTTTTTCTATTTTTCAAAATGGCTAAAAAATGCAATTTGCGACTTCGGGCGCTATTTTCCGCTATGGGGTAAAACGCAGTGAAAAACGGTTATTATATCTTGATCGGGCATTTTCCTGTTTATTTATATTTATATTAGTTCTAGGGAAAGGGGGGTGATTTGAATTTTTATGGTTTTTAATATAATTTTTTTTTTTTTTTTACTATTTTTCAGACTCCCTAGGGTACTTTAACCCTAGGTTGTCTGATTGATCCTACCATATACTGCCATACTACAGTATGGCAGTATATGGGGATTTTGCACACCATCTATTACAATGTGCAGATCGCACATTGTAATAGCCTCGATCATAATAGCCTCGGATCTTTGTGTGACAACGGATCGCCGCTCCCCGGTGACGTCACGGGCAGTGACGATTGGAGCCAAGATGGCGGCGCCCACGCGCCGCCGGCTCTTTAATGCCGCAATTGGGAAAATGTCTAAATGTCACAATTGACTTATTTATTAATGGTCCACTTACCTTCTGTTATATGATCCCATGATCTTTATGCACTAACTAATGAAAACATCTATCCTCTTATATGAATATTACGGTCACTATATAAAGCTCTGTATCAATCGCTATACTTTTGTTGTTTCTTTCTATTTTAGCTTGACAGAGCCAAAACATGTTGTTTTAGTGTTCTTATCTACCTGACGTGAAGTAACATGACGCTAAGATGATGCACTGTTAAATTGGATTTTGCATTTGGCATACTGCTAGAGTTTGGGAAAGAGATCGCATTGACTGGCATGATTATTTGGGTTGAAGCATCGCGGTGATGCCACAAAAGTGACATAAGACATAGTGACAAAGGAACTGAGGGATCATAGGAGTTGTTATGGCAGCAATCTTAGAAATTACTCTGCCTACTTTGGAAGGCTAATAAAAACTAAGCTCCATTTTGTGATTTGAGATTGTGCATAGCTTTATTTATAGTATTATGTGTTTTTGTATCCTAGGTTCTTATCCCCTGTAAGAATCTTATCGTTTTACCAAATAGTTTATAAGGCTTAAAACTTTTAGGTGTAATTTTCCACATTTTCATGAAAATCGGTAGGACTTGAGTTCTGAAGGGCTAACTCTGCTTTCAAGTGACTTTGAGAGGCCTAAATAATAGTGAGATCCCATAGAAACTTAACCCCTCACCGGATGTAAAACAACTTCTAAGAACTTTAGCCATTTAGGTCTTTCACTGGTGTCAAAACAAGTGGTGCTATTAATAAATTCATTTTATTTTTTGAGAAAATACTTTCATTATAGCCCAAAAATTTCACTTTAACTATAGTTTAACCTCTTGCCGCACCATGAGGTTCAGCAACTTGTTATGGCTGCGATTGTATTAAGAGGGGTCATGGGCTGAGCTCTCCTTTATACAAGAAACGGCAACAAAAGAGAAAAGTAGATAAGCTCACCCTGTCTTGTAAAGAGTAGCCAGACACCTGGGACATGTACATAGAACAACAAAAGATATTCTTTTCCAGCACCAGCTTTTAAAAATTTAGTTTTTAGTCTTTATTCGTCCATAAACTTCAAGTTAAAACATGTATCTGGAATAACCCTCTACACGTTTCAAGCACACCTTAATCAAGGTGAGCTTGAGTAGTCTTAATCATGAAAAAAAAACAGATATACCCCATTTTTGGGAAACTCCGCACAAGTTATTAACATAAAAACTCTGGCTAATCGGGGACGCCGGAGTATGAGTATCTAAGTTTATTTTACTTTATTGACTTGTGTATAAGCAGAGTTGAAGTTTTGGTAAACGTAAAACATACCATTGAAATTTAATAACCATTTTACCATTTTATTACCATTGAAAGTAATAACCTCTTAGTGACACATGTCAGATTTGGGGAAAATAATGGGCCATGTCAGGAAGGTGAAAAGTGGCTTCGGTGGTAAAAAAAAAAAAAAAATGCGGGTTTCGCTCCAACTGATTTGTAAGTTAATTTAATATTGATGAGACCGTATGGTCTATACTATACTATACTATGCTACGCTACGGTAAGGGTTGTGTAAGGCAGTCTGAAAGTTAATCTGTGCAAACTATTCCTATATCAACTACTCGGGAGCTTTCCATAGACTGCCATTTTATTTTTATCCACCAGAGGGAACTTGCGCTACAGTGTTCCATATGAAGAAACCCTACAACATTGATGGTGAACCTTTTAGAGACTGAGTGCCCAAACTACAACGGAAATCCACTTATTTACCGTGAAGTGCCAACATGAAATTTTAAACAATAACTTATTGCTACCTGTTCTTTCATATCTTTCAATTGTATCAGCTGCCTGAGGCCACCAGTTCAAAGAAGGAGGACAAATTCAGATTATCATTGTAGCTTCTCTCCAGGGTCTCTCTGTAAAGGAAGAATGGTGGGTCCAGCAGGATGAGCTCCAAAGATAATGCACTTCTGTCAACACCTTCTCACTTTTCCCACAGTTCCAAACAGCCAACGAAGTGTCGAATAGAACTGATAGCAGCATCTCTTAATTTGCCTGGGACTGTAGGATTCAGTGTTTGGTGAACTCTGTCCTTGGGTGATGGCGTGAGTGCCCATAGAAAGGGGTCTGATTGCCACCTCTGGCACCCGTGCCATAGGTTCGCCACCACTGCCCTACAATATATAAATATTTTTGATGCTATTTAGTGTCTTGTCATTTTGGAAATCTGTAGTGTTAACATGATTTTATATTATTGTAATGTATTTACATGCATATATGTCTCATGCAGTTCCTGAAGAGCTAATGTGAACAGGATGTAATCTTTTGCTAAATAAACTACTTGAGAGCTTTCCATAGACTGCTATTTTGTTGTAATCAACCAGAGGGAGCTGGCGCTACATTGTTCAATATGAAGCCAAATTCCTAGAAAGTTATACTAACACTACAATACAGAAATATTTATGATGCTATAAAGTGAATTCTTTTTGGCATCCTGTAGTATTTTGTTAACATGATTTTATACTATTGGAATGTATTTATATAATGTGTTATTTATGTGTATATATTCGGGTATGAGTGTTTCCACATGATTTCCCAGGAAGTGGGTGTTTCCCTCTATGTGGATTTCTCATAAAAGGTCTGGTGGACACTCTCACACATGTCATGAATAAAAGTGGGTGAACCACTTGAAACGCGTATAACTCTGTATACCTGGTTGTCACCTGAGCGCAAATAAAGAAATGCCAATTTACAAAATTTCTATGAGTGGGATCCATACATTTTTGTCTCTTGTGTAATGCAGTAGCTGGAAAGGTCATCAATGGCATCTATGTTCCAGATAGGTTTTTCACCTATGCTTGGTAAAGGGATGGCTATTGATGATTAATCCAGGTTCTTGGGTATTGTGAATGGAGCTCGTTAACCCGCACCTGGACCAGGGCTTTAAAAAACCCTAACTGCAATATGGAAGGCTCTCTGACCAGAGCTAGAGTGATACTGTAAGTGAAGCAAGCCTTTGTTTTGTATCATTACCAAAAGAGGGGAAAAAGCTATTGTGTTAGCTAGTGCCCAGACGGGCAGGTCTTTTGTTTTGTATTTTGTTTCTGTGAGTTATGAGCCTGTACAAGTTGGGCTTGTAACTACAACTGACCACAAAGACTAGAAGTCAAATCAGTGTTTGGAACTAAGTCTGCCTCTCTGTGAACTGTCTTGGCACTCACCAGTGAGCTGAACCCATACAGTTGTTGGATTTTGTAGGGGACTTGCTTATCTCTTATGTCCCTGATTATAAAATGTCCTATCATTACCAACGAGTTTTCTGATTGTATTGTATTGCGATATTGGATTTGTGTATTAAATTATTTATTATGTTATTATGTGTTTCAAAATGACACAAAATTGTTGTGTCGGATATTTGGACGCTAGTTTCTGTTTTCTTTACATGAGAAAAAAAAAGTTAGATTTTCGAAGTTGGTAAATGAAAGCCTAAACTAACTTTTTTTTTCTCATGTAAAGAGCTGTGTGAGGGCTTATTTTCTGCATAAGAAATTGCACTTCATAGTGACTGTATATAATATTTCATATCGAGTACTGGGAAGCTAGAAAAAAAATCCAAATGCAGTGAAATTGGTAAAAAAAAAAATGCATATGCACCATTTTCTTGTGGGCTTGTATTTTATGGCTTTCGCTGTGTGCCCCAAATGACATGTCTACTTTATTTAATAGGATCACGGTGATACCAAATTTATATAGCTTTTAGAATGTTTTCATACATTTGCAAAAATGAAAACCTCCTGTAAAAAAAACAAACATTTTTGCCATCTTTTGGAGCTATTAACTTTATTCATACTTAAGTGTACGGAGTTGTGTGCATTGTCATTTTCTATAGTATCCCCCCCAAGACTGCCCCAACTAGTGGATGACCCTTGACCTCTGTTGGGACAGGATGTATCCTTTCTCCAGTGGCTTCGTAGCCCTATAGTTTTGACAGGTGCATCGCAGAAGGCGTGGGACTTGTCCCTTAAACACACCACACCAGTCCAGACCTTGATCGGTCTAGGCCCTTTCCTCTGCCCTTTTTTGGTCTGTGTCTCTGTTTGCGGCTCCGGGACGCAAACGACAGCCGGAGAGTCCTCTGCTGCATCGTAGTGTCCGTGCTGGCTTCCGTCTAACCCTGGTGGCGACTTCTGCTGGAAAGACTAAGACCGAAAGTGACATTTTGGGGAAAGCAATCCGGAAGCAGGAGCTTGAGTGGCAAGTTTCTAAAGGACATCTACCACCGAGGCTCCAGGCTCCATGAACATCTATGGAGTCTGAAGCCCCTCACGCTCATTTGTATACAGTCCTTCATCCTGTTGGTAAATGCCCTTAAAAAACGTTCCACTCAAGCTCCTGCTTCCGGATTGCGTTCCCCAAAATATCACTTCCGGTCTTAGTCTTTACTAAGGATAGAAGTTCAGAAAATCAGCAGTAAGGGTAATGAGGATATAAAACATAACTTTTAATAAATAATTATGTAAAACTGCATCCATGTGAGTACCAGGATGCAGAATATTAAAATACCAAGCACCAGCACTATACAGTACAAAATGCCAAGAAGTGCAATCGAAAGATATAAACCATCCACTGGATAGGATTATGACCACTTGTCGTTATGATAACTATATCACAAACTACGAATGGGGGTAACCAAATCCATAACGACAAGTGGTCATAATCCTATCCAGTGGACGGTTTATATCTTTCGATTGCACTTCTTGGCATTTTGTACTGTATAGTGCTGGTGCTTGGTATTTTAATATTCTGCATCCTGGTACTCACATGGATGCAGTTTTACATAATTATTTATTAAAAGTTATGTTTTATATCCTCATTACCCTTACTGCTGATTTTCTGAGTTAATGTTGGAGGTTTTTTGTTAACATATAATTGATTGCTGCATAGCTTTATAAGGATAGAAGTTGTCAGACTAGCCCTGGAAGATCCACTATTCACCCTTATTCTTAATTAAAAAAATTTTTTTCAGAATGATCTGTCATCTAAAGGCTTTCAACAGACACATTATTTACAGCAGCTTCCACATGGATGCAGTGAAATGGCAACTATCTTAATTTTCCCAAAGGCGTGCATGTGTACAATCGACCTGAGAGACGCATACTATCATGTGCCAATATTTTGGTCTTAACAAAAATTTCTCAGGTTTGCGATCTTGACACTAGAAGGGAAGGAAGTGCAAAGCCCTTCCATTTGGTATATCGTCGGTTATAAGAACCTACTCCAAAATAATGATCGAGGTGGTAGCATTCCCGAGGACAAAAGGAGGTAATGATCATCCCATATCTGGATGACCTCTTAAGTAATTGCCAGCACAAAACAGGAGTTGGTACGCCACAGAGACTTAACCCTTCAACAGCTAGGGTGAATAATCAATGTTAGGAAAAAAAAAACTTGGCTCCAACCTCAAGAATTTTTTTTTTTTTTCTTGGTGTGTTTCTAGACTCCAAATGCCTTTAATTCAAACAGCTAAGAAGGTAAGTCTGAGCCAACAAATATCAACATTTCCGAAGAGACTTTATTGAACTATGACAGGCAATGAAAATTTTGGGACGATGGAAAATTGGATATTAACTTCATGGGACAAAGACACCCATCATCTAAATCAAAAACTAGAGATTCCAGCCTCCATCAGAAGGTCCGTGGACTGGTGGACCAACTTGTCAGAACAGGAAGAGGTTGTACCTTGGCACCCCTAGCCAGTTATGATTATTCAGATGGACGCAAGCCAGTCAGGCTGGGGAGCAAATGTGGCAGGTCATCCCATTCAAGGACTGTGGCCAAGGTCAGTCAGGTCAGTCATCAAACTGCCGCAAGCTAAGAGCGATCCTAGAGACATAAAAGAACAGACATTAAAGAACAGTACTGTTATTAACCCCTTGGCCTTTTTTAGTTTTTTTCACTTCCATTTTTCACTCGTCAACTTCAAAAATCTAACTTTATTTTTTCACATAAAAAGCTGTGTTATGGCTTATTTTCTGCGTAACAAATTGCACTTCATAGTGATGGTATTTAATATTCCATGGCGTGTACTGGAAAGCGGGAAAAAAATTCCAAATGCAGTGAAAATGGTGAAAAACCACATTTGCGACGTTTTCTTGTCTCTGCGTCCCAAATGACATGTCTACTTTATTCTTTGGGTCGGTACGATCACGTAGATACCAAATTTGTATAGGTTTTATAATGTTTTCATACGTTTAAAAAAAATTAAAACCTCCTGTACAAAATATTTTTATTTTGCCATCTTCTGGTGCTAATAACTTTTTCATACTTTGGTGTAGGGTGCTTTGGGTAGTGTCATTTTTGCGAATTTTGATGGTGTTTCCATTGCTATCATTTTTGGGACTGTGCGACCTATTGATCACTTTTTATTAAATTTTTTTTATATTTTTCAAAATGGCAAAAAAATGCCATTTCCGTTACAGGGTTAAATGCAGTGAAAAACCTTTATTTTGATCGGACATTTTCGGACGCGTGGATACCTCAATGTGTTTATGATTTTTACTGTTTATTTATATTTATATCTGTTCTAGAGAAAGGGGGGTGATTTGAATTTTTTAGGGTTTTTTTTTTTTTTTAACTTTTTTTTTTTTTTACTTTTACTATTTTTCAGACTCCCTAGGGCACTCTAACCCTAGGTAGTCTGATTCATCCTATCATATGCTGCCATACTACTTTATGGCAGTATATGTGGATTTTACTCCCCATTCATTACAATGTGCAATTAGCACATTGTAATGCATGGGTTAACACGAAGTAGCCTCGGGTATTCGGAACACCCGAGGCTACCATGGCAACGGATTGCCGCTCCTTGTGACGCCATCGGGGAGCGCCGATCCGCGACAAGATGGCCGCCAATGCTGCCGGAGGCGATCGAGGTGAAAACACTCGCGATCGGTGCTAGCAATATGCAGCAAAGACTTCGGCCAGCGAGCCCTCTCCATGCACCGGGACCCGGCGTGCGCCGTACTAGTACAGCGCGTGTCGGGAAGGGGTTAAAACCTACATATTAAAATCTACTCAGACAATGTTGCCACAGTGGCGTATCTGTGGCATCAGGGTGGCTCGAAGAACCCAGAACTCCTAAATCTGTCAAAGATTTTTTGCTGGGCAGAGAACAATATCTGTTAACTCTCTGCAACTCATATGAAGGGAGAAGAGAACATGGTAGCAAACTACCTCAGCTGAAAAGTCATTAAACCAGAACAAACAGTGTCTGGACAACGACCTCTTCCTGAGGCAAAAAAGTCCACACGCTCTTCTGCTCTTATCATGGATCCAGAGAGGATGCTATTAAAATCTTGGGGCATGTCAGATAAATTAATCTCTACAATAAAGGCAAGCTGGAAACGAGTCGCCTATACATTTTATTTCCCGAATATAGAAAAGATTTGTTTCTTTTTGTAGTTCCAATCCTCCAAACCAGTTATCCCCTAAGATCTCACAGGTACTGGACTTTCTACAGGCTGGATCTGATAAGGGCTTAAAGGGGTATTCCCATCTGGACATTTACATTCGGTTGGATTCATTTTCTTCAATTGGATCTTATTAAAAAAAAGTTTCTGTGTGAAGATAATTTCTCATAAATGTAGTGATATGATAGCTTCCTTGGATACGGCCCCCTGGCTGGAGTGATTGCACAAAGACACAAAAGGTTTTTGTATATGAAATGTCCGGGAGTTGCTGCATGTCGTACAGTCATCCTGTGGTAATGATCGCTGAATCCATGTGGTCAAGCAGGACTTAACCTCTTAATGACTGCCGTATCGGCTTTTTACGGCGCTCATTAAGGGTACTTCTTCTGACGCGTACGCCTTTCTACGGCGGCGCGTCAGAAAAAGATTTTGAGACACCGGGTCCTGCAAGTGCCGGTGTTGGGCTGAGAACTTACAGCCCAAACACCCGGGATCGGAAAAACTCTGGGTTTTTAACCCCTTAAACGCCGCGGTCAAGCATGCCCGTGGCATGCAAGGGTTCTCCCTCCCCCTCCCCCCCGGTTTGCTTACCGGGGGATCCGATCGGTCCTGCTGCTGCCCCCGGGTCCGGCGAGTGACCCGGGGCTTCCAGCTCCTCTACCCGCCGAGTTCTGCCTTCCTGGCAGGACCCGGCTGTAAGTAACTGAGCATGCGCAACATTCTCAGTTACTTAGACTAGACTATAGTGTATTGTAGTGTAAAGGCTTGAACAAGCGATCGGACAATCGTTTGTTCAAGCCAAGAAGTAGAAAATGTAAAAAAGTAAAAAAAAAAAAAAAAAAAAATGAAATCATTTTATTATATAATTAAATAAAATAAAAGCCCCATAATCTCCCCAGTTACACATGAAATGCAAATAAAGTATATAAAACACAAAAACACGTTCATATTTGTTATCACCGCGCCCGTATGAATCTGTACAATAAATCTAAATCAATATTGAACCCGCTCGGTGAACGACGTAAAAAAACTTCCCGTAATATACAATTTTTCATCAAACACCATCACAAAAAATGATCTAAAAAGTGATCAAAAAAAGTTACGTTCCCTAATATGATACAGCTGAAAAGAACAACTTTTCGCAAAAAATAAGCCCTCAACCAGGTCTGACAACAGAAAAATACAGAAGTTATGGCCCTAAAAAGTTGTCAATAGTAAAAACAATGCGATATTCTCCAATATTGGTTTTGCTCAGGAAAATTGACCAAAGATAAGAAAAACTATATAAATGAGGTATCACCGCAATCGTAGTGAACCAGAGAATAAAGATAAAATATTATTTTTATGTTACGGTGAGCGGGGGAAAAAATGCTAAAAATCCCAAATAAAAATTGATGATTTTGTTTGTGTCCCCCTTGAAATAGTTAATAAAATCTCATGAATAAGCTATAGACCCCCAAAATAAATTTTCTATACATTGTATCTCATCCTGTAAAAAAATAAGCTATCATATGTTTGCATTACCAAGAAAAAAAAATATTTATAGGTTGTACAATGTGACAATACAAATCTGCTGTGAATGGCGCCTCCATTCATTCTATACTCCGCTGTGCGCCCATACAGCAGTTTACCATCACATATGAGGTATCAGTACACTCGGGAGGAATTGGGCATCAAACATTGCAGTGCGTTTCATCATTTAATTTATTCTGAAACTGTCAGTTTGGCTGTATTACAAAGAGTGACAAGTTCTTTGGATTTCGTGTTATAGAATAAGAAAAATTACACAGTCAACTATATATAAAAGGTTTATTGTAATACAAAAGTATATAAAGAGGTAAATATCAAAAGATTATACTCACAACACTGTCAACTTTCATTGATGAGCTCCGGCACACAAAATCTTCACGGGCTTATCAACTTACAACTCTGTCCAGCATCATTGATGACCTTCCGGCAGGTCGGGTTCTTCACGGACTATCACCAAGCAGTAGAATGACAGGTATTGACAGGTAGCATCAGGTCTTGAGGCATCCCACAAGTACTCAAGCAGTATAGCATCAGTCACTAGATAGCTCTCAATTCTCTCAAATCCCACCGCAAGTTGATAGTACGGAAGTTTTTTACCCCATGTCTGTGCGTCAACAAACTATATGGAAAAACATATGTTTGCACATGTTTTCTCTCATTATTCTCCTAATGGTATAGTTTCCCATGAAAGTGGCCAGTTTTCATTGGAAAGCATCCCAGGAGATAAGCGCATCCCAGCAGGTGTGTAATGCCTAACAGAGTGCCAAATAAGGATAAGAATATGTCAAACTTAATGAGAATAAAATGTCAAATATAATGAGGATCAAAATATGTTGATTTGGGCTCATTCGCAGTTGAAATAAGGTTACATGAACTGTCTTTTATCTCAAGAGCAGCCATGTTGTATCTTCAACTCCATTTTGGTTTTCCATAGTTTCTAAATCGCAGGTCCATATTGTTTTAACCCATGTGAAACCCTTAAAGGGTTAATAGTTGTTTTACATACATTGAGGGGTAAAGTTTCTATAGTGGGGTAATTTATGGGGTTTACTATTATTTAGCCCTTTCAAAGTCTCTTGAAAGCTGAGTTGTCCCTCAAACTGTGAGTTTTGGCAATTTTCATTAAAGTGAGAAAAATCGCACCTAAAGTTCTGCGCCTCATAACATCCTAGAAAAGTGAGAGGATGCATAAAATATCTCAACATAAAGCAGACATTCCGTAAATGTTAATTATCAAGCTTTTTGGGTAGTTTTACTTCCTGTCTGGAAAGCAGAACATATCAAACTTGGAAAATGAAGAATTTTTACAAACTTTTGCCAAATTTTCACTTTTTTTCAGACCGAAACGCAAAACTTAGCACTTACATTGTACTTCATGTTTGTTTTCTTGTGATAAATTTTATAACTTTCTCAAAATCACCTGGATGTGTTAAAGCATTCCGAAGTTATAACCAATTATCGTGAGACATGTCAGATTTGAAAAATCGAGTTGAAAACTAGTGTCGGTGATAAGGGGTTAATAACGCCTGTCGGGTCACTGGTGCCAAAATGTGAGGTGGTCATGTCCGAGGAAGCTATCTCGTTTCTAGGGGACAGAATGACTACATTTATGAGAAATTATCTTCACACAGATAATTTTCCATGTATTTGAAATTAACATACAATACAATGGGTTGCATCCACCGCCGGTGTAGTTATTTGGTAGCCAATGGAGTGTGGATGCAGGGGTGGGGCATTTAACCTCTGTTTCCTGTTCCTACAGAGGTCAAGGGTCATTTTCCAGTTAGGGCCGGGACATCATGGTGGAGTAATGGAAATGGAATTGACAGCGAGAAATCAATTTTTTAACCACAAAAAATGACAACTTGCAAAGCTCCATACAACAATGTATAAAAATATTATTAGCATCAGAAAATGGCAAAATGATGAAAATGTATTTATTTTTTCTACAAAAAGTTTTAATTATTTTAAAACCATATAAAACCTATATAGGGATGATGGGAGCACAGTGCAAATCGTAAAAACAGATCCCACAAGAAAATGTGGCATAAGCCTTCTTTTCATCAAGTTAACTGCATTTGGAATTTCTTTCCTGCTTATTTCTAACTATCAGTCTTTTTTTTTTTTTTTTTTTTTTTTTTTTTTACAATGTTTTTTTAACATCTACCTTAACCCCTTCTCGTTCCTTGACGGATATATCTGCCGCGGAGCTATGAAGGGTCTATGAGGAGCCCTCTTCATACAGAGATGGGCTTTGCTGCATATCGCAGCAAAGACCCATCGCTAACACCTGCAGTGGGTGCTTGCACCGATTGCGGATGTTAACCTGTTATTTGCCACCAACGCCACTGAAAACATGGCGGCGAGTGGTTGCTGCCATCTTACCTCCGATCGTTGCTACCTCGAATGTCATTGGGGGGGGGGGCGGCGATCAGTTGCCATGGTAGCCTCAGTTCTTCGTCTGACCCGAGTCCAAATTGCTTCTGCCTATCCATTACAATGAGCCGGTGGCTCATTTTAATGCATAGTGAGCAGAAAAGCCATATACTGCGATACAGTTGTATTGCAGTAAAAGGCTGTTGGAGCAGTAGCCTAGCATTATGTCATTAGCTGGCTCATGCCATGAATCGTGTTTGGTACAGCTTCACCGAATTTATCTGTCTGGATGTGGCAAATCCTTTCCACCACAGATGTACAATCTGTTCCTATGGGAGGTAGTCGCTTGTACCCATGAACTCATGCCAGATATTTTTTTTCCATAGAGACATTGTTTAAGACTGTTTGTTTGTTTTTGCATTTTCAGATTTCTGGGTATATAATGTGTAGTGCGGTGAAGAGGAGATTCTTGCTTCTTTATGGGACTCAGCATGGACAAGCACAAGCTATTGCTGAGGAAGTAAGCCAACAAGCAGAGCAGCATGGTTTTATTGCTGATATGTTCTCATTGAAAGATATAAACCAGGTAAGATGATTTACCCTTAACCCCTTGAGGACGCAGCCATTTTGTAGCTTAAGGCTCAGTCCCATTTTTTGGGTTGTGACATGCGTCTCTTTACATGTTTAACTTTTAAACTCTGTTACTTATCAAAGCGATTCTGTGTGTGTTTGTTTGTTTTCCCCACATGTTGTACTTCATTTTAGTGCAAAATTTTTGCGTTTTTTTTTTTTTTTTAAATTTGCGAAATTCGAAATCTTGTTTTCAGGCAGATAGATTTACCACCTAAATAAGTTTCTATAAACATTTCCCATATATTTTCTTCTTTCCATTTTCATCATTTTTGAAATGTCTGGATAATTTATTTTGATGTCACACCGCTTACAGATTATCGATTGTCTGTTTTTTCAGAATTTACTATTTTGGGGATAAATACTGTTTTGAATGAAATTTTACATATTTAGCATTAAAGCCACTCTATATAACCAACCCATTTTCAACAGTTTTTAGGAATATTGTTAACCCCCTTGAGGTCTTCATAGTAATTGAATCAAAATGGAGGTGAAATTTAGAATGGTCAAATTTTGTCGATTTATACGTTCATTTATCCCTAAAATTTACACATCTCCAAAAGATAAAAACCCAACATACAATTTGTTCTGCAATTTCTCCCGAGTACAGAGACCCCCGACATGTGGTCAATACTTGTTTTATGGGCTCATGGCAAGGCGCACAAGGGAAGGAGGGACCTGCAGCTTCCAGGAGTTTAGTTTCCTCATTTTCCTCATTCCAAATTTTAGCTTTTTCGTTATTGGGGCCTTGTGATGACAGTTAGCATTTTGGGGTTGGTATCCCCTATTGTTGAAAATTTAGCAACTTTTTTGAGGTCAGGAGTAGAAAAGCATCAATTCTGTACTGGATATTTTTTTTTTTTTTCCGTGTTCACCGTATAGCCTAATAATCATGTTATCTTTATTCTATGGATCGATACTATTACGGGGATACCAGGCTTGAATATTTTTTCTTATGTTTTACTAAATTTGCCAAATAAAACCCTAATGTGTGGAAAAATGTATCATTTTTGCATCACCGTCTTCCAAGAGGCATAAAATTTTTTACTTTTTTGGCTACAGAGCTGGTTGATGGCTTGTTTTTTGAGGGACATGTTGTACTTTGCAAAAGTATCATTCTGCAGTACATATGCTTTGTTGATCACTTTTTATTGCATTTTTTGTGGGATTGAATAGGTGAAAAAAAAAAATTCCGGCGTATGCGTTCAATAATTATTTAATTTTTTTTATCAATTGTATTTTTATTGAAAATTTTCTTATACCAAAACTATACAGAAACACAATAGTGTTTTTACAAAGTCGCAAAGATAAAGTTCAGTCAATATCTCTAACATGAAACCTATTGCTACTACACATTCATAGCCATCAATAGAAGACGGCGTATATTTAATTTGCAGGCATTTAGCTAATACTATAGGCCTATATGCCAATCCTATTTGCCTTAATAGATCTGGGTGTAAGCAGCAATGTAACTACAACAAAATCACAAGAGACTCAGACCACATAAAGGGGAGGGAAAGGTTGGGGGGATAGCAGATCAATTGTCTAATAATTTTTCCTGAGCCCAGTAAGTGTCCCATAGGTCCCAAACCTTGTCAAAGGCTAGGACCGTGTTGTTCAGTGAAGCCGTCAGGCGTTCCATACTTCTAATCTCCTGGATCCTAGCCTGAAGCTACAGCAGTGTCGGTGGGCCTGTTCTCTTCCAATGACTCGCTATCAAACGTCTTGCCGCTGTGAGTATGTGTAGACTAAGTTTACCCGTGGATTGGGTATCTGAAAAGGGGGTATATTCAATGAGTAGATTAGTGGGTGCAATGGTATCTTTAGGAAAGAGACTGCAAATAAGAGATCATGGACCTCCTTCCAGAAGTGTTGTACTAATGGGCACATCCAGAATGTGTTCTAGGGTACCACCCTGGGCCTGACAGCACCAACATACATCAGGGGTGTCTGGAAAAAGCTTGTGCAGTTGCGATGGGATATGGTGGCTCCTACTATGGCTTCCTATTTGACCATATAAGGGTGGTTGATCGGGGTGTCTGGTAAGCTGTGTGCTTGCTCATCTTACAGATGTGTTCAAAAATAGTGGGTGTGGAGACCTCACCTGCAGATCCCAGGGTTTGGAGAAAATGGCGGATTTTTCCTTGTTTTGAAGTCCACTATGTCTGCATATCTAAATGGGCATCGGTCGTGCCAGGGTTTAACGTCAGGCCCTGTGATAGCTCCCGAGAGGGCTGGTGTGTATAGGAAAGATTGCATGGGAGAGCATTTGGATACCTGGAGGAACCTTACTGCGCATTCCTGCCATATTTTGTATGTGAAAGTTAGGGATCCAACAGGGACTGTTTAAGTGGAGAGGCCTTTAAGTTCCAGAGGTAGGAGTTAGGGTGGGTTGGGGCCATCCACAACTTTTCAATCTCCATCCACCTGGAGTAGGCCCACAAATTGGACCATGCTGGTATGCGCCTGGGATGACGTAATATTTGACCAGGTCAGGAACTGACAGTCCCCCCTTGTTTTTGTGCGCTAATAATACTGATTTGGAGACTCTATGGCGTTTACGGGCCTATTTGAAATGTAATAGTGTAGCTTGCAGTGATTGAAGGGCGTTAAGAGGGATCGGGACCGGAAGGGTCTCAAAGTAGTATAGCAATTTAGGTAGAATTGACATTTTAATTGTGTTAATCCTACCAAATAGTGTAAGAGGGAGGTTATGCCATTTATCAAGGAGAGTTCTGATTTCCCTGTATAAGCGGGGATAGTTGTGCGTGTATAAGGTGGTGTAGGAGGTTATATTAACTCCTAGATACTTGAGTGCGTTATCCTGCCATCTGAAGTTAAAGCTGTCCTGAAGATGGGTTATGCATGAGGAGGGAAGGTTGATGAGTAAGGCTTCAATTTTGGCATTGTTAACTTTGTAACCTGATAATTTCCCAAATTGTGTCAGGCGGTCTTGCAGATTAGTTAAGGAAATTAGCGGCTGAGTTTTGGTGAGGAGTACGTCGTCTGCAAATAAGGATAATTTATATTCTCTCCCCTGGATTTTAATCCCATGTATGCTGGGGTCAGAGCGAATTATAGCTGCTAGTGGCTCTATGCAGAGGACAAATAGGAGGGGGGACAAGGGGCAGCCCTGTCTCGTACCATTTCGGATTGGTATCGGGTGGGACGTGGCGCGGCGCAGTTTGATGGTAGCTGAAGGGTTTGAGTAGAGTCCTTGGAGTGCACGAACAAAAGGGCCTTGGAATCCCATCGACTCTAGGACCCGAAACATAAAGGCGATCAAAGGCATTTTCTGCCTGAGAAGGCTGAGAAGAAGGGCCTGTTCGTCCATTCTGTTAACTGCGTCTATGAGATTTATAGTTCGCCTTGTATGGAATTAATTTTATTCTACGGATTGTTAAGGATGCGGTGATACTATATATATGTGGGGTTTGTATTATGATTTTTTTTTTTGCGTTATATGTCTCTTTATATGTTTTGGGGCTTATGGGCATTTTTATTGATTTCTTACTTTATTTTATTGAATAACTTTGTTTTTTTAAACTTTTTTACAGTTTCCACCATGGGACATGAACAAGCAATCATCTGATTGCTTGTTCATGTTAATACTCTGCAATACTGATGTCAGCCTGATTTTGAGAATGTTTGGCTTTTTTTTTTTTTTTTTTGTCTCCTCCTTTTCAGACAGTTTAACCACCCAACTTACCTTATATACTCGAGTATAAGCCTAGTTTTTCAGCACAAAAAATGTGCTGAAAAAACCCAAACTCGGCTTATACTCGAGTCAAAAAAATAAATATATCTAAACTCACCTTTCCAGTGACCCCTGTATATCTTCTGAGCGATCTGTCTGGCAGCGGTGGCAGGCTAGATACACTGGGGCAGGGTCTGGCAGGCTAGATACACTGGGGCAGAGCCTGGCTGGCTATATACTGGGGAGAGTGTGACCAATGCATTTCCCACCCTCGGCTTATACTCGAGTCAATAGGTTTTCCCAGTATTTTGTGGTAAAATTAGGGGCCTCGGCTTATACTCGGGTCGGCTTATACTCGAGTATATACGGTAGTTAATAGCATTTCTCATATGTCTGTGTTTTTTCATAATTTTTAAAATTTTTATTTTATTTTGATGCCACAGGGCTTAAAAAACGATTTTTTTTTCCTGAGTTTCAAGGAGATTTCTGAATTGACTTCTTTAGGAATTATTTCTGTTTTTAATGAGCTTTAAAACAATATCCAAAGAAGAAAGGATAAGCGGCACTCACCATTGCTGTGCAATCGATATCTTTATTTCGGGTGCAAGTACAGGGAGGAGTGGGACCTGGCGACGAGCCGTTTCGCGCCTACTGGCGCATCATCAAGCCAATGACGTCAATCACCTGCGCCGCGCACATTTTATGCGCACGCGCCGGTGAGCGTCGCCATAGGAACAATATACATGTATCAAAGTCACTAATGAAAAACACGGTGAATATAAAAACAAAGATTAACTAATTTTAAAAACATAACATAATCATATGTATTCGCATTGGCAGATAGCAGAATAGATAATAAGCATCATTTTGTATTAAGCAGAGTATGGTTTTTTGCATATGTCTTAATTCAGATAACGCATCCCGCTTGATATACTTACCTGGATGGTTAAGGGGGGCAACCTAGTATTCTGAGGGGGCTTTTTAAAGGAACACAATGTAATCGGTTTTTTTTTCATTCAATCCTAAGGTGCCCGTGGCATCGAAGGCGATAATCTGCCTACTTTCTTCTCTCAGCAGCCTTAGATTCCTATCTCCTCCAAGAGGGTTAGTTTTAACTTGGGTGATCCCTGCGAATCTTAGGACTTCCGGATTACCGTTGTGACATTTTTTAACATGCTCAATGAGACGGGGACACCCATTCCCTGTAGTAATTGACTTAAAATGTTCCCTAAATCTTACATATAGTCTTCGTATGGTCTTTCCGATATAGAACCGTTTACAGGGGCAAAAAATGATGTAAACAATATATGTAGATTTACATGTAATAAATAAGTTATCTACCCGGGATATGCTTCCGAATTCTATCGATTTTAATTGCCTCTTATAAGTACAAAATTTACATGAACCACATTTATGATTACCTTTGGCGATACCTTTTTCTAACCATGTTGGTTGTGCAGAGGAAAATCTGTTTTTGACTAGTGCTTGTTTAATTGTCGGGCACCGTCTAAACGCTACCACGGGATGGGTGGAGGTAATATCATTGAGTTGGGGATCTTGACTTAAAATATTCCAATTTTTTCGAATGGCTTGCCGGATGACTCCTTCACATGGGCTATATTCAAAAGAGAAGGCAAACTTTTTATTGTCCTTCTGACCTCTATGGCTTCTTCGTCCCCTACCACCAGCCAACAGGGCTTCCTGAGATAGGGTGGTGACTTTATGATATGTTTCCTTGAGCACTCTGTTGGGATAACCTCTCTCTAGCAAACGTTTGGTTAAATCCTTGGCCTGGTTAACAAATTGTGTGTCTGTGCTGTTAATTCTTCTCAGATGAAGAAATTGACTGTATGGAAGACTGGTTTTTGTGTGGATAGGGTGAAAACTATTAAAATGTAACATGGAGTTTGTGGCTGTAGTTTTTCTGCATGCCGATATGCATACTTCATTTCCTATCTCTTTTACTTTAACTCTAAGAAGTACAATTCCTTTTCTCCATAAACGGCTGTAAATCGCATATTCATTTGGTTCGTAGTATTAAGATATTCAACAAAATTGAAAAATTGGGTACGGGTCCCTTCCCAAACTATAAAAATGTCATCCACATAACGTAAGAATACCTTCTATCGCAGCTGCTACGTCTAGAGCTCCTCCTTGTAAATAAAAACCTAGACTAGAACCAGAAACCTTACCATCAGAGGAAGGAAGTAATTCGGAGACTCAATCTTGTTCTATAGTGGAGACAGAAGATTCGTAAATCCTCAGGATTTTGTTAATGCTGTGGAATCAAGACATCTGTTTCAGATAGACGAATTAGATAACCTGTTGAAAGCCATCAGACAGACCTTGGATATTGAAGATATTGTTATACCGAAGTCCAAGGAAGATGAATTGTTTGGAGGATTAAAAGTGAAACGTCAGAGGGTGTTTCCTTTAAACAACACTCTTAAGGAATTGGTGTCCGAGGAGTGGAAGGAACCCGAAAAAAGAATTCTCATATCAAAGAATTTCAGGAAAAGATTGATTTTTCGAGCCAGAAGATTCTAAGCTGTGGGATTTCTGGACGTGCAGGTTACTAAAATCGTGAGGAAAATTGATCTAACCTAATTAATCGAGGACGCAGCCCAGCTTAGAGACCCAATGGGTCTCTGTTAAGGAAAGCCTGAGAGACATCTATGTGGAGCCCAAAATCTAACCTAACGGCTACATCAGTCGCAAGGAATCTACTGTACTGGCTGAATGAGCTAGAATACACCAAGAAAGGGCAAAGACTATATTTGTGTGTACAAACTGGCCGAAAAAGAGCTGGTACCCAGTACAGAAGATAATGACAACTCAGGACTCCTACCATTATTGGAAGACTGGTACAAGGTCCAAGCTTTCATCCAAATCCGGAAAGGCTCCAGTTATCGGCATGGATCCTGAATACACTCCCTGTACCTTTTGCAGAATATCAGTCTGTCCCTGAGAGAAGTGGCTTCTTTACTGCTCTCCTTGAGACCAGGCCTTGCTCCAAGAGTCTCCGCCTCACAGTGCGAGCAGATGCACTCACAACTTCCTGCTGCCATTCCTGAGCAAGCTCTGCACTGCTGGTAGCCCGATTACGAAGCTGAAACACTTTTAAGAGACAGTCCTGGTGCTTGCTGGTCCTTCTTGGGCACCCTGGAGCCTTTTTGGCAACAATGGAACCTCTCTCCTTGAATTCCTTGATGATGCGATAGATTTGATTTTTACTTAATCATGACATATTGATCTCCAGCCCTGTCCTCATCAACACCCACACCTGTGTTACTGGAACAATCACTGAAACTATGTTAGCTGCTCCTTCTAAGGCAGGACTGCAAAGAATTTGAAATGTGTTTTTGGGGAAAAAGTTAATTTTCTAGGCAAATATTGACTTTTCACTTAATTGCTGATAAGCTGATCACTCTTTACAACATTCTGGAGTATATGCAAATTGCCATTATAAAACCTGATGCAGTAGACTTTGTAAAAATTAACATTTGTATCATTCTCAAAACTTATGACCCTGACTGTATTAACAGATCTTGGGCATTAATGCTGGGTGATGTATGTTAGTTGTTGTAATAATTTTTCTTCCTTCCAGGCACAAGGACTCTGGACACGGGCTCCCCCTGTAGAAAGACCACTTTCCACCATGGGACCAGTTTCCAGCTGGTTTGCTTATGCAGTGTTTATCTCCCGCTCCCTCCTTTTTCCAGTTAGTTTGTTTCTTTGCCTTCCTTCCTATCCTTGTTGCCCTCCTTGTAGTTTGTCTTCCCCCTACTTGGTGTTCTCCCTCCCCTTCCTTCCTGTTTCCAGTTTTGTGTTTGTAGCATGAGTGGTTGCCCTCCCTGTCCACAATTACTGTGTGCTCTCTTCCCTCCCCCAACCCAGTCCACAGTCCACAACAGGGCCTGACTAGGTCCTCTCTCTCCCCCTCCGTAGGTCTCCCAGGTACCCCGAAGGGAATCCTGGGATTAGTGGAGGTTGACCCATTATGGCAGCTAACAAGCGGGGCTCTTTAAATGCTAGGGGCCTAAACGTCCCCTAGAAGCTTTCCCAAATCCTATACGGTATGCATAAGCAGGGGGTTAATGTCTTATTGCTGCAAGAAACTCACTTAAAGATCAGCCACACGCCAACCATTAGGGACAGATATTTCAAAACCTGGTTCCGTACCATGAACCCTGAAGCTCGCTCCAAAGGTGTGCCCATTGCAATCCACTGATTGCTTCCTCACGTGGTCCTGGGAGAGGAGATGGATGAGGCAGGCAGATATGCCTTCCTTAAACTTCAAATTTGGTCAGACATTCACCTTTGCCAACCTATACTTGCCCAATCGTTCCCCTGTGACTGCGCGCAGATGCATTCTTGCTACATTATCCGAGTTCTCAGAGGAGATGCTGGTGGTGAGTGGAGACTTTAATTTCCCCCTAGACGCTAGATTCGATACCTCTACAGGAAAGAGCCACATATCGACTAATGTGACTGGTGGACATCTGGCGGATCCTACACCCAGGTGACAGAGACTTTGCTCATTTCTCTCCAGCCCATGAATCTTCTAGCCCAGTGATGGCGAACCTTTTAGAGACTGAGTGCCCAAACTACAACCAAAATCCACTTATTTACCGTGAAGTGCCAACGTGGCATTTTAAGGAATAACTTACTGCTATGTGTACTAACACATCTTTCAATTGTATCGGCCGCCTAATGCCACTAATACAGTTGAAAGAAAGAGGGCAAATAGCTTCTCTCCAGGGTCTCTCTGTACAGGAAGAATGGTGGGTCTAGCAGGATGACCTCCATAGATAATGCAGTTCTGACAACACCTTCTCACTTTTCCCGCAGTTCCAAACAGCCAATGAAGTGTCACTTTAAAATAGCACTGAGAGCAGCATCTCATAAGTTGTCTGCGACTGCAGAAAGATTTGGTGGATTTGGTCCTGTTTGGTGAACTCTGTCCTGCAGTAATGGCCTGAGTGCCCACAGAAAGGGCTCAGTGTGCCACCTCTGGCACCCGTGCCATAGGTTCGCCACCACTGTTCTAGCCGGTTTGACTTTTTTCCTTCTACAACACAGAGGCCTGACCTGGGATCCTACCGCTTCCATCGGCAACATAGTACTATTGGACCATGCCCTGGTATACCTTTCCCTCACAGTCCTCCAGGTCTCTTCCCGCCCTTGGTCATGACGCTACAATTACACTTTACTTAAGGATGCCCTATGCAGCCAGGACATTATCGTTGACTCCTTCCTACAGACAGACACTATAACCCTGGAGCTGCTCCCAATGAAATCGGAGGCTCTGAAGTGCCAGCTCAGGAGTCTGTTTATTGATCATGGGGTCAGACTAAAGAGGGAAAGTTTCGCGAAATTTGTGTCCCTTCTCCAACAACAAGGCACAAATCTTTCTAAACACCCCGGGCTCTAGCAGAGCTGATCGTGATCCGAGAGAACATTAAAACCCTGTTAGGCCAGAATTTCTTGGCTAACTACATGCGGTTTAAGAGTCGGCTCTACGAGTGCTCTAATAAATGTGGGAAGCCCTTGGCATAACTACTGCACCTTAGAGACACCAACTCACATATCCCATGCCTCTCCTCAGCGGGAAAGGTTATCCACAATCCAGTGGAAATCAGTGCAGCATTTGTCTCTTTTTATTCCCACCTGTACAATATCAAGGGACAGGAAGCTGACAAGGACCTTCTCCTATTGAGTGAGAGCATTCAGACTTGCATTGAGGAAAAGGAGCTACCCGGTTAGAGACGGAGGCTATAGAAGAGTTAGATGTAGATTTGTAGCGAGATTAGAGATTTCCGAGGCTATCAAGAACTACCCCTCCGTAAAAAGCCTGGGCCTGGGACATCCTTGCCCCCCTCATGAAAAGACTCTATAACTCTATCTCCTCCACCACGGCTTTCCACCATCAATCACTAGAAGCCAACATTAGCATTATACTGAAACCGGGGAAAGACCCCTTATTTACAGCCAACTGTAGGCCCATCTCACTCCTAAACTTTGACCTAAAACTTTTCTCCAAGATCCTGGCTGACCGCCTAGCTCCCCACCTACCGAAGTTAATCCATTCTGACCAGGTAGGGTTTGTGAGAGGCTAGGGACAATCTGAATAAAAGGTTCTTCTTGACCCCTATCTCAATCCGTAATGGCACGCGTCAAGGTTGCCCACTATCCTATTAACTGTACATCACTGTAATGGAACACCTGGCATGTGCCATTCAGAACAACCCCAATATACATGGTATCCAGGTGGGCCAAAGGCAGTATAAGCTGGTGCTATTTGCAGATGTTCTTCTATACGTGACAAAGCAAAGAATCTCGTTCCCTGTACAAAGAATTTGAGCGTTCTGGCCAACTGAGCAACTTCAAAATTAACTATGGCAAATCGGAGGTGTTAAATGTCTTCTTATAACCCTCTGAGGCTTAAGCCCTCGAAGACCTCTTCCCACTCCTCTGGCACGCAAACTCAATCACGTATCTAGGGATCCAGGTCCCCAACGATCCCTCCAAACTATATTCCATGAATTACCTGCCGCTCTTCGAACGCACGCTCCAGGACCTTTATGCGTACGACAAAAAACGCCTGCCCTAGGCGGGGGCCGTGGCCTAACTTCCGGCATGAGCGGACGCACTTGAGCAGAGCTCCACTCCAGAGCCTACCTCGCTACTAGAATCCTGCTGTAAAAGGACCGCCAATATACCCTGGACACCGGTCAAACGATCCTCTTGCCATGGACGAAGCGCCATGAGCAAATCCTGCACCTCTGCGGCAGCAGAGCGGCTGAAGGAATTTGCTAGGCCGAAAGTCCAAGATGGCGCCGCGGCAACCACAAGCGCACGTGTTGCGCCTGCGACCTCAGAATCTGATGACTCCTCTGCAGCGGAGGGTGAGCCGGAGCTAACACTCAGAGGTTTCCACACAGCTCCTAACGGCAATCCAGCACTCCGCAGTCTCACTTATCAACAAGATAGAAGAGATAAGAGTCGATGTCGGGCTTCTAAGGCAGGATATGCAAAAATTGACAGAGCGTTTCAAAGACACAGAGGAGAGAATCTCTCACCTAGAAGATAATGCTCCAGTGTCAGCTCAGATTGCGGCTCTTGAGAAGGCAGCAGAAATGTGGGCCCAGAAATCCGACGATCTGGAAAATCGCCTACGGCGCAATAATATCAGAGTCCTTGGACTTCCAGAGAGGGCTGAAGGTACTGACCCCATTCTCTTTATGGAAAAATGGTTTAAAGAAATACTACCAGACCTCTCAGTTTCTAGCATATACTCTGTTGAGAGAGCCCCCGCGCCCCTTGCTGGCCCGTATATTATGCAGCAAAGATTGAGACGCCATTTTGAGCGCGGCAAGACGTATGGGATCCATTACTTACCAGAGCAGCACAGTATCCTTGTTTCCGGACTTCTCGGCGGCTCTCCTGAAGTCAAGGGCTTCCTTCATAAGTGTCAAGAAGAGGCTGCGGGAATTACAGATTCCCTATTCCATGGCTTTCCCGGCCAGGTTAAGAGTTGTCTATGAAGATCGTGTCCACTTTTTTTCTTCAGCGGCTGATGTAGATGACTGGCTAAACACGAGGAGGAGGCCGCATAGGCCCGGAGCAGCACTAACCGTCCCTGGACTGTGTTTGTGCATTCCTATGTGCACCATCGGTTGTTAAGTATACTCGAACTTTGGTTCATATATACAAGGCTTTCTGTTGCATTATGTTATCCCCATATGGGGAAATTATTTACAATATTAATACAGCAGAACAGTTGTAAAGTATGTAACCAAGTTCATGCCCTCCTTCTATAAGGAGCGATATTTGTCATTTGGCGGCCTAATGTAGAATTTTTGCCGCAATGTGAGGAAAGTGCTCTGCTGTGAAGCGATTGTCTGCGCTGCTGTTGTTCCACCTAGAGCGCAGACTTCCCCGTACAACTTATACTGCAGTGACTTGGTCACCTCAGTTACTGCATTGATTGCTCTTTAGAGAGCTTGTTATATTAATAGTGTTTGCTGTTAAACTTAGTCTCTTTTATAGGGACTTGTTACGACTTATTTGTTTTCCACCATGTAGTTAAGGTACTAGCATATGACACCTACACAGGATTTACTTTTGGGGTAACTTAGGAAAATATGTCACTCACATTGATTTCTTGGAATGTTAGGGGTCTGGGGGATGCCTGTAAACGTAACATGGTGATGGCGGGTCTACTGCAACACTCCCCCTCTATAATATGTTATATTACATCTGACACAGACAAGTACCAGGTTCATACATAGGCCCTGGGTTCAATGGTCTCAACATTCTACGCATACGTCTCATTCTAGGGGGGTCTCACTCCTCATATATCGCTCAGTGAGATGGGAACCGGGTATAGTCAGGAAGGACCCGGAAGTGCGGTTCGTTTTCGCTCAAGCGTCGGTAAATTGTCACCCATTTTGTTATCTTGGGCATCTACAACCCCCCTACCTCCTCACTGACTGTTTTGCATGAGGCTGCATCCTTTGCAGCGCAATTCCCTCAGGCTACTCTCCTTTGTATGGGAGATTTTAACGCCCTACATGATGTTGTTCTTGATGATAAATTCAGACATGACTCAGAACTAGAACCCCCGGACATACAGACCCCTTTGGCTCATCTATTACTGGAATTAGGTTGGTCAGATATATGGAGGCTCCGTCACCCTAATATACCAGTGAATACACCTGCCACACTCCTGGGCGCAACACCCTATCCAGAATAGATTATGTGTGCGGGAACGCAAGTGCGGTTGCGCTCACCCATACCATTGCCCACCTACCGAGAGGTGTCTCTGACCACACTCCTATTTTAGTAAATCTTAGATTCCCAGAGATTCATGTCTCGACTAACCCCCGGAAAATTCACCCCTTTTGGTTCTCTCTCCTGCCTGTCACTGACCGCACTCCGGCTCAAATAGCTGACTACCTGGCGCATAATGCCATGATGGACCCCCAGGCTCCCATGTGGGACGCTCTTAAAACATATATACTGGGATGTTGACCATCTGCAATATTGTATGTTAAGAAAGAAGCTCGTAGGGAAGAAGCCGAACTAGCCGCCACTTGTGCCCAGGTAGAGGCAGCCTACATTGCAGATCCCTCTATCATAAATAAGGATAAATGGTTATCTACAGGCCGGCATTATTTACATTGCCTTTATGAAAAAGAAAAGAGGCGTTCCTCCTTTGCGCACCAGAAATATTTTGAGCTGGGCAACCAGTCTAGTAGCTTATTAGCGCAATTAATACACCAGAACACAGCGTCTCCCACGGTGCTGCAGCTAACCTCCTCCGGAGGAACTGCTATTACGTCTAATGATGACATCTTAACGGCGTTTGCGGAGTTCTATAGGGACTTATACTCCTCTCAAACAGACTGCTCTGTGACCGCTACTAATGATTACCTCAGGGGAGTGGATTGTCCTACACTTAGTCAATCTCGACGGGAAATGCTAGACGCCCCATTGACACTCGAGGAGCTCCAAGAGGCGCTAAAATTGATGGCAAGGGGTAAGGCTTCAGGGCCCGACTGCCTCCCCTTAGAAATGTGGCTTAAATATCAGGACTCCCTTCTACCCCTTATGCTGCAAATGTTTAATTCCTCATTTGATAGAGGGTACCTTCCGGACTCGCTCTACATGGCTAATATTGTGGTTATTCTTAAGCCTGACAAAAATCCAAAGGAATGGGGCTCTTATAGGCCCATTTCTTTGTTGAATTTTCACTACAAAATACTAAGATAATGGCATGTAGATTGAACAAAGTCATTACATCTCTGGTTCATGAAGACCAATCAGGCTTTATGCCTGGGAGGTCCACCTCTGAAAATCTGAGAAGGTCGCCAATCATCATGCAAATAGGTGTAGAGAAGAAAGAGGACTGGGCTTTGGCTTCACTAGAAAGAGGCCAAAGCCTTCGACTCTGTGGAGTGGCAGTATCTACAGTCTGTGCTGCGAAGGTTCCGCTTTGGACCTAACTTTTGTAAGTGGGTGTCAATTCTCTACAAGAATCCACGAGCCTCTATATCTGTAAATGGCTTACTATCTGATTCATTCCCACTCGCAAGAGGCACTCGTCAAGGGTGCCCCCTCTCGCCCCTTTTATTTGCCTTAGCAATTGAACCACTAGCGATCAAAATCCGTAAGGATACAATATTTACGGAGGTGTCCCATGAGACGGGACAGGATAGTCTTGCCCTTTACGCGGATGACCTTCTCCTTCTCATGTCACACCCAGACACTTCCCTGCCCAGAGCAATTGACTTAATAAATGATTTTAGTCTGTATTCAGGACTATGTATAAACTGGGGCAAATCTTGTCTTATGTATTTATCCCCTGTCAGGGCCAACAATCCCCCTGAAACAGTGTCAGATCTAGTGGTCATGGATAAATTTAAATACCTAGGAGTGACTTTAACAAGACAACCCAAGATGGCTCTTGATCTCAATGTCTTCCCTTTATTGGGATATTTCAGGGATAAATTCAAAACATGGGCCGCCCTACCTTTATCAGTGGCAGGCAGGATCAATCTAGTCAAAATGGTGGTTCTGCCAAAATGTCTGTATGTGATCCAACACGTTTTTTTACCCTATCCCCAAACACTTCTTTCGCACCCTGGACTCCATGATAATCACCTTAATCTGGGGATCCTCTAGATCGAAATTGCAGCTCGCTAAATTGCAGAGACCTAAATCACAAGCAGGTATGGCCCTACCTAACATTTTCCTTTATTATCTAGCTGGACAGTTAAAGTTCCTAAGCTCCTGGATTTCACATCAATCTATCTAATACCCAGAAAAACGACTAGCAGAGTATGTTAAGGTTGTGAGCCTATGGTCATTGCTGAGGGACAACAAAGGGACCAAGGGTCCATTGCCTGTCTTGAGGGTAGCCAAGACAGTGTGGAATTAGGGTCAGGTTGAAAAAATATTCAGGCTTGTGTCGTGCTACTCTGGTTCAACAAAACGTTTATTTTGATAGAGGTGGACAACGCGTTTCAGAGGTGAACTACCTCCTTCGTCAGGTCCAAGGGTACAAAGTCTGTAGCATAAGAATATCAACATGTATATACAATAAAAACGAGTTCATTGCAAATAATATAAAAATAAATAGATAAATGAATAAATATTTGTGTACTTTAAAAGGTGACCATTTATTGATGTCAATTTCATAACATATAATTGTAAATAGTATCAATAGCAGTAACACTATTAAAACACGTTTGTACCAATAATAATGGATAGATCATAGAACAGAAGATGAGAGAAATATAAATAGGTAGCATCGGGAGGAAGGAAGATACATCAATAAAAGGAGGATAAGTATATTCTATTCTAGAGGTGAGTATGTATAGTGTAAATGTCAACCTAACTTGTCTTCTGAACAAAATCATCCCCCCACACCCGCAAGTTACGTACAGAAGAGCTCCAACACTAAAGACCATACTAGCACCCACGAAACTCCGACAGCAACCCAGAAGTAAAAAGAAACAAGATGTGTGGTCTTTTTTCCCAGATCTCAAAGGCAGTTTTAAATGTAACAGCAACAGATGCCTTACATCGCACACGCTCCTTTCACTCACCGGAGAAACCTTCAATATCAACCATTTCATGAATTGTACATCAGACTACGTGGTTTATCTATTCCAGTGCTCCTGCCCTCTACAATACGTAGGAAGGACCAGGCAATCCCTCAGAGAAAGAATAAATACCCACAGAGGAAAGATAAAAAATGGATATCAACTACACAGTGTCTCCCGACACTGTCATCAACATCATAACAACGGCTTACCGGTAACCGCTGCCGCCATCTTACCTGGGATCGCCGCTCCCCGTGACGTCATCGGGGGGTGGCGATTCGTCTCCATGGTAGCCTCAGGTCTTCCGAATGAATGAGGAGGAAAATCCCCATATACTGCCTGTAGGGGATCAACTCAAATGGCAACTTCAGTAACAGTCCAGGTAGCTGTTTTATTTCTTTCCAAAACAGTTTAACGAAACAGAATCGCTTGCTTCAGCATATAACAGAAAATACAGTCCATATACACAGGCTTGACTCACAGTCCTTTGTAGGTTGTGTCTCCATCCAGCAGCATAACCAAACAATGTCACTATTGCTGATCCTTGGCTGTGTAACACCTCCAGCTCCGCATGCAGTATAGCAGAGACTTCCAGACTGCAAACACATCCCCAGCTCACCTGTGCTTCCTGGCTTTATCTCTCAGCCAAAACCTGGCCTGGATATGTGGGAGTAGTCCCCCACCCTGCTCTTGACTACTCCAATGAAAGCCGGCCCGGATCAACTGCATTAAGCAGCTTTGCTACATTAATATTGTCAGAAACCTAAGGTTCCTGACCAAACATTAACCGGCTCACTTCACTGAGGCCAGGCACCTCGGTGACAAATATCTGCCATCAATAATGGCCCCTTGTACCTTCTCACATGCCATACTGTAGTATGGCAGTATATGATAGGATCGATCAGACAACCTAGGGTTAAAGTACCCTAGGGAGTCTGAAAAATAGTAAAAATAAAAAAAGTTAAAAAAAAAAAATTATAATAAAAAAACCCCTAAAATTTCAAATCACCCCTCTTTCCCTAGAACTGACATAAATATAAATAAACAGTAAAAATCATAAACACATTAGGTATCGACGCGTCCAGAAATGCCCGATCTATCAAAATATGACAACGGTTTTTCAATACGTTTAACCCCGTAACGGAAAATAGCACCCAAAGTCGAAAATGGCACTTTTTTGCCATTTTGAAAAATCTAAAACAAATCTATAAAAAGTGATCAAAAGGCTGTACAGTCCTAAAAATGATATCATTGAAAATATTATCAAATTTCGCAAAAAATTACACCACCCACAGCTCTGTACACCAAAGTTCAAAAAAGTTATTAGAAGTTGGCAAAATCAAAAAAAAAAAATTTTGTACAGGAGGTTTTAATTTTTGTAAATGTATGAAAACATTATAAAACCAATACAAATTTGGTATCCCCTAAATTGTACCGACCCAAAGAATAAAGTAGACATGTCATCAGTGAAAGATAAAATATCCAAGCCCACAAGAAAATGGCGCAAATGTGTTTTTTCAACATTTTCACTGCATTTGGAATTTTTTTCCCACTTCCGAGTACATGGTATGGAATATTTAATACCATAACTATGAAGTGCAATTTTTTTAGCAGAAAACAAGCCGTCACACAGCTCTTTATGTGTAAAAATAAAAAAGATTTTTGAAGGTGGGGAGTGAAAAATGGACATGAAAAAACAGGAAAGGGCCCGGTCCTTAACCGGTTAAACTAATCTCAATGTGCCCATACGGACTTAACGAATCCTTGAAACGGGTCTAATCCCCTTAATTATCACCCCCATCAATATTGTTGGCCACCCTTCCTCTTCTTTCAGAACCAGTCCTATTATACCATCTGTGAAGGAAACCGCGACGTTCCGGACCCCTGAAGGGTACGTAAGGTCACTCAGATATCCTTTAACAGACACTCCCAGAACGCACGGGTTCTGAGAGGCTTAGGAAGTGATTTAAAGTTGTCCACACAACTTCCGGATATGGCACAACCCTAAAGCAAATCCCTGAATGGCTATAAGATCCCTCTCACTAGCCGCAGTGAGACAGAATATTATCAGCCTTATGCTGCCACCAGTTATCCTTTATTATAAGCCCGGTCCGTAACGGGATTATATAGGGTGAGGAACCAACCCGGTAGCATGTATATAAGCGAGAAACCCGGACGTAAGATTTGTGATCGAGATAAAAGAGCAACACAGATTAGATTTTATATTTAATTGCCTTAAGGGCACACTAGACAATACAGTACACACAATAGATATATACAGTAAATGGAGTACAAATTACACAGGTAGCACTACAAGTCTAAGCAGTTTGGTTAGTTACCTGTGTGTGTGTGTGTGTGTGTGGCCTAATGGGGATGGATAGTCCACACTTTTAGATACTCCCTGCGCTTGGTTGATGTTAGTTTCCCCCAGGACAAAGACAAAGGCCCCTTCATTTGTGCCCGATTATATCAGGTGTGGACACACCTCTGTCCACCATAAGGATCGGTCAATGGTCCCTCCTACCTGATATTACATCCAGAGCCCTGGAGAAGCCACAGCTACCCCATGGGAAGGTCCTGGGGTCATGGTTCTGGTATCATTGGATCTGGGTGAATCCCAGGATCGCATTGATACCAAACCTGACCCATTTGCTATGATCCTATCCAGAGATATTGATATTTCTGGATCTGAGTATCCTAGAGCCATGAACAATGGGTTGTTATGATTTATTGAGAATAACCTATCCAAAAATGTATTTGGTGTTCTGGTGAGATGGACCATAACAGATTCATAACTGTCTCTATTCAACCTGGTGATTTGAGAGTTTTAATGGCTCTTTGTTTGAGACTTGCCTGGAGTCGGTTTGTCTGTATAGGTCTTTGAAGCCCGGCCACATGCTGGTTTTGTCAACAAACTGGCTCAATTAGGTTAATTTACTGAGGCTGGGGGATGGGGGGGTGGGTCTTGATGACCAAGACAATACCTGCAGTTTCCTCACACCATCCATGTCAATATCCTATATTCTTTATACCCCAGCTCAACATCTACCTCAATCCATCTAATGCCATCCATCCAATGCCTACACCAATGCTATCTACCCACTTCTAGAATCTGTTATGCCATTCCCTAATCAGCTTTAGTCCTAATACGCTCATGCCCATTCTCTGCCATTACTATCATTGCCTATCTCTTTTTCACCCAGCCATTGGTATGTTCCAGTTCTCCTTTTTTTAACTTATATTCAGCTCCACCATACCCCATTCTAAACATCTCTGCTCACTGATACAACCCAGTTCTCTCACATACCGAACTACCAGTCCGTCTCGCGGACCATCCACTTCAACACGCACGCGCCAATATTCGGGGCATGCGCAGTCGCACACCATCTGTCAAATTCCTGTGCATTCGCAGTCGCACGCTATCTGTCATTTAAACCGCGAAGCCGGCACGGACATCACACACAGCGCCCTTGCCGACTCGCGTCTCAAGACCCAGTAAGTACCGATAGTTTACTATCGCTCCACATACCTCATCCCTTCTCCTAATCACCATCTCTTTACTACACCTACAGATCTTCCGCAAGCCTGCCTTAGTCCTCAAACTCCGAGGTAATTTACTCCTTTTTACATACACCCTCACATTATCCCAATGTGCGTGTCCACTAATACCACTATTAACATCTAGGCCTATCCGTTGTGATCCCCACCTGTCTGTATCCCCTAATACCACCCAAGTTTACCCTTAGGACTGACTTGTCACAGAGGAGAAGACAGGATAGGTTGACATTTACACTATACATACTCACATCTAGAATAGAATATACTTATCCTCCTTTTACTGATGTACTTTCCTTCCTCCCGATGCTACCTATTTATATTTCTCTCGCCTTCTGTTCTATGATCTATCCATTATTATTGGTACAAACGTGTTTTAATAGTGTTACTGCTATTGATACTATTTTATTATTAACTATTTGAATGAAAATACAATTATATGTTATGAAATTGACATCAATAATGGTCACCTTTTAAAGTACACAAATATTTATTCATTTATCTATTTATTTTTAAATTATTTGCAATTTACATGTTGATATTCTTATGCTACAGACTTTGTACCCTTGGACCTGACGAAGGAGGTAGTTCACCTCTGAAACGCGTTGTCCACCTCTATCAAAATAAACGTTTTGTTGAACCAGAGCAGCGCGACACAAGCCTGAATATTTTTTGAACCTGACCCTAATTTAATTATGTCCGCTGTCTCGGCCTGACAGCGGTCATCAGGTGTCCTGCTGCAGCACTGCCTATGCTTGTAACCGTCATTTATACATTGTTATTTTATGGTTATTACTCTTGCACTGCCTGCGCTGTGTACCCTTTTTCTCCACTTCTGTAAACCAAGACAGTGTGGAGAGTGGCTGTGCTTATCTGCCCCTTTACCGCCACTCCATCACAAACCCCACTATAGCATAATGATGAGTTGCTGCATCTGGCGCGCTTGCAAGACAGGGAATGGTGGGAATCCCTTGGTATACATACGTTAGCATCTTTATATAAGGACAATGTCCTCCTCTCTTTCGACCAGATAAAAGAACAGTACCAGGTACAACGTACCCACTTTTATAAGTATCTACAGCTACGCCATGCATTACAAACGCAATTCCCTGATTCTAATCTCACGATATCCTCATATCCACTAATAGGGGTAGTCAGATCGCAGGGACCATGAGGAATAATTTCCACCATCTACTCACATCTTATAAGCAGTTTAGCCACCAGCCAGCAACTATCAGCCCTTCAGAGATGGGAGAGTCTCATCCCAGAAATAGATGAGGTAGTGGAGGAGATTTTAGAGTCACACCTTCATGTTTCGCCAGCAGTCAATAACAAAATGACACAACTATACATTATTCATCAGAGCTATCTTATCCCGCTGCGACTCCATAAAATGGGCAGGTTGTCCTCGCCCCAGTGCCTACATTGTACACATAGCCCAGCTGATTTCTGGCACATGTACTGGGAATGCCCAAATGTTACAACATTCTGGTCCTCTATAACAGACAAAACCTCTCTCTACCACGCCATTGATATGCCTATTTGGCATCCTAGATGAAGAGAGCTGGTCTCATCATGAAAGGATCCTCCTTCGGGAATCTCTATTTTTAGCCAGGAAAGCCATCGCCCTACGCTGGATGGGTGACTCTGAGCCCTCTCTCACAATGGTTAACCAAATTATTACATATGAACGGGTGCTTTACAAACGCAGGGGATGTCCTGAGAAATTTGATAAGGTATGGAAGACATGGTGTGACTCTCCGCATACTTCTTTCACCCCAGAAGAAATGGAGGCAAATTTACACAGACAACCTCTATAAGTGGCTGGTGTTGCCTTTGGTGTATGATGAGAAATTCATTGTGATATGCCTTAGCTGACTACCCTCATTATAACCCCCCCCCCTCTCCTTGCTCCAGAAATACACCCCATGTAACAAAAGATTTCATGTGTTTCCTTAACTGGTGGATAGATCAATCTGTTAATTGGTTAGTTTTTTGGTGTTAGGATATATTTCAATGTTTAATATGTTAGTACGTACTCTTAATGAGCACCATGAGAACTCAACTGAATATGACACAATGTTGACTATGATAACGAATACTTAATTTTCTTGTAATTGTACACTGTATCCCGCTTGCAGGCGGTGCTCGATGTTTATTGTATAATATTGTATTATTGTATAAACAGTTAAAAAAATAAACAAAACAAAAAAAAAACGCCTGTCCTAGTTTGGTCGGATAAATGTCATCAAAATGGACATATTACCTAGGTTCCTGTATCTTTTCCAGGGGGTTCTGATCCAGCCACTAACGGCCTTTTTCAAATCCATCTGATCGGCACTTTTACGCTTCATATGGGGAATTTTGCGACCCAGAAGATACCTCGTTTGGCACAAAATGGCGGGGGGAGTGGGCCTGCCCGACATCAGACTCTACCATCAGGCATCTTCTCTCGTGCGACTTCTAGATTGGCATTACCACCTGGCATCCAAGCAATGGGTCTGAATTGAGCAGTATAGCTCCACAATCCCACTACCACTACTTCCCTGGGTATCCTTGTGATGAGTGAACTGGGAGCCGCAATCTCTCTTCCTCTCTGACCCTGAAGCTATGGGACTCCCTCATTCACCGTAAAATCCTCTCCAGGCCCCTTAGCCCCCTCAGAAATCCAGATTTTCAGCTATCTATTTCGAGATCCCTTTTCTTAGGATCTCGAGGATTTGCACATGAAAGACCTCTTGGGCGAGGCCCCAATACCATCACTAAAGGATCTCTCCACGGGACCCGAAACTTTGCACTTACCATTGGAACTCCGTCAGCTAGGGTCATACCTTGGACAGCTGAGTCCTGAGGCGGTCATGCCCTGCTGACTCCTTATGAGAATCTCTACCGGCAAACATCCCCCCCCCCCCAGAACATTGTATCTCATAAATATATAGGCTATTAGTAACGGAAGCAGATAACTTTACTTTGCCATATGTCACGAATTGGGAAAAAGAATTGGGAACTTGTTTGGTGGCAAAAGATTGGCATAAGGCATTCCTCTTCACGCATAAGCTCTCAGTAGCGTTCCTGTAGGGCACATGCAACTACAAAATACTCTCAAGGTGGTATAGGGTCCCGAACCTTTTACTCGCCATCTATCCCTCTCTCCAGGAAATGTGTTGGATATGTGGTACTGAAAAGGGAGACATGCTACACCTGTGGTGGTCATATAATCAAAATAAATTATTGATGCAAAAATTTGTGTTCAAATGTTTGAAAATTAAATCTGCCTGAAGTAGGAACACTTAAAATCTAACTTTTATTACCATATTAAAATTTGAAGGCCACTCTTCAGTAAACTGAATGTTTATTCAGGCTAACCAGTGTGTGTCTCAGATCATAGGTTATTTAGTCCGTAATTCCACACTGGAATAAAGTGCTTTTGAATAGTGTTGTCTAGTCCACCATGCGCAGCAACCAGCGTTATCTCTGTGAAGGTAGCTTCTAAAATAACGCCCCTCTTTGGTGCTTAAGCATACAGTGGACCAAAGTGCTAGTGCAAAGTGAAGGTAGTGCTGAAGATAAAGTGCTACATTCCACTCGCATTTAAAATCCTAGCACTCAGCCGAGTAATGATTGTTCATTGGATGCTAATTCTGCCTTGGTCTGTCAGCATTCCTAATCTGCCTAACACATTCTACGCCTGACGCGTTTCTACAATCCCATTGTGCGGGTATTGTGTCATCAGAGGCATGTAAACATATGTAAGGATGTAAGTACAAGAGCGACTGCACATCACATTGTTTTCTCATGTGCAGCCGCCTGAGAGTTCTCGGCACTATCTGGCGCGCGCTGGGAATATAAAGGGAACCACCCACCCAGAGGGCGGTCCTCAACAGCCACCTAACCAATCCGGATGGGGGGGGGCGTTCCCAGAGAAGAGGGCGCGTACCGCAGAAGACCAATAGCGCTGCTTCCAGGTACAAGGTACGGCATTTACAGGACCTCCCACTGAGTCCAGATAGCCGAGTGGAGAATCTAGCGCATCGGGGACCATGTCATTTGCCGTGTCACCACCATGATCATGTCGTTAGGGCTCAGACATAATTTATATTGGTCCCGATATTCTCCTAAACAATTCATCTATATAACGGGGGATCGTATTGCGGCACTACCATTATGCCTAAACAACAGAGCAATAAGCAGAAAGATTAACTGCCAAAGCAGGATCTCCAGGGAAAAGAGAAAACAAACTATTAAAAAAATCGGGATATGGTATTCGGGGTACTGTAGTAGGGCAAACAAGGCACCTCAGATAAGGCCTATATGTCAAGCCCCAAATATTACACATGGATGCAATGGCCAGAATTAGATTTTAGAGGATTCTGGTGTCAACATCTGTACCCCAAAAAACTGGGTTAATGTAACATAAATAAGAGAAAGCAAGCAAAGCTGACCATCTCATTCAAGCCCTGCGGCTTCTCTGTTAGTAGCGTACAGATCCATCTCGCCTCACGTTGGAGTAGGGTGCGATCCCAGTCGCCTCCACGTATTGGGGGTACAACCAGTTCCACACCCTGAAAACCGATGCTTGAGGGATCCCCCCCATGCGTTTCCCACACATGTCGCGCGATGGTAGTGTCCTTTTCATTGATGATGTCCCTAATGTGTTCTCGAATGCGTACACGGAATTCCCTATGTGTCTTCCCTACATATTGAATCCCACATACGCATGTCATCAGGTAGATCACTCCGCTGCTCCTGCAGTTGATAAACTGTCTGATCTTAAAGGAGCGATGAGTCACCGAACTTGTCACTGATCTCCCCACTGTAATAGATCCACATGCCTTACAGGAGCCGCATTTATGCGTACATGGAGGAGGCTTGGGGAGCCATGTTTCTTGTGTAGCTGGTGTCAAATGGCTGTGTACCAATTTGTCCCTGATATTCTGGCCCCGCCTGTATGTGACCTTCGGGTATTCCCCAATTTGATCCCCCACATCTGGGTCCAATTTCAAAATCCTCCAATGAGTTGCTATGATATCTCTCACTTGCCTGTAATGGGAATCATAGGTCCCTATGATCCGAGTATCAGTCCCCTCATTACTTCTCATTTTCGGAGATAGGAGGGTGTCCCTATTGCTCTCAATAGCATGATGATGTGCTTCCTTAAGGACCTCATCCGGATATCCTCTCTCCTGAAATCTCGATCTTAAGTCGGATGCCGCAGATAGATATTGGGCCATATCCGAGCAGTTCCTCCTGACACGAAGGTACTGACCCTTTGGGATCCCCTTCTTTAGGGGCCTCGGATGCCAGCTGTTCCATTCAAGTAAGGAGTTGGTAGCAGTGGTTTTTCGATAAATATTTGTGGTGAGTCTACCAGATGACGTTTTTCTAATTGATAGGTCCAAAAAGGAAATTGTCTCCTGCTGAATTTCAAACGTGAAAAAGAGACAGAGATAACGCTGGTTGCTGCGCATGGTGGACTAGACAACACTATTCAAAAGCACTTTATTCCAGTGTGGACCTGTGGTGGTCATGCAGCAAGCTTCATCCCTTCTGGAACCAGGTACATGTAATCTTTTTTCCATTGCGTCCCCCATGATGGCCCCACTTTGAGGATGACCATTTGACCTCTGTAGGGAAAGGAAGCAGAGAAGTTAAATACCCCACCCCCTGTATCAACACTCCAGTGTCTTCCTGTCCCTACACAGGGCAGGGAGTAGAGAAATCTCTCCTCCGGACCTTCCATCTAAGAGGGACAGAGAGGGGGAGCCTGTGTGGCACAGGGATTCTACTCTTACCCCACCGGTCCAGGACAGCGATCGTTGCAGACGACCCTTCCCTTCTCAGCGTTTCGTGCCAGCTCTGTCCGCGACCCTGTGATGTTAACGACACCCCGACTTCGACAAAATGGCGACGACACATTTGTTGCGGCCGCCAGCGACAACTTCCGGTGGCACGCCAGAGGTGACGCGTCAATCACGGAGTCCGGAAACAGGCGCATGGAGCGCTAAGCTTAAAATCCTAGCTGGACACAGTGATCTGAGGTCTCATGCTTCTGTAGATTCGGCGTTTGACAACCACATCGTTTGAGTCAGGTACCTATACAAGGAACGCGTCTTTATATAAATGATATGTTGATGACTCACAAATATATATTTTTCAGGCTGTACCAAAGCTGGCCATCTTTTATTGCCTTACCTCACGATTCTGTTTGGAATATGCTAATATATATACATAGGCGCTGTGTATAACCATTGGCAATGTTGAATCCTACACCATGGAGGCCGCTGTTATAGATCCCCCGCCTATAGCTCTTGTGAGTACTTTCGGGGTGTGTATGTGTTACTGTCGGTTATATCCTAACATACACAAAGTTACTTATGCTTAATCTTGAGTAGTAATACTATTCTACTTCTCTGTTGGTAGGAACCGAAAGAGAAGGAGAAACATAGAGAACCAAAGGATCTGCCTCCAAAGGATACAGGGAAGAGGAAAATTACCTCCCGTAAATGCAATATGTGCTTTACCAAGTTATCTAAGGACTATAAGAAAGCAGTTTGCAAGGACTGTATTGACAACCTCTTAAGGGAGGAAAAATCCTCCTTGGTGGACGAAATGACAACCTTTTATTAAGGGGGAGGTCCAATGTTCGTTAGCATCCTCTTTAGTTAACCTCCAGGAGCCCTTTCAAAACAGTAGAATGGCAATCAGAATCCGAAGTAGAGTCAGTAGAGGGCTTGGTCAAGGACTCATTAGATTTGGATTCTGTCCCATCTACATCTGCAGTTAAGATGGAGCCAAGATACTTGACAGAGGACTTACAACCACTACTGAAAGCTATGAGGGAAGCTTTTTGGGATCCTTAAGGCAAAAAAGAAACGTGTTTTCCCTATCAATAAAACCCTGAAAGATTTAATTGTTGAAGAATGGAGAGAACCAGAAAATGGAATATCTCTATCAAGGGAATTTAAAAACCGCCTATCCTTCGATGAGGAGGAAACAAAAATCTGTAACTCCTTTCCTGAAGTAGGCGTCCAGGTTGCAAAAATTGTGAAAGAAAGGATCTTCCTTTTTGAAGATGCAATTCAACTTAAAGGCCCCATGGACCGTAAGGCTTGACAGCCTTCTGAAGAAAAAATGGGAAAAATCTAACATCGCCACAATATCTCTCTCATACTTTTTTTTTTTTTTTTTGGTTATCTGAGCTGGAAAACCATATCAAGGATGGCACACCAAGAGAAGTTCTTTTTGAGACCACCCCCATACTTAAGTCAGCAGCCACCTTTGTCGCAGACTCCTCAGCAGAGGGCGTAAGATTCACCGCAAAAGAAGGGGTATTTTCCAATTCGGCAAGGAGAACGCTCTGGCTGAGACAGTGGATGGGAGATTTCAGGTCCAAATTTAAGTTGTGTGGCCTTCCCTTTCAAGGAGAAAAAATCTTCAGACACGAATTGGATACTATCCTTGAGAAAGCAGCCAATAGGAAAAAAAAAAGCTTCCCTGAAGCGAAATCCGCTCAGAAGAAGCAGCTCTTTCGGGACCGAAAGAGAAAAAGTTCCCTTCTAGAGGGAAAGTAAAACAGGGAAAATGGAGCTAATCCAAAGGGGGAAGAGGAAGGGGCTTCCTCAGTTCCAGCAACACCACTCTATCATTCAGGAAATGACGCCAGAGTGGGGGGAATACTCCTGGAATTTCACCAGCAGTGGGCAAACATCACACAGAATCCTTTTTTTATAATAATAAATTTATTTATTTTTAACATGTAAAATGCTGTGTGACTGCTTGATTTCTCCGTAACAAATTGCACTTCATAGCGATGTTATTTATTATTCCGAGCCACGTATTGGGAAGCGGGAAAAAAATTTCAAATGCAGTGAAATTGGGCGAAAAGCCACATTTGTTCCGTTTTTTTCTTGGATTTGATTTTACAGCTTTCACTGTGCACCACAAATTGCATGTCTACTTTATTCATTGGGTGTGATCACTGGGATACCAAATTTGTATAGGTTTTATAATGTTTTCATACATTGACAAAAATTAAAATTAAAACCAACTTGACAATTTTTTTATATATATTTTTTTTAATTTTGCCATCTTCTGGCAAAATTACTTTTTTATCTTCTGGCGCTAATAACTTTTTCATACTTCAGTGTACCAAGCTGTGGGTGATGTAATTTTTTGCAACTTTTGATGATGTTTTCAATGCTACCATTTTTACAACGTTATGATCACTTTTTTTTTTATTTTTTAAAAAAAATATTTTTCAAAATGCCAAAAAAGCCATTTTCGACTTTGGGCGCTATCGTACGTTATGGGGTTAAACGCAGTGACAGTTATATTTTGATCTGGCATTTTCGCATGCGTTGATACCTAATGTGTTTGTGTTTTCTACCTTTTATATACACTCACCGGCCACTTTATTAGGTACACCGTGCTAGTAACGGGTTGGACCCCCTTTTGCCTTCAGAACTGCCTCAATTCTTCGTGGCATAGATTCAACAAGGTGCTGGAAGCATTCCTCAGAGATTTTGGTCCATATTGACATGATGGCATCACACAGTTGCCGCAGATTTGTCGACTGCACATCCATGATGCGAATCTCCCGTTCCACCACATCCCAAAGATGCTCTATTGGATTGAGACCTGGTGACTGTGGAGGCCATTTGAGTACAGTGAACTCATTGTCATGTTCAAGAAACCAGTCTGAGATGATTCCAGCTTTATGACATGGCGCATTATCCTGCTGAAAGTAGCCATCAGATGTTGGGTACATTGTGGTCATAAAGGGATGGACATGGTCAGCAACAATACTCAGGTAGGCTGTGGCGTTGCAACGATGCTCAATTGGTACCAAGGGGCCCAAAGAGTGCCAAGAAAATATTTCCCACACCATGACACCACCACCACCAGCCTGAACCGTTGATACAAGGCAGGATGGATCCATGCTTTCATGTTGTTGACGCCAAATTCTGACCCTACCATCCGAATGTCACAGCAGAAATCTAGACTCATCAGACCAGGCAAGGTTTTTCAATCTTCTACTGTCCAATTTCGATGAGCTTGTGCAAATTGTAGCCTCAGTTTCCTGTTCTTAGCTGAAAGGAGTGGCACCCGGTGTGGTCTTCTGCTGCTGTAGCCCATCTGCCTCAAAGTTCCACGCACTGTGCGTTCGGAGATGCTCTTCTGCCTACCTTGGTTGTAACGGGTGGCGATTTGAGTCACTGTTGCCTTTCTATCAGCTCAAACCAGTCTGCCCCTTCTCCTCTGACCTCTGGCATCAACAAGGCATTTCCGCCCACAGAACTGCCGCTCACTGGATGTTTTTTCTTTTTCGGACCATTCTCTGTAAACCCTAGAGATGGTTGTGCGTGAAAATCCCAGTAGATCAGCAGTTTCTGAAATACTCAGACCAGCCCTTCTGGCCCCAACAACCATGCCACGTTCAAAGGCACTCAAATCACCTTTCTTCCCCATACTGATGCTCGGTTTGAACTGCAGGAGATTGTCTTGACCATGTCTACATGCCTAAATGCACTGAGTTGCCGCCATGTGATTGGCTGATTAGAAATTAAGTGTTAACGAGCAGTTGGACAGGTGTACCTAATAAAGTGGCCGGTGAGTGTATATATCCGTTCTAGGGAAAGAGGGGTGATATGAATTTTTAGGTTTTTTATTATTATTATTATTATTATTATATATTTTTTTTACTTTTACTATTTTTCAGACCCCCTAGGGCTACTTTAACCCTTGGTTGTACGATTGATCCTACCAAGGACTGCCATACCACTGTATGGCAGTATATGGGGATTTTGCTCCTCATTCATTACAATGTGCTAGCACCGATCGTGGGTATTACCGATAAGTATTTGCTGCTATTTGACTTCCCGGCTATGGAGAGGGCTCAGCCCGTGAGCCCTCTCCATGCACCTGCAGCCGTCCCGTGACGTGCTATTATGTCACGGGTCGCTTTTAGCTAAAAGTTGTTCCCCTCAGATTCCCATATCTCCAACTTTATAATTTTACCTGGTCCGAGAAGGTCTATAGCGAGTCGAAGTGGGCGTGGCATCTGAAACTGAATCTAGCAGCTTCTCCCCATGCTTTCTCGGCATGCAGCATAAACTTCATGTGACCAGGGTGAATTGGCAAAATGTACACCAACATATCACAGTAGATGTATCAAATTCTCAACGACAATGCTCATTTTGTGGCTTATTTTAAAAAGACCTATTTTTTCTTTTATCCAGAATTTTAGAACTCGCAAAATGTTTTTTTTTTTTTAGGTTTTCGTTTATAATTTTTACTTAGCTTTTTTTTTTCTGTCAAATCAGTTTCCACTAACATATTATAGACCTATCCTAATAATGCTGCTTTACTTGAGAAAGCAGCAGGAGGCCTTTTTTCCCTCTTTTCATTAGTAAACCCCAAACAGCCAAAGCTAGTTTTGCTAGTATTGTTCTTATTAGCCTGAATGGCTCTGTGGTGTATAAAGAGCTTCCCCTTCACATGCTGTTGCTGTCTCACTCTCCATCCTGTACCCTTAACACTGCACTGCTCCTTCTGCCTGCTGCAGAAAGATTACAGTAGATAGTTCCAGTAGAGGCGGTAAGTGCTCCTTGCACATTGAAACAGCATGTAAATATGAGGAGCTTTGTTTACACACCCAGAACTATCAGACTCCTTAGCTTGATTTTAAAACTTTAATTTAGAAGGAAGGAGGCCATGGCAAATTTGACAAATATAAGTTTACCATAGTTGCATTACCTGGATCTATGATTAAGTGTCCCTAGTTTATCCTGCTTCATTCTTCATGCTTCGTCAGCTCCAAGGAGATGAATGGAGCAGAACGGTTATGCAAGGCCGTCTGCTCCATTAATTTCGGGGAGTGACAAGGGGTCCGATGGAGGTACCCGTTAAATAGTTTCACAGCTTGCGACCTGAATTGGAATGTTGGGGCGATTATCTAAGAGCAGCTATTTCTCTTGTCTCTTTCTCTTCATTCCTGTTTCCCTTTATATACAGCATCTCTAGGTTATGATTGAATACATTTTTTGCCATAGATTTGGCTATTTTGTTCAGGAACTTGTCATATGTCAACCCAATATATTGGTACATAGCTGACTTGCATAAAGTAGAATATATATCTGAGGGATGTATCATTTTTACTATGGGGAAATAGCCAGGCATGTTGAACCTTGGTACAGATGTCTATAGATGCTTCGTGAGAATCCTGATTGTTTGTTCAAAAGGGGTGAAATTTTCCATCACTTTTTATAGGATTCATTATTTGTAGATTCACACCACCAACTTGCCCACAAGGAGGCTTGTGCTCCCAAATGGGCTAAATATTTAGAAAGGGAATAAAACGAATGACTTTAATTGATTTTATTTACTTTACAGTTTAACTTGGAGATCGAAAAGGACCCTGTGGTTTTTGTGATTTCAACTACTGGAACTGGAGAACCCCCGGATGCTGCATTAAAATTTGTAAAGAAAATTCGAAATAAGGAGCTACCAGATGACTATTTTGCACATCTACGATATGGATTGTTAGGTATGAAATTACATTTCAAATTAGACTCTAGAACTAGACTAATATCTAAATTTAACTACAGTAACTATGGCTACTACACCCAACAATAATATCTACAAACAGGCAACTATTACCACCTTCTATTTATATGCCAGTTGTACCCCATTAAACCTGAAGCACTTTCCTTCATGGCACAGAAAAATATCTTTTTTTAGTACTTCAAAAAAAAAAAAAAGCTTTTATATTATTTTATATAAGGAAAACAACCACTTACTAGTAGTTTAATCTGAGATAACAGACAACAACCGTTGTCTAAATGATGATAAATCTGTTATTTTTATTTGCACCAAAGCCTTCATATTGCAGAGAAATTTTTAATAAAATTATTCCAAAAAGCCACTTATTCTCTGGCCTGTGTAAGATAAGGTACATGCCTTAGATAATTATGCATGCCTATTTCCCTCGCCCCTTTTTCCCATTCATCTGGCCAAGAACTGGCTGACGTCACTGGTTGATGCCCACGGTTTAGATGTTACCTCACTTAACTTCTGGTATTTAAGTGGTTCTTTCCGGTTGAAGGAATAATAAAAAAAAAATCAATGGAAATAATTACTTGGTTATACTTGTCAAAAGACTTGGGTCTTGAAGTGGTAAAAGATCTTATTGCCAAGGTGTTGTAACCTGCGATTCTGTCTTGCTTAGATCTCATGAAAACAAAATGTGTTTTCTGTCGGTGTGCTTTCTATACGTTCAAGCTGCGGGGGAGCATCAGAAAGGTGAGTACATCATTTATTATTTTTATGTACTGAGCAAAGGACTGGCTGGCTATATACTTGGGGGGGGGGGACTAGCTGGCTATATACTTGGGGGGGGGACTAGCTGGCTATATACTTGGGGGTGGGGGGGGGGGAAATAGCTGGCTATTATACTTGGGGCTGGCTATTATACTTGGGGCTGGCTATTATACTTGGGGGACGGCTATTATACTTGGGGGACTGGCTGGCTATTATACTTGGGGGACTGGCTGGCTATTATACTTGGGGGACTGGCTGGCTATTATACTTGGGGGACTGGCTGGCTATTATACTTGGGGGACTGGCTGGCTATTATACTTGGGGGACTGGCTGGCTATTATACTTGGGGGACTGGCTGGCTATTATACTTGGGGGACTGGCTGGCTATTATACTTGGGGGACTGGCTGGCTATTATACTTGGGGGACTGGCTGGCTATTATACTTGGGGGACTGGCTGGCTATTATACTTGGGGGACTGGCTGGCTATTATACTTGGGGGACTGGCTGGCTATTATACTTGGGGGACTGGCTGGCTATTATACTTGGGGGACTGGCTGGCTATTATACTTGGGGGACTGGCTGGCTATTATACTTGGGGGACTGGCTGGCTATTATACTTGGGGGACTGGCTGGCTATTATACTTGGAGGCAGGGGGTTATATACTGGGGACACCTGCAGACACCTGTGCTAATTAGTTTGGCAGGTGTGTCCAATTAAAGGCAAGACTACTTAAGAAGTCTGTCCCACATTATTAAATAGCCTACGTTTTCAGCCAAAATGGGAAAGAAAAAGGATGTGTCGGCTGCTGAGAAGCAACAAATTGTGGATTGTTAAGGTCAAGGCATGACTACAATCAACATTGCCAAGACATTTTCATCATGAACATCGCACAATGTAGCTGGCTGGCTATATATTGGGGGGGGCTGTAGGTTTTATAGTGCATAGTAATAGTTATTTTCCTGTACATAGGGGCCAGTATTAGTATTATATTCTTGTACATAAAATGCAGTATTGCATACTTTACTTAGGGGCAGTATTTTGGTAGTTAGATTCTTGTTAAAGGTAGTGTAGTAGTTTTATATTTTTATTTGTATATAAGGCAAAATAAAGTTATGTTCTTTTAAAAAAAGAAACTTTTTATTCCTGTGCAATGGAAGGCAATATGAGTCTTTCTCTGCACTGTACATGTTAGACCATCTATCAACAGTTTGTGTGGAGTTTAGTAACTCAACCCCCATGACATGATCACGCCTACTTGTTTTGACCCAGCCCACAGAATGGGGCCACTTTTAAAGTTTTTTTTAGGTCCACTCTAAATTCCCAGTCTCCGGTATATATCCGTCCCCAGTATATAGCCACCCCTGGTGGTCAGAGAATATTTTAATATGTGGATCAGATAAGTGCTGTTGCCAGTTAGCAATAAAATTCATTAAAGGGATTGTATGAGTTTATCAAAAATATCTAAAGGTGGCCTGGGGGTAAGCTTGTAAAAAAAAAATTGCCTTATCTGGTGCTCCCAGTGTCTGGTGCTGCCATGAATCTGTTTTTTTTTTTTTTTTCTTTTATTTGTAGTTCCGCCCACATGGTATACCCAGAGCCGATGTAGTGGGCAATTTGGTAACTAGCGCCCGGTCTTATCCTCTACCTATTCGGTGTGAATTGTGCTTTGAAACGCAATCCATACAGAACATGTGAGTGTGCAGTCACACGGTGTGTTCTTGGTTTTTAAATGCATTGAATACACATGTGTTTTTGCATGTTTACCATGCGTTTGGCAGGTTTGAATCTGTATTTCTTCAATTCTGGAAGTGTGAGCAGCTGTGAAAATGTTAACACAAGCTGCTTACACTTCCGGAAATTAAGAAAGACTGGTTCAAACCAGCCAAACGCATAGTAACATGCAAAAGCGCATGAAGTGTAGCACAACAAGAACTGTCCAAGACCGGACCATGTGATCCCACCCTGAGCGCAACAAAGGGCCACAGTCATACAATTGATTCACCAAATGCGTATATGTTCTGAGCTAAGTGCTAGAGTGTTGTAAGTAGTGACATGCATTTTGCCTTTCAACATTAATAGTTGTGATTTAACATAGCTAAACACGTGTTTAATCTTAAAAAGCCTATGCGTTAACGTGCAAACACAATGTAAATGCATTGCGACTATGCGAGGAGATGGGAGGGTAAACAGTGAAATGTGAGGAGGCCGATTACATACCTCCCAACCGTCCCGTTTTGGGCGGGACAGTCCCGTTTTTTAACCCTTGTCCCGCCTGCACGGACCGTTAAGTGAAAGTCCCGGTTTTTTTGCGGTTTCACGGATTTTTCCGTTTTGTCCCGCCCCCGAGTCCCGCCCCCCCCGAGTCCCGCCCCCGAGTCCCGCCCCCGAGTCCCGCCCCCGTCCTGCTCAGGATACAGAGAAGCCAGGGGGCGGGGTACAGCGTCCTCCTCCTCTCCAGCTCCCGGGCTGTCTGCTGCAGAGCCGGCACCTCCCCCATCCCCTCCCCTGGGAGGCAGAGCCCTCTCTGTCCTCAGGCTGCCACTTGCAGGCACATGGATGGATGGATGGATGGAGCAGTGCAGAGTGTCATGTTCTCTGCACTGCCCCTGCACAGCAGCCCCAGGGGATCATCCTCCGTGCAGGCAGGAACTCTCCAGCACTGCTACATCAATGGCTCCCTGCCCCCACCTCCTCCTGCTCCTCACTGAAGTTCGTCTGATGAAGCAGAGCCGAGTGTGTGCAGCTGCTGCAGTGTGATAACAGGTACTCTACAGTGACTGCAGGCAGCAGCTAAAGGGTTAAACACTTTCCTCCATAGACCCCCTGCCCCCATCCCTAACCCCCCCAGTGCCCTTCTATTCTGCTTTTATTGTACCATATACTTAATCCCTTAACCCCTTAAGGACGCAGGGTTTTTCTCTCATTTCTCGCTCTCCAACTTCAAAAATCCATAACTTTTTCATTTTTCCGTGTACAGAGCTGTGTGAGGGCTTATTTTGTGCGTAACAAATTTTACTTTCCCGTAATGTTATTTATTTTAACATGCCGTGTACTGCGAAGCTGCAAAAAATTCCAAATGTGGAAAAAATTTTTTAAAAAACCGCACGTCACGTTCTTGTGGGCTCAGTTTTTTCGACTTTGACTGTGCACTCAAAATAACACCTCAGCTTTATTCTTTGGTTTGGTGCGATCGCGGTGATACCGGATTTATAGGTTTTATTGTGTTTTAATACATTTTCAAAAATTAAACGCATGTGTGCAAAAAAAAAAAAAAAAAAATTTTTGCCATCTTCTGACGCTAATAACTTTTTCATATTTCGGTGCACGGAGCTGGGGGTGGGGTCATTTTTGGCGAAATGAGGCGACGTTTTCATTGCTACCATTTTGAGGTCTGTGCGACATTTTGATCATTTTTAATTTCATTTTTTATGTGATGTAAAAAGGTGTAAAAGTCGCATTTCGGACATTTGGGCGCCATTTCCCGCCTCGGAGGTCACCGCCGCCCGTAACCGTTTTTATATTTTGATAGATCGGGCATTTTGGGACGCGGCGATACCTAATATGTCTGTGATCTTTACTGTTTATTATGTTTTATATCCGTTCTAGGGAAAGGGAGGTGATTAGAATTTTTAATATTTTATAAATTTTTTTTATTTTTAAAACCTGTTTTTTCTTTTTTTTCCACTATTTCTTAGACCATCTACGGTACATTAACCCTAGATGGTCAGATCGCTCCTACCATATACTGCAATACTTCTGGCTCATTGTAACGAACCTGCAGAAGCCATGTAGCCTCGTGTCAAAAGAAGACCCGAGGCTACCACGGCAAACGATCGCCGCCCCCCGATGACGTTCGGGGGCACAGCGATCGTAAAAAAGACTTTGCCGGCGACAATGACCGACTGCGGTTATTAGCGGTGGGGGTTTTCTGCAACATGCAAAACCCCCCACCTTGTATGAAGAAGACTCAGCCCGTGAGCCCTCTTCATACACTCCTTATACTCTCTGCGTCGTAGAGCTACGGCGCAGAGCGTTAAGGGGTTAAAGGGGTTTTCCCACAAATACAAGTTAGGCCCTATCCATAGGACAGGGCTTAACCTGCTGATGTGTGGGGGTTTCAGTGATGTGACCCCCATAGATCATGAAAACAAGGGGTCTGTTGGGGTCCACATAAGGTCCATGTCATCGCTCTATGACAGTAATGGAGCAGAATGGTCATACACGGCCGCCTGCTCCATTACTCTGACGGAACAATTTTTGCGTTTCCATATTTCACTCCCCACTTTCAAAAATCAATAACTTTTTTATTTTTCCATGTACAGAGCTGTGTGCGGCCTGTTTCTGCGTAACAAATTATACTTCCTAGTGACAGTATTAAATATTCCAGGCCCTGTACTGGGAAGCGGGAAGGAAAATATCAAATGTGTTTTTTATGGCTTTCACTGCGCGCTCAATAGGACTCCTCCCCTTTACTGCGCTCCATAGGACCCCTCCCCTTTACTGCGCTCCATAGGACCCCTCCCCTTTACTGCGCTCCATAGGACCCCTCCCCTTTACTGCGCTCCATAGGACCCCTCCCCTTTACTGCGCTCCATAGGACCCCTCCCCTTTACTGCGCTCCATAGGACCCCTCCCCTTTACTGCGCTCCATAGGACCCCTCCCCTTTACTGCGACAACGAGCATGTCCCCCCCCTAGACAACGAGGATTTCCCCCCCTAGACAACGAGCATTTCCCCCTGCTAGACAACGAGCATGTCTCCCCCTGACCCCTAGACAACGAGCATGTCCCCCCCCAAGACAACGAGCATGCCCCCCCCCCTAGACAACGAGCATGTCCCCCCCCCCCAGACAACGAGCATTCCCCCCCCTAGACAACGAGCATGTCTCCCCCCGACTCCTAGACAACGAGCATGTCCCCCCCCTAGACAACTAGCATTTCCCCCCCCCCTAGACAACGAGCATGTCCTCCCCTGTGGCTGCGTGCCCTTTTTTGTGTGTTTGTGTTATTTTTGTCTTCCAGGACCGTGCCTGCTGTGGACTGCTTCGGATTCGAAGGATTACGTCTATGACCGACATTTCTAACAAATAAAATGGTCAACGAGGGTGTGTCTGCGTCTTTTGTTCAATAAAATTTTCTGAAAACGGTGTGATTATTTATTTTTTTGCGACACTCTTCATAGTTTGCCGTAGTAGTGGTGCCGGCTAGGTGACGGTGCTCATTACTAAGGGCAGGCCTTAGTGTTTGCCTTAATTTTTTTGGCAAATTTACACTAACGCCCATACCATTACCCCGGTACCCACCGCCACCAGGGGTGCCGGGAAGAGCCGGGTACAAACCAGTACCTGACCGTCTATAGATGGTCAGGTGTTGGGGCGGCTGCAGGCTGTTATTGTTGCGCTGGGATAGCCCCCTAACAGTGGCCTATCCCAGCTCAGTAATGGCAGGCTGCTGCTGCTTTTTTGTATCTGGCTGATTTGAACAATAGGGGGCACCCCATGCCGTTTTTCCCCCCCATTTTTTTGTAAAAATGGGGGAAACAGCCTGGGAGCCCCCTTTAAAGGGGGACCCCACGCATATTTTTGTCAAAAATTTGAAGAAAAAACGGCATGGGGTGCCCCTATTTTTCAAATCAGCCTGATACAAAAAAGCAGCAGCAGCCGCCATTACTGAGCTGGGATAGGTCACTGTTAGGGGGCTATTCCAGCGCAACAATAACAGCCTGCAGCCGCCCCACTACCTGACCATCTATAGACGGTCAGGTACTGGTTTGTACCCGGCTCTTCCCGGCACCCCTGGTGGCGGTGGGTACCGGGGTAATGGTATGGGCGTTAGTGTGAATTTGCCAAAAAAATTAAGGCAAACACTAAGGCCAGCCCTTAGTAATGAGCACCGTCACCTAGCCGGCACCACTACTACGGCAAACTATGAAGAGTGTCGCAAAAAAATAAATAATCACACCGTTTTCAGAAAATTTTATTGAACAAAAAACGCAGACACACCCTCGTTGACCATTTTATTTGTTAGAACTGTCGGTCATCGATGTAATCCTTCGAATCGGAAGCAGTCCACAGCAGGCACGGTCCTGGAAGACAAAAATAACACAAACACACAAAAAAGGGCACGCAGCCACAGGGGGGGACAGGCTCGTTGTCTAGGTGGGGGACATGCTCGTTGTCTAGGGGGGGGGACATGCTCGTTGTCTAGGGGGGGACATGGTCGTTGTCTAGGTGGGGGTACATTCTCGTTGTCTAGGTGGGGGTACATGCTCGTTGTCTAGGGGGGGGTACATGCTCGTTGTCTAGGGGGGGGCATGCTCGTTGTCTAGGGGACATGCTCGTTGTCTAGGGGGGGCATGCTTGTTGTCTAGGGGGGGCATGCTCGTTGTCTGGGGGGGACATGCTCGTTGTCTAGGGGGGGGCATGCTCGTTGTCTGGGGGCGGACATGCCCGTTGTCTGGGGGGGACATGCTCGTTGTCTAGGGGGGGGCATGCTCGTTGTCTGGGGGCGGACATGCCCGTTGTCTGGGGGGGACATGCTCGTTGTCTAGGGGGGGACATGCTCGTTGTCTAGGGGAGGACATGCTCGTTGTCTGGGGGGGGCATGCTCGTTGTCTAGGGGAGGACATGCTCGTTGTCTAGGAGGGCATGCTCGTTGTCTAGGGGGAGTGGAATATGCCCCCCAATTATATACATAAATATACATTGGTGCCAGTGGATGCGTTGAAGGTATGAGCAGTGGCGTGGCCAGGGGGTGTGGTTAGGGGGCGTGGCTAGGGTGTGGCTTCTGTGGGTAAAAAAATCGCCGCGGCGCGCTTCGCGCGCCGCCATTTTGTCCCTCTTTCTCCTCCACAAAAGTTGGGAGGTATGCGATTATGTCCTGTAACATTTATGGTCCACCCTGTCAAAGTCACTGTCTCTAATTTTAGGTTTAAAATCAGTGAAATGACACTCTATTTGCAGTTTGCTCTTGGCTCTGTATTGTACAAATGCAATGTTTGGTTTCTGGGGAGGGGGAGAGGGTTCTGTGCTGTACTGTGTATACTCTGACATACAGCATAAACCTTTCCTGTCTTCCAATAAGCCAGACTAATGTGGTTATGTAGTCAAACTTTATTGCTCCAACAGGTTGACAACTGACCTATGAGGATTTGATAAAGGCTCACGTGTCGAGCCGAAAACGCGTTCCGTTTCTCTTGTGTCCCTGCACAGCATGCTGTAAGTTGTACTTAAAATAAAATTTACTTGCACGGATTTGGCAAGTGCCGGGATCTTCTTTTTAACCTTTACTGAGGCCGAGGCCATACCCGTAGCACCGCTGTTTTACTGAGTGCCGTCCATCTACTGTTTTACCCCTAAAATTAAGACCTAGTGCCTCTTGAGGAGTAAAAATTAATATAAGACACTGGGGCAGATTTACTTGCCCGGTCCTGTCGCGAACCAGAGTCACGTCCTGTGTGGAGGATTCGGGTCTTCCGGCGACTCACTAAGGTAGTTCCCAAGATGTCCACTAGGTGTCGCTGCTGCGCTGAAGTTCGTCGGAGTGCACTGAAGTTCCTCAAGCCAGGCCGGGTGCAGGTAAGTGAGTGTCAAGCGACATTTTTTTATTAAATGCGGTACTTTTACCGAATCCGTTGGGTTTTCATACAGCCACGCCCCCGATTTCTGTTGCGTGCATGCCGGCGCCGATGCGCCACAATCCGATCGCGTGCGCCAAAACCCCGGGGGCAATTCAGGGAAAATCTGCGCAAAACAGAAAAATTCGTGTAACCCGCCAGAAAAACATGATTCGGGCCTTTAGTAAATGACCCCCACTGTCTTATTTTAACCGGGTAGATGGCAACGGCAGTTCTGGCCTCAGTCACCCCTGCTGCAACGTCCTCTTACTGTGCTGCGACCTCTGCCTGCTCCACCTTCCGCCTTTCTGTCTGACATAGTGGTTTATAAACAACGTGGATTTGACACATAAATCTGGCTGTAAACTATAGCCCCAAAAAGATATGGGGATTTGCGTTCTACAGATACCCCACAATTGACACCCAGTGAGAGGTCCACAAATCACTATTTCAGATGCATGAATGTGAAACAGATTTCTTCTTATTCGATTTTGTCACTAAATAGAACTGCTATTTGCGGTATACAGATCGGTAGGCAGCCGGAACGTGTCACTGTAAAATGTGCAGGTACCTTCTGGCTGCCTGTGACTCTGGCGTAAAAATAGTGGCATCTCATCTGTGGCAACCTGGCTCCCTTCCATACACCCACCCTCCTCATCTGCGGCAACCTGCCTCCCTCCCTCCCATACACCCACCCACCTCATCTGTGTGCCTCCCTTCCGCCCTCCAGCTAACCACCTCATCCTCGGCCCTCCGTTCTTATCCAACTTCCGCACCTGCGGCTGTCTGATCTGTATTCTCTGCCTGCTTCATCTTTGGCCGGCCAACCTACTCTTCTGCAGCTACCTGCTGGCTCCCCCAAAAATGTAAGTGCCTTAGGTGTGTGCGTGCGTGTGTGTGTGTGTGTGTGTGTATTTATACGCTGTGTGTACACTCACCGGCCACTTTATTAGGTACACCATGCTAGTAACGGGTTGGACCCCCTTTTGCCTTCAGAACTGCCTCAATTCTTCGTGGCATAGATTCAACAAGGTGCTGGAAGCATTCCTCAGAGATTTTGGTCCATATTGACATGATGGCATCACACAGTTGCCGCAGATTTGTCGGCTGCACATCCATGATGCGAATCTCCCATTCCACCACATCCCAAAGATGCTCTATTGGATTGAGATCTGGTGACTGTGGAGGCCATTTGAGTACAGTGAACTCATTGTCATGTTCAAGAAACCAGTCTGAGATGATTCCAGCTTTATGACATGGCGCATTATCCTGCTGAAAGTAGCCATCAGATGTTGGGTACATTGTGGTCATAAAGGGATGGACATGGTCAGCAACAATACTCAGGTAGGCTGTGGCGTTGCAACGATGCTCAATTGGTACCAAGGGGCCCAAAGAGTGCCAAGAAAATATTCCCCACACCATGACACCATCACCACCAGCCTGAAGCGTTGATACAAGGCAGGATGGATCCATGCTTTCATGTTGTTGATGCCAAATTCTGACCCTACCATCCGAATGTCGCAGCAGACCAGGCAACGTTTTTCCAATCTTCTACTGTCCAATTTCGATGAGCTTGTGCAAATTGTAGCCTCAGTTTCCTGTTCTTAGCTGAAAGGAGTGGCACCCAGTGTGGTCTTCTGCTGCTGTAGCCCATCTGCATCAAAGTTAGACGTACTGTGCGTTCAGAGATGCTCTTCTGCCTACCTTGGTTGTAACGGGTGGCGATTTGAGTCACTGTTGCCTTTCTATCAGCTCGAACCAGTCTGCCCATTCTCCTCTGGCATCAACAAGGCATTTCCGCCCACAGAACTGCCGCTCACTGGATGTTTTTTCGGACCATTCTCTGTAAACCCTAGAGATGGTTGTGCGTGAAAATCCCAGTAGATCAGCAGTTTCTGAAATACTCAGACCAGCCCTTCTGGCACCAACAACCATGCCACGTTCAAAGGCACTCAAATCACCTTTCTTCCCCATACTGATACTCGGTTTGAACTGCAGGAGATTGTCTTGACCATGTCTACATGCCTAAATGCACTGGGTTGCTGCCATGTGATTGGCTGATTAGAAATTAAGTGTTAACGAGCAGTTCGACAGGTGTACCTAATAAAGTGGCCGGTGAGTGTATATGTACGCAGTATGGGCACATTCATCACAGCTTTTATACCTTTAAATCAGGTTTAGCGTGGGGCGTTGAGTGAAAATGTGAAACTTGGCTGTCTGTGTTTATTTGTATTAGTGTGCCAAATGTAGAGATAAGTGAGGCCTGTGTATAATAAGTAACCCCCAATGTGTATGAACTATACAGTGGCCAGTGCGTCAGTTTTTTTGTATGACTTTGCACATTCTTTTTGGTGTAATCTACTTGCACATGTATTCATAAAGTGTCTGCACCAGTATTGTGTCACGGCTGGACTGTGTCTGATGTAACACGAAATTCTGACCATAAAAAGGTGTTCCGGTGCAGAATCGGACCGTGCACCACGTTTCTTACTATAACTCAACGACTTCTTTTGGTGCACCTTTATCATAGAGATTCTGTTGAGTCATGGTAATAAATGTGGTGCATGGACTGACACTGCAGCGGAAAGTCCAATTTTTTGGGCGCAGCAGACACAGTGCAGCCATGACACCTTATGAATACATGTAAAAGCGGTTTACACATTCTTTTCAGTGCAAAGTCAGATTGAAAACTGGTGCAACCTTTTAATAAATGTGGGCCACTGTGTGTATATACTGTATGAGATTGTGCATGCAGAGGGCTCACAAGCTGAAAACGGCATCTCATCTTGCAAAAGTTAACACACACAGCTCCGTACACCGAAGTATGAATAAGTTATTAGTGCCAGACATGGCAAAATGAAGAATTTTTTTTTTTGTACAGGTGGTTTAAATTTTTGTAAATGTATGTAAACATTATAAAACCAATATAAATTTGATATCCATCTGATCGTACTGACCCAAAGAATAAAGGAGACCTATAATTTAGAATGCACAGTGAAAGCCAAAAAAAATCTAGCCCTCAAGAAAATGTTGCATATGCATTTTTCACCAATTTCACTGCATTTGGAATTTGTTTCCTACATTCCAGTACAGGGCATGGAATATTAAATACCATCACTATGAAGTGCAAATTGTTAAGCAGAAAACAAGCCCCACAGAGATGTTTACCTGGAAAAATAAAAAGATATAGATTTTTGAAGGAGGGGAGTAAAAAATGGAAATACAAAATCAAATAAGTGTATGGCTGTATGTAATGTTTTTTTTTTTAAATTTTCGGAGGCCTGTTGCGCTTCATTTGCTAGTATTAATTTGGGAGACATTGTATATATTTTGGGATGCACCTGCAGAGTAAATAGCCTACAAACTGCCCTGTTTTGTTGTTTGGTGCCTTGTCTCATGGCTGGGATTCTGATCCATTCTCTAATATCATACTTATAATGATTCTTCATTATTTTCCTTCCGTCTATTGAATTCCAGCAGTGGTTACTTGAAAAACCTGCAATTAGTTTGTTGTTTTTCTATGTAAAATTCAAATGTATAATAATTTGCTGAACATTATTTCATTAAGAAGATTTCATTTTTTTCTCTTCAGCCCTTGGTGACTCTGAATACACATTCTTCTGCAATGGTGGAAAAATAGTTGACAAAAGACTTGGCGAGCTGGGTGCCAGACGTTTTTATGATACAGGATATGCTGATGATTGTGTAGGGTAAGAACATAACTTTGTTATTGAAGTAACGTACTTCTGCACTTGAATGATATTGAGCACTTACCCCTGAAGATTGTATTGCCCTAGGGACATTTACATTTCTAGGTTTTGCATGGAATTATTTTTCTGTTTAAGTGGCTATATGAGGGCTAATTATTTGTAGGCTATAATAATTTTCAGGTGGCAAGTCACTTTATCAGAGACCTTTTAGATACCAGGGTTATAACCTCCACTACCTCTCTTTGGAGCTTAGGGGTGACTTTGGGTTCGCTTGTCAAAAGCTGGTTAGCGCCTCACCCGCTTTGAGGACTTACTCGGTTGGGAGATGCCTGGGGAGGTCGTATGGCCATCTGTTTACGTGCCGAATCTGGGGGATCTGGGTAGGACTCCCTAGCAAGTGGCATACCATCCCCCTCTGGCTTTATGGGGAAGTTGTATGTTCTGTGGAGAGTGCCGGTGGACCATTTTCTTGCCCCACTTCCGGCGAATACTGAAACTATCATCACTATAACCAGCGTGTATATAATATCCTGCTAGATCTATTGGCTGTGTACAGTGCCTGCATCCACTCTGTGTCTGTATGTTCTGTGAATAAATACATTGACTAATTTCCTGATTTTGAGCTAAGAGGATGTAGAAAGAGGAGATCCCGTGGGATGTGAATGAGACTATGGTCTTATTGGTTGACTTACAGGTGGTGGTGAGTACGGCTTTCCCAGCCTTATAATGGGCTCTGTTTTGTTGGTCCTAGTAACAAAACCCCTTGAAAAAATAGCTAAGAATAAAATTTGTAGGATTTGTGGGGATAATTTACCATCTTCATAGAAAAACCCTCTTGTGAAGCATGCATCCAACAAAATGTAGCACAGTAATCTTCACATACAAAAGTCACAAAGAGTCAGCTCACCTGGCCATCAATATTTGTTAAGGATCTTCTCAGCGGTTTGCAGCGGATAACCTGGGTCTCAGGCAGGCAACTTGAAACAATCAAAGAAAAAAAAACTCCGGCTCCAGCTTTTGGTAAAAATCTTCCAGCTTTATTTCTCAGTTAAAAAGCAGATACATGATAGGCAGAAACACCGGGAAAAATGGGGAAACGTTGCTTAAAGGGGTTATCCGGGTTTAAATTTTTTTTTTATGGCCGGGCTGGGGAGGGCTAGTTAAACATAATAAACATGGACTTACCTCCTCCGGTGCTGCTGATGTCCCGCGCCGCGGTCACTTCGAGCCGTGCCCCTGTAAACAAACAGGGGCACGGAAGCCGCGCACAGGGAGCTTCCGGTCCGCGATGTGGACGGCTCCTCCCATGCGTCCCTATCTCTCAGCGTTGTAAGCGCTGAGAGATGGTGCGCATGGGAGCTTCCGGCCGGCCGGAAGCTCTCTGTGCGCCGGTGTAATGAACCGGCGCACGGAGAAGACCGGCCGCGGCGTGGGACATCGGCAGCACCAGAGGAGGTAAGTACGTGTTTATTATGTTTAAATAGCCCTCCCCAGCCTGGACATAAAAATTTTTTAAACCCGGATAACCCCTTTAAGACCACTGCTCGCCTACGCATTTTGATAGAAATATCTTAATCACATCTAGCAGACATTTAAGACCCACCTATTGTAACACGTGAGATCCGTAACCAATCAACGCGTCTCATGAATTCCTGTGGATCCCAGAACACCAATACAATTTGTTTAAATACAATAAAAAATTACTTTTTTATCAAAATATTGCCAATATATATAGGAATACCACATACAACAATGCGTATGAATACGACTTAACATTTCTAATAATAACAAATCACATCTTGTTTTTTATTCAAACCATGTGAGATACGAATTTTCAAAGAGAAAATCCCAAAAATTTCTCTGTTTAAGGCTTCATTCACACTGCTGTTGCCCGCCGTTCCGTAGCACGGCAGGCAGCGGGCGAGGAGAGGAGGTGAGCGCAGGTCGCCCATTGCCGACTATCGGGGACGTATATCGGACGTTTATACGTCGCCCGTATATACGTCCCCCTTGCGGCAGTGTGAATGCAGCCTTAGAGTTTTCTTTTGATTGCTTTCTCTGTTTGGTTTCAGTACTCGTTCAATAGCACAAACTGTAAGTGAACTGGTATCATTTTTGTGTGTGTCACGGAAATGTTTGGAAACTGCCGAAATATTTACTGAATTATAGTTTGTAATGTTCGATAAGTGTCGCCTGATTCTTGTCTTTAAGGGGTTAGTGGTGCAGCCTACATATTGGACTCTACATGCGTTACATTGAATTAAATAAACCACATATGTGGCGTTACAATTGATATATTGTATGATATTATATTGCTGGTCTGTAACAAATTATATAAAAGTTTTAGTTAGAACAACATGTTTGCGACACTTACAAATATTGTGTCCACATTTAAATGAACCTGTAGTGCTAAGCCAAATGTGGTTTCGGGTTTTCCCGCTACAAAAATGATTAGGGGATAGTTGTGTTCTTAATGTTGGAGCTTTTTTTTTTTTTTGCAACACACTGGATTTCAGTTTTAAAAAAAATCAAATATGGTCTCATCTGTTTTGAGATGGATAATATCTTTACTGCAACAACATGATTTTAGAATACACCTCATCACTTAAAAAAAACAAAATGAAGCACAAAAAGAACACCAGGAACACAGTCCTTATCACATTATGACACAACAATTAGTAGTTAAATTAAATAGTACCTGTAACATAACACTTTGAATTTGTCCTCCACAAGCTCATGTTCCAGTTTCTCCTGTGCTCCCACCAATTTTTAGTGAATTAAGAACCAAAGCCAAGGTGGGGTCTCCAGGATCCATTAATGGTCCATGGAGAATTCCCCAAGGCAACACATAACTGTAATAACTGGAAAGGGAAATAGAGAATGAGAAGATACTGGTAAGAATAGTGGGTGGGGAGAATGAATGGGGGGGGGGGGGGCAGTAAGGTAGACAATGATAGGGTTGGAAGCACCCAGGTCTGGAGGCAGGCATAACCAAGAGAAGTTGTATGTCAAGTAGATTGCCTATATTTGGCAGGTTGTTGGAAGAGGATCTATGGCTGCCAGGTTTTGCTGAATTTAGCTTATGTGCCATGTATAGAGGAAGTGAGGTCTTCCATATGCATGATGTCTTTTACTTTAGCAATCCACATTGCAATCGTTGGTGGAGTAGTCTGTTTCCAGAGTACTGGAATGCAAGATCGGGCCGCAATTATTAGCAGGCGTATTAGAGATCTTTTGTATGTCCGCGTTGAAACGTCACAATGGTGGAGGATGAGGAGGATCTAGTGCCACAAAATCCCCACAAATTGAGGAGATCAAGCGTTGCAAATTTCCCCATAAGGGGCGAGGACCCGACAGAACCAAAACATGTGCAGAAAGGACCCCGCCTCCTCTCAACATCTCCAGCATGTAGGGGGTACCAACGGAAAGATGGTATGTAGTCTAGTAGGAACCCTGGACATGAGTTTTTACCCTGCTTCTTGGTATCTGGAGCTCACCGAGGCGCTATGACATAAATCAAAGATGCACATTTTCTGTCCAGGTGTGAGTGAAATATTCAAGTCCGTTTCCCACTGTGTCAGGTATTGAGGGCCAGGGTTGTCAGGGATGGATAGGAGACATGAATACGAGAAAGAGCGCGTGTGGCGAACTGTCCTGGAACAAAGGCTTTCAAATGAGGTTGTACTTTTGGACAGGGGCGTAACTACAGACGTAGCAGTTGCTACGGGGCCCGGCAGGGTCATGGGCCCGTACTGGGCTGTATCTGGGCTCCGCTTTCCCCTTGGCTGTAGTTACGCCCCTGTAATGGGCAGCACAGCGGCCCGAGATGCAGGGCTGGATTTATGGGCGGGCACCATCCGTCTGCTCCTTGTAGTCTGCACGGAGGATCTTGATATCAGGAGGGAGAGAGGGAGGGGAGGAGACTGCCGGCAGCCAATCCCTGCTCGGGATGTCAGCAGCGCGGGAGACTGAACTTGAGGGAGAAGTCGGCACCTGAAGAAGCAGCAGCCTCCTCCATAGCAGAACAGGAATCAGCCAGAGATAAGTCCTCCCTCCCCCCAGTGTCTCCTCACACTCTGCCTTAACCCCTTAGTGTCCTGTGTGCAGGAGCAGCTAAGAAGCTCCTGAATGTCCCTTACAGACCCCCTCTGCATCATCCCCTCATATCTTCCCCCACCACTGCATTTCTATATTAATATGATGTTCTGCAGCAGCTGTTGTGGAGCAGTCAGTAATAAATGTGGAGCAGTCAGTAATAAATGTGGAGCAGTCAGTAATAAATGTGGAGCAGTCAGTAATAAATGTGGAGCAGTCAGTAATAAATGTGGAGCAGTCAGTAATAAATGTGCTTCAGTCAGTAATAGATGTGCTTCAGTCGGTGATAAATGTGGCGCAGTCAGTAATAAATGTGGCGCACATTCAGACTAAGCAGTAACAGCCCCTTTAGGTGACATTATTCTGTCTGAGTTGTGTATTAGAATGTTCTGCAACAGCTTAAGTGTAAATAGGGAGGTTCTGCAGCATCTGGCTCGTGTATCGGGGGTTCCGTCAGCAGTTGGCTCATGTATTGGGGGGTGTTCTGCGGTGGTTGCCCCATGTATTACAAGGTTCTGCAGTGGTTGGCGCGTGTATTGGAAGGTTCTGCAGTGGTTGGCGCGTGTATTAGGGGGTTCTACAGCGTATGTCGCTTGTATTGAAAGGTTTTGCTGCTCCTGTTCCTGCTTCTTGGTAAAAGTTAAAGAGATTTAACTCTTCCCCTGCTTTCTTGCGGCTAATGGCTACTCAGACAAGCAGTGTAAGGGTTAAACCTCCTGACTAGTCGGCGATGAGGACACTGAGCAGGAGCCGCCATACTGATGGGCTCTCACCACTATTAAGGGGTTCCATTATCTTCTTCTATTATGGAGAATAACAGAGACCGGCAGTAAATAGAAGCCCCTCCCCCAGCGCCATAACTGTTACCGTTACTTATAACAGAGAAACATGAGCAGCAACAGGCGTTATTATTACAGCTTTTAATACAGGAGACGGGATGTAAGGAAACCTTCCGGAGAGCTTAATCTACTGCCAGTGTCTGTTATTCCCTTCTATTATAGAAATAGATAGTGGAAACCCATGTAACACTGAGGACCTATGGTTGGAGGGGGCCCCAGCCAAAAATTTGCTATGGGGCCCACTCATTCCTAGTTACGCCACTGCTTTTGGAGAATTGAGAACATGGAGGGAGGTCAAATAATGCCATAACTGTTGAGCTCTCCACGCTCCTAACGGACATGGGTCTGTTAATTCCGTGAGTTGTTGAGTAGTCAACCATTCTGAGTCCCTACTAAAATGTTCTGCCCTAAACTTACCTACTCGTCTCCATTGTTTAAATACTGTATCTTTGCAGCCTGGGGTAAACTCAGGATGCCCCAAAATTGGGTGATCGTGGACTGTTCAGGCAATAATCTTTCCCTAACTTTTTCCAGCTGAAAATGACTAACAGTTGGACCGATCATGGGGTGCATTTTTAAGACTGTGGTTTTCTCAGGGGGCAGCCAGGGCAACACCTGTAACGGGATTTTGTGAAGGACTGCTCCAGAGCCTCCCAAGGCTTCAGGCTGGAGTTACCGCACCAGTCTAGGGTTCTGGCTAGGTGGGCTGCTGTGTGGTATCCTTTAAAATCTGGTAGCCCAATACCCCCCGAGATTTTTGAGCGATATAAGGTAGTGCGTTCGATTCTGGCAGGTTTATCAGCCCAGACAAATTTGTGTTGGATGTCATTTAGGGAACGAAAATATGCTTTTGTTATCTTAATAGGGAGTGCTTGAAAAAGATATAGAAAACGTGGAAGTATATTCATTTTGAATATAGCACATCTCCCAAACCATGAAAAAATGCCCTTGGTCCACCTGGAGCAGTTCTCCTGCATTCTTTTAACTATTGGAAGGAAATTTAGTGTGTAAAGGTTGGGTAAGTCAGCTGGTAGTTCGGTCCCTAAATAATTGATACTCTGGGATGCTCACTTAAAGTTAAATGACCCTCTCAGTGTTCCCGGAGCTGGCCCGGGAGGGACACGTTTAGAGCTTCCGACTTGAACCAATTAATAAGAAAGTGGGATATTTGGGCAAACGTCTGTATCTCTTTTATTAAGTTAGGGAGAGTGATCTGTGGATTAGTCAAGAAAAAGAGAAGGTCATCTGCGTAGGCTGCTATTTTGTAGGTGACCCCCTGTACTCTTATCCCAGAAATGTCTTCATTAGATCGTATTCTATGGAGAAAGGACTCCAGCGAGAGGACAAATGTGTTGGCGACAGTGGGCAGCCCTACCTGGTAACATTTCGTATCGCAAAACTATCTGAAAGGGTACCATTCACTCGGACAGACGCTGAAGGGCAGGAGTATACAGACATGATCCAAAAAAACATTTTGGTCCGAATACCAAATGCACGAAGGACTTTGGACATAGAGGGTCAACTCACTCTATCAAAGGCTTTTTCTGCATCCGTTGATAGAAGCATGAGCGGCAGATGTTCCATCTGTGCTTTGTATATCAAATTAATGGCCTTTGTAGTGTCTCTGGCTTCCCTTCCCAGCAAAAACCCGGCCTGATCCGAATGAATGGCACTTAGTAGGAGGGGAGCAAGTCTAATCGCTATGACTTTGGCAAACACCTTAATGTCTTGATTTAGCAATGAAATTGGACGGTAATTTCTGCATTGGGTTGCATCTTTCCCAGGTTTAGGTATGACAGCTGTAGTTGCTTTCAGTGGCACCTGCTGCAATCTAATTGAAAGCTTTTGTCCAAAGTGGCTCAATAAGCCAGAGAATTTCTTACAATATGGCAGGGAGAGTCAGTAATGGGGCTTCTAAGGCTTCTGCATCCTCTGCAGTAAGGGATGGCAGAGAGGAGTCAGAGAGGTAGGATTGAATTCTAATTTGAAAGTTGGTGCGGGCCAATGTTTTAGAAGGTTGGCCAAGGTTGTATAGGGACTGGTAGAAGTCTCTAAATGTCCGAGTTCAAATGTCTGGGGAGCCCGGAGGGTGTCATGATTTTCGGAATATACGTACGGGATCGCTGGGAGCGCAGTGCTCTGGCTAAAGACCTATCACATTTGTCGCTATATTCGTAAAAAGTGCCGAGGGTACCTCGCCAGAATCCCCTTTGCCTTGCCCATCAGCAGTGTTTTAAGAGAATCACGTGATTTAAACAACGAGGCTCGGAGATCATCAGTGGGTATGCGCTTGTGGGATGTCTCCAGGTCTCTGATTTTATCCAATAGGAGTGGGATCTCCCTCTCTTTTTCCCGTTTTTGTTGGGAACCAGGAGTATGAGTATACTTCGGATGTTATGCTTGTGACCTTCCCAAGCAATACATGGGTCGATCACTTCCTCCCTGGTTCTGGCAAAGTGCGTCCACAGGGACTCCCGAATTTTGTCCACAATCACCGCGTTGTGTAAGAGGGACGTATTAAGCTTCCACTGCCACTGAAAGTCAGACGTGTCAGGGAGGTTAATTGTCTTGGAGACCATCGCATGGTCCGAAAAGGTTTTATTATGTATTGTGGCTGCTTGGAGGAGGTTTACGTCGCTGTGGCGAATGAGCGGGTAGTCAGAGCGTGAGTACATATTGTGTGCCATAGAATAAAACATGAAGTTTTTATCTCCCGGGTGTAGTCTCCATGTATCTATCAATTGATGCTCGTGGAATAGTCCCTTTTATCTGCGCAGGCTACAGAGGGGTACAGAGGAGGAACCCAAGGAGGTATCTCAACTAGGATCCAAAGCAACATTGAAATTCCCTCCTATAACTAGATGTCCCCCAGCAATATGCTCCATAAGATCTAAAAAAGTGGATAGAGCTTGAACTTGTCTTGTGTTGGGGAGGTGTAGGGAGGCGAACGTGTACAGGCTATCATCTATTCTGCCTTTGACAATTATCATTCTCCCTTCCGAGTTGCATAGTGAGACACAAATGCCCACTGTACCCGGGCCGCCAGTAGGATCGAAGTGCCTCTCGCTCTTGGGTTACGAGTGTAGCTATGATAGCCGTGTGGGTACCTTCTGTCTGTAAAGTTATACGGCCTGGTTTCGCTAAGATAAGTTTCCTGAATAAAGGCAACCTGGATCTGCCTTCCTCTAAGCATGTTAAATAGAATGGACATCTTTTCATGGCTATGAAGCACCTTCACATTGAGGGAACCAATTGTTAATTTATCCCGTTGTCCCCCTGACCTAGACGCCGCCATGGTGTGTGTGTGTGTGGGGGGGAGGACTGGCTCTATGTCAAAAGACTACTAAAGCGGTCGACTTCCCTCACCCGCCCTCAGACGTCACAGTAGCCCAAAACATGGGCCAAAGGAGCCTAAGGGTCGATGAGGGAGGTACAGTGCTTAAGTTCTACAAATATTCTTAGTAACCCATGTAAACAAATAGTTAACCGAGGAACAAGAGCATGTCCTACGCTGGACGGTGTCATTGTCAAATCTCGGATCACGAAAGGCCTATAGCTCACTCTGGTCGCCGGTCTTAATGAGAGGCGTACATGAGGTCTGGTTAAAATGTAGCCACTGTACAGGATTTTAAGGGTGGCCCTCCAGTGTGGACAATATCTCCCAATGGAAATAGACATTATAACAACATGCTATCTGCGATCAGCTGTTAATTGGTTATATTGCCTAGTAATCTTAAACCCTTAAAGGGGTATTCTCATCTGGGCATTCACATTCAGTTTGATAAATCTGCCATATATGTACATTTCTTCAATTAGATGTTATTAAAAAAAATGTTCCTGTGTGAAGATAATTTCTCATAAATGTAGCCATGTTGTCCCTTAGAAATGAGATGGCTTCCTCGGATACGGCCACCTCTGCTGCAGTGATTGCACACAGAAACTAAAGGTTTTTGTATATGAAATGTCTGGGAGTTACTGCAGGTCCCACAGCCGTCCTGTGGTAATAAACGCTGAATCCATGTGGTCAGGCAGGACTCTATAGCCCATGTCTTGCCACTGCTGCCAAAATGTGACGTGGTCGTATCCGAGGAAGCTTTCTTGTTTCTAAGGTACAACATGACTACATTTTTGGGAAATTATCTTCACACAGGAACATTTTTTTTAATAACATCCAATTGAAGAAATGTTTATATATGGAAGATTAGTGAAACTGAATGTGAATGCCCAGACGAGAATACCCCTTTAACGCCGAAGCCACTTTTCACCTTCCTGACACGTCCCATTTTTTCAAATCTTCATGTGTCACTATAAGTGGTTATAACTTAGGAACGCTTTAACATATCAAAGTGATTTTAAAATTGTTTTCTCGTGACACTTTGTACTTTATGTTAGTTAAAAAATTTTGGTGGTATGTTTTACATTTATTTATGAGAAAATCTGATATTTGGTGAATATTTGGAAAAATTCTTGATTTTCTAACTTCTACTTTTTCCATACATAGTCATAACCGCAAAAATACTTAATAACTAACATTCAATAAATGTCTTCTCTATGTGGACATTGGTTTTTTTATGCATACTCTTATTTTTGTAGGATGTTATTGGGCTTTGAACGTTGGGTGTGATTTTTCACATTTTCATAAAAACCTCAAAATTCTGCTATTGAGGGACCTGCTCAGGTTTCAAATCACTTTCAGAGTCCTAAATAAAAGTAAAACCCCATAAATTACCCCATTATAGAAACTATACCCCTTAATGTACGTAAAACAACTTTTATGAAGTTTGTTAACTCTTTAATTGTTTTACAGGGGTTAAAACAAAATCTGATGCAATTTTGAAAAAAAAAAAAATTTGGCTAAATGTATGTGTCTTTCAAAGAATGTACAAATTTTCAGTGGATAAGATACCAAAATGCTCTACAAAATTTAATACCCGATCCCTCCTGCATATAACAATGCCCCATATGTGGTGGTAACTTGCTGTATGGGCACACGCCAGGGCATCTAAGGGAAGCTGCGCCATTTAGAGCAGATTATGCATTGTCACTTTTTATTGGCTATGCAATCTTTACTTTTTTGGCAATTTGGACATATAAGGGCTTATTTTTTGCGACATGAGATGCACTTTACAAATACTTCATTTTAGTGGGTCATTAGCTTATTGATGAGATTTTATTAACTCTTGAATGTATGGGTGAAAAGAAAATTGTCAATTTTGGTTTACTTTTCGTATTTTTTGGGGATCGTACATCATACACTAAAAATACTATATTATCTTTATTCTACAGATCACTACGATTACGGTGATACCTCATTTATATAGTTTTTCATTTATTTTTACAATTTTACTGAATAAAAGCTAATATAGAGGAAAGCTCATTTGTTTTTGCATCGCCATCTTTACGGAGACGTAACTTTAATATTTTTTGGTTGACAGAGCTAGTTTAGGGCTTATTTTTTACGTGTTGAGTTGTTCTTTTCAGTGGTATCATTCTGATGCACATAACTTTTTTGATCACATTTTAGAACATTTTTGTGTAGAGATTTTATGAAAAATGTACATTTTTTTTCGCGTTTTGTTTTTACGGCGTTCACCGAGCGGGTCCAATAATGTTTCTGAGTTATTGTTACGACCCGGCAATACCAAATATGTGAGGGTTTTTTTGCGATTTTGTGGGTTTTTTCACTTTATTGCATGTGTATAGGGAATTTTTGTGTTCAAGCTCTTCTTCACATTACACAGTGTAATACAGATGCGGCAGCTCAGTGTGTTACAGCCGGCTCCTGTCAGAAGGCAGGACACGGCTCCCAGTGGAGAATCGCGCAGCCCCGGGCACTGGCAGTCCCGGGGCTGCGACCGAGGGGTAAGTGCCGCGGGGGGGGGGGGGGGGGGGGCCGATTCACTTTCAATGCCCCTAACACGGCGCGACTGCGACGTGTTAGGGGTTAACACCCACGATCGGCGTAATCTCCAATCGCGGGTGTTAGATGCAGGTGTCGGCTATAATACATAGCCGACACCCGCAAGATTCTTGTCCCGTCTCCGTTCAGGAGCCAGGGCCAGAAGTTTGACGTAATAGTACTGCATTTTGCAGGAACGCACCTCCCGCGATGCAGTACTATTATGTCAAATATCGGGAAGGGGTTAACTAGCAAGTAAAGCACATACAAATTATTGCAGATATTAGACACAGGTTCACCTTTAGAAGGTGTGTGCAAATATGTCTCCGGTTCATGACACCTAGTGCCGGTACCTGAGAACTATGTAGCAGGGTTGTTGTGATATCCTCAGGCCTCTGTAGGAAGGGCCACAAAGAGGTCCGAACCCAGCAGGGCAGCTTCAGGAGGTTCTGGTGACAAATTCCGCAGTGGAGTGTCCTCAATTGAGGGGGGTCTCCTATATTCCGGGATACTTCTTCGGTGGAGCTGCTGTGAATGTATTCTCGGCAGGTCTTTTGCCAGCCAGTTAGGGAAGGTATTGGAGGGATATTCAGAAAGCGGAAAAGGCCGGGAAGGTCATCAGGACTCCTCAGAAAAAACGGAAATCCATTGTGTCGAACAATAAGATGAAAAGGGTGACCCCACCGATAAAAAGCGCAAGCCTACTTTATGTCATGAAGAAGGGGTTATAGTAGGTGCCTCATGCTTAAAGTGCGGGCTGAAACATCCAGATAAATGTGTACATCAGAGCCCTCAGCTTGTATGGTTTCCCGATTCCAGGCCGCACGCATTATTTTCTCCTTTTTTTTTTTGAAGTAAACAAAACACAAAGCATGTATTATTATGGCCCAAAATCAAGGACGTTTTTGCCTCTTAGTTCACAGCCATGCTGATAAATTTTGAATATTGAGTGAACCAAACTTATATTTTTATTAGATATGCCTTAAAATAAACAAAGGTCACAGGTTGTGAATTCTAAAAACAACAACAACAATCCGTACTATAGACGCCGACCTAGGCGACTATACTGATCACCACAACCCCCAACGGTTGTGGATCAAACAATGGGGATACCACATACCTGTAAATCACGGTGCCATGCACCATACCATCCAATAAATACCTTGCAAAGAGGAAATAAAAGATGATTCTTACCACAACTGGTAATGGTCTGTAGTTGTGTCCAGTGGTCAGCTGTTCTGTTTCCAAAGTACGTGTATTGACGGGAGCATTAAGATGATAAAGGACATACCTGTATATGTTGGAACCAAAAACGTCATGAACTGTAACAAGGCTACAACTGTCCCTGTCCCCAGGTGTAATTAGCTCCCGCCCTAACAAGGGCAGTCCCAATAACTTGCCCTAGTTTAGAAAAAAACACCCTGCATTCCCCTTCCCTGACGCGTTTCTTCCTGCTGTAGGTTCTTCAGAGGGATTGCGGTGGAATCAATAAAACATGGGGTCTCCAATGTAGAGGAGCATCCCTTGGGGTGTAGTAAATAGACCCTATGTGATGGTGTAGGGATGATGGATTTTTTTGTGAAGTAGTGTAAGCGGCATAGGACATCTCTGGGAACTCCAGATTCGATAGAAGACATTCTGGAAACTATGGATTCTATCAAACAAAAGCTCAGAGTCTGCAGGAAGGAGTAGAATGACATTAAATATACAGGCGGTCCCCTACTTAAGAACACTCGACTTACATACGACCCATAGTTACAAACGGACCTCTGGATATTGGTAATTTATTGTACTTTACTCCTAGGCTACAATAAACAGCTGAAACAGTTATCAAATGTGTCTGCAATGAAGCTTTAGTGTTAATCCTGATTCTTATGACAACCCAACATTTTTAAAATCCAATTTTCACAGAGACCAAAAAAGTTCTGGCTGGGATTACAATGATAAAATATACAGTTCCGACTTACATACAAATTCAACTTAAGAACATACCTACAGACCCTATCTTGTATGTAACCCGGGGACTGCCTGTATGCGTTACTCTCTCAGATAAATTATCATCTGACCGGTGTTCAGGCAGACCTTTTAAGTGTATATTATTACGCCTGCCGTGGTTTTCCTGGTCATCTATCAAAAGGGTCAGATGTTGGATATGTGGCGCCTGGAGGTACGGAGCTCGTGCGATGCACGCCCTCACGCCGCCATTACCAAGCCACGCCCCCTCTATATGATTTATTTTATTAGATATGTTAAGTCGTATTCATGCTCATTGTTGTATGTGGTATTCCTAACATCACCTATATAAATTGGCAATATTTTGATAAAAAGTGCATAAGTCATTTCTCATTGTATTTAAATAATTGTATTGGTGTTCTGGGTTCCACAGAAGTTGATCCACAGGAATACGTGAGACTTGATGATCCAAGCTGATTGGTTATGGATCTCGCGTGTTCCCATAGGTGGGTCTTGTAAATGTCTGCTAGGTGTGGCGTACACCAAGACATGATTAAGATATTTCTATAGAAACGCGTAGGCTAGCAGTGGTCTTGCGCTCTGTTTCCCCATTTTTCCATGTGTTTCTGCCCTTCATGTATCTACTTTTTAACTGAGAAATAAAGCTGGAAGATTTTTACCAAAAGCTGGAGTTTTTTCTTCTTATGTTTGATGTTGCCTGCCTGAGACCCAGGTTATCCGCTGCAAACCGCTGAGAAGATCCTGAACAAATTTTGATGGCCAGGTGAGCTGACTCTTGGTAACTTTTTTAAGTGGTTTAAGATTACTGTGCTACATTTTGTTGGATGCATGCTTCACAAGTGGGTTTTTCTGTGAAGATGGTAAATTATCCCCACAAATCCTACAAATTTTATTCTTCGCTTTTTTTTTTTTTTTTTTTGGGGACTCATTTTTAAGGCTGGGAAAGCCGTACTCAGCACCACCTGTAAGTCAGCCAATAAGACCATAGTCTCATCCAGAGACTATCGGGATCTCCTCTTTCTACATCCCCTTAGCTCAAAATCAGGAAATTAGTCAATGTATTTATTCACAGAACATACAGACACAGAGTGGATGCAGGCACTGTACACAGCCAATAGACCTAGCAGGCTATTATATACACGCTGGTTAGAAAACACAGGATGATAGTTTCAGTATTCGCCGGAAGTGGGGCAAGAACATGGTCCACCGGCACTCTCCACAGAACATACAACTTCCCCATAAAGCCAGAGGGGGATGGTATGCCACTTGCTAGGGAGTCCTACCCAGATCCCCCAGATTCGGCACGTAAACAGATGGCCATACGACCTCCCCAGGCATCTCCCAACCGAGTAAGTGCTCAGAGTGGGTGAGGCGCTAACCAGCTGTTAACAAAAGAACCCAAGGTCACCCCTAAGCTCTAAAGAGAGGTAGTGGAGGTTTCCAATAACGCTAGCGGTGTAACACTTCTACATCTGTTGTAGCACTAGGAGCTGCTTACTTTAGTAAGCAGCCCCTAGTGCCGTTTATTATAGGTGACAGGTCCTCTTTAATGATTCTTACTATAGGCAGTCCCCGGGTTACATACAAGATAGGGTCTGTAGGTTTGTTGTTAATTTGAATTTGTATGTAAGTCGGAACTGTATATTTTATCATTGTAATCCCAGCCAGAACTTTTTTTGGTCTCTGTGACAATTGGATTTTAAAAATGTTGGGTTGTCATAAGAATCAGGATTAACAATAAATCTTCATTGCAGACACCTTTTTTTTAACTGTTGCAGCTGATCATTGTAGCCTAGGACTAAAGGACAATAAATTACCAATATCCAGAGGTCCGTTTGTAACTAGGGGTTGTATGCAAGTGTAGTGTTCTTAAGTAGGGGACCTCCTATATTTCATTGTATTGCCTAATATAAGTAGTGCTTAAGGTAATCTGAGTTTTAGTCTCTGTTTCCCAATTTATTTATCGATTTGATTCCTTGTACATACAATACATTATTCTTGTTTTTTTTCTGTACTTCTGAGTTTTCTCTGAATATTATGTCTGTTACAATCCCTATCTTGTAGGTGATGATTTATATGACTAAAAGCATTTTAGAAACTTGCATCTGTGGAGCATATTCATCTAGCTCTAGTGAATGCCGCTTTAGGTAAATTCAGAATAACGTGAGGGGGATGACACTATGTGGCAAATAAGTGTTTTGCCAGACAGATTTCGTGAATAAACTCGTTTCTACCTTTGCTGTATCATTTCCTACTAGGAAATATTGCTATTGGAATATGTATATGTGAATTTCAGATTAAAATTTATTCTTAAGATGTTTGTATAAATACAGCTATGTTGTTAGGTGCGTCTGACCATATTATAAGGCAATCATCTAACTAAAATAAGCAGCTCCTAGTGCTTAATCAAACGGGTACAATGTAATTGTCGGACAGCTCGCAAAGCTGTCCGACGTATTCATGAGGGGGCGGGGTTGGGACATCTGTCCGTTGTCCGATGATTACACTGTACCCCGCCGCAGTGTTAGATAGCGTTACCGGAGGTTTCCGGTAACGCTATCACTCTAACACTGCGGCGTTTGATCAAGAACTAGTAGCTGCTTACTTTAGTAAGCAGCTCTTAGTGCCGAAAATTTAGGTGACAGGTCCTCTTTAAACGTGTTAAAATTTTCTTATGTGCTACGACTAAGAAACTCTATGATTTGAAAAGCATCAGTCCCTTTCCTGGATCCCTAATGTTTAATGACAAGATCTGTTTTGACTGAATTAGATTCGGACTCCGTTTCTGAGGATTTCTCAATGCACTTGACGTGCAGTTAAGTTGGGAGGGGTGAGGTTGCTGAGTGAGTGTGGAGGAGGTTGGCTGCAGCCTAACCCCTTAATGAATTAGCCAATTAGCCATTTTGAACCTTCCTGACAATGCATATTTAATTCAAATATGACATATCACTGTGTCACTTTAACATATCCAGGTAATTTGAGATTGTTTACTTATGACACATTGGGTGCAATTTTTAAATTTAATTTTTTTGTCTAAATTAATCTATTTTTCAAAACCGTACACTATTTCAATAGATTAAATACCAAAACACTCCACAAATTTTGATATTCAACTTCTCCTGGGTATGCCAGTACCCTATATGTGGTGGTAAACTGCTTTATGGGCACACGCCAGGGCATTGAAGGGTAATTGAGCCATTCAGAGCAGATTTGCATTTTCACTTTTTAACGCCTATGCAATCTTTATTTATTTGGCAATTTGGACATATCAGGACTATATGGGAGATTAGGTGCACTTTACAAATACTTAATTATAGTGGGTCTTTAGCGTATTAATGGAATTTTGGAGGAAAAGAAAATCATCAATTATGGTTTGAGTTTTTGCATTTTTTTGGGTCCCTCACTGTGCCATAAAAATGTTATCTTTATTCTATGAATCACTTTGATTATGGGGATACCTCATTTATATAGTTATTTTATATATTTTTACAATTTTATTGAAGAAAAACTAATATACAGAACATCTTTTTATGGTCGCCATTTTTTCAGAGATCTAACTTTAGTATTTTTTGGTTGACAGAGCTCGTTTGGATTTTATTTTTTATGTTGTTCTTTCAATGATACTATTTTAGTGCACAAAACTTTTTATTGCTTTTTGGAACATTTTTGTGAAGGGATTTTACAAAATAATAAACATTTTTATTTTGAAGGCGTTTTCTGAGCGGGTCCAATGTTTCTGGTTTTTGATTTTGTTTCTTTTTGTACTTTTTTAGTAGTGTATAGGGCAGGGGTCGGGAACCTATGGCTCGCGAGCCAGATATGGCTCTTTTGATGGCCGCATCTGGCTCGCAGCCGGGGCTCCTATCCAGGGGCTTAACTACAGCCGCAGCAACTGCTAATATGCCTGCCAAGACCAGGCTATTGTGCCCCCGGCTGTAGTAATGCCCCTGGATGTATTCTGCAGAGCAGCGCAGGGTCCGCGGGGTTAATTCAGGGGCGGCGCCTCCCTCTCCTTCCCTGCAGCAGTCTCCTCCGTGTGTGAGAGGGAGGGGAGGAGACTGTCTGCCTGCAGCCAATCCCAGCGCTGGATGTAGCAGCGCGGGAGATTCAGACAGAGGAGACCAGAGAGCTGCATACTCCGGAGACATGAAGGAGAAGGAGTCCAAGGAGAAGGAGTCAGCAGCCGGGGATCAGCCAGAGATAAGTGCTCCCTCCCCCCAGTGTCTCCTCACACTCTGCCTTAACCCCTTAGTGTCCTGTGTGCAGCTATGAAGCTCTCCTGAGACCCCTCTGCATCATCCTCACATATCTTCCCCCACCACTGCATTTCTACATTAATGTGAGGTTATGCAGCAGCTTAGACACATGTTGGCGTCTGTATAGGGATGTTCTGCATTGGTTGGCGTCTGTATAGGGATGTTCTGCAGCGGTTGGCGTCTGTATAGGGATGTTCTGCAGCGGTTGGCGTCTGTATAGGGATGTTCTGCATTGGTTGGCGTCTGTATAGGGATGTTCTGCATTGGTTGGCGTCTGTATAAGGATGTTCTGCATTGGTTGGCGTCTGTATAGGGATGTTCTGCATTGGTTGGCGTCTGTATAATGATGTTCTGCATTGGTTGGCGTCTGTATGGGGATGTTCTGCATTGGTTGGCGTCTGTATAGGGATGTTCTGCATTGGTTGGCGTCTGTATAAGGATGTTCTGCATTGGTTGGCGTCTGTATAATGATGTTCTGCATTGGTTGGCGTCTGTATAATGATGTTCTGCATTGGTTGGCGTCTGTATAGGGATGTTCTGCAGCGGTTGGCGTCTGTATAGGGATGTTCTGCATTGGTTGGCGTCTGTATAGGGATGTTCTGCATTGGTTGGCGTCTGTATAGGGATGTTCTGCATTGGTTGGCGTCTGTATAGGGATGTTCTGCATTGGTTGGCGTCTGTATAGGGATGTTCTGCATTGGTTGGCGTCTGTATAGGGATGTTCTGCATTGGTTGGCGTCTGTATAGGGATGTTCTGCATTGGTTGACTAATGTATGGGGATGTTCTGCAGCGGTTGGCGTCTGTATTGGGACAAGCTCGAATGTAAATTATCTATTTTTTATTTTACAGGGAATTACAATTGTTTTGGTCCAGTGGAAGTTTAGTACGGGGGGAGAGGAACACTCCTTGCTGTACTAATGACTGCTGGAGCCATTGTTCTGTCAGTGTCCCTTTAAGCATATTGTACGGCTCTCGCAGAATTATATTTTAAAATATATGGCGCTTATGGCTCTCTCAGCCAAAAAGGTTCCTGACCCCTGGTATAGGGAATAGCATTTAGAGGACTTCTAACTATTTTTATTTTTAAAAAAGTAATTTTTTTTTTTTTAAACTTTTTTTTTCTCTTACAGACTGAATTGAACAAGTTATCCTCTTATCACTTGTTAAAGCTCTCATTGATGTAACACAAGTCAATACAGATGCACTGCAGTGTGTTATAGCCAGGTCCTGCCTTGATGCAGGGCCCGGCCTGCAGAAGACATGATGCAGCCCCGAGTCACTCTCTTGACCTCAGGACTGCCATCAGAGATTCAGTGCCATTGATGAAGGGGGTGGGGGTGGGGGTGGGATGAAGGGGCCCTATCAGACACTCGATATATGACCGCACCGTGTAAGGGTGTCAGCTGTAATATACAGCAGAAAGCAATATATTTCTTGGGTCGGCAAGTCACTGCCACCTATGCAATACTATTAAGTTAGTTGGTAAGGGGTTAAAGCCCCTCTTGGCAACTCAACACACACTTCTGGTAAGGCTATTTGAACCTGTCACTAGCTAAAAATCACATTCATGGTAACAGTTAACTCATTTCACTATTCACCTTTAAAACTTTATTTCTGTAGACCTATATGAAAATCTCCTTTACAGCCAAGAAAATCTGAGTAAACGTTATAAAACATGTTTTTTTCTTTTTTCACCCGTTATTCCAGTTTAGAATTGGTTGTAGAGCCATGGATCAGAAACCTCTGGGTTGCGTTGGAAAGAGAATTTGGTGCAGAACATAAAGAGATAAATGTGGAACCTATCAGAGTAACTAGCGGAAACCAGAATATTCTGAATGTACCAGAACATTTGGACATGCGCATACAGACTGTTGGCCTTGAACATGATCTCGTACCTGATAACAAATCACTAAAGAAATCAATGTCGGATGCTTTTGAAGAAGTTGAACACTCCCTTATCCATTCAGTGCCTCCTCTTTGTCAATGTAGTCTTAATATTCCGGCTTTTCCTTCTTCATATTTGGATGTAGTTATTCTTGAATGTGCAGCAGAGGTAAGTTTAAGTATTCTTTTAATCAAAAGGCAATATCTGAAAAACAATTCAGAGAACTTTGCAGAAATCAGTCTGGTTTGCAAAATGAATAATCTTGTCATTATGTGATTTGTAGTCCTGATAGTACAACAGCATTTATCTCTGCAGACCTGTCTGAGTTTGCTGTGCACTTTGCTCCTCTCTTCCTTCTCCACTTAGTTTCTATGTTATTTTCTAGGAAGATGATATTCACTGGGATCTCAAAGTGAAAATCAGAGTTAAAGGGGTTGTATAGATATATTTTGTTATCTATGCCTAGGGGGCTTTTTACAAATTTATAAAGAGCATATACTGATGTTTCTCCTGCTCCCAATATGCCGCAGCGCAGCATCACTTCCGGGTCTGTCTATAGAGGCCAGTGATTGCCATCTCAACCTCAGCTGTGTGTCTTCTGTCGTGCAGTGATAGGTGGCACGGTGGCCAATCGGCAGCGAGCTAGGTATAAGAACAAATAATAATCGTTATTTATATTTTGCCATCATATTCCGTAGCGCTTTACAAAGAATTGGGGACATAAAATAAAATATTACAGAGTATAAACAGTCTTGTGGAACATGAGTTCACAAAAGCTTACAGTCTGTGAGGATGAAGGGGGTGACACAAGAGGTATAAGAGCTTGTATACAAAGTCAGTGGGACTGCTGAGAAGCCTGTTGCTTGGTATCTGGTGTTCACCAGATAACAGATTGAAGGAGTACGCAGGATGGGTTAGGATAAGCAGTTTATGAAATTTAAACCTTCCCCATGCCATATATTTAAACTGGTTCGCGACCGCCCGCCGTGTATTCACGGCAGCGGTCGGGTCCCGCTGCATGGAGAGGGCTCACAGGCTGAGCCCTCTCCATAGCCAGTAAGTCTTTGCTGCATATCTGCTGCCGGCAGCCTCAAAAAGATATCGCCGCATGGGCGCCGCCATCTTGCCTAGGATCGTCTCTCCCCGTGATGTCATCGGGGAGCGGGGATCTGTCTTCATGGTAGCCCCGGGTCTTCCAAAGACCCGAGGCTATTTCGTTTTAACCCCTTCATTACAATGTGCTGATTACATTGTAATGAATGAGAAAGAAAATCCCCATATACTGCCATACTGTAGTATGGCAGTATATGATAGGATCAATCAGACAACCTAGGGTTAAAGTACCCTAGGGAGTCTAAAAAATAATAAAAATAAAAAAAAGTTTAAAAAAAATTATAATAAAAAAACCTAAAAATTCGAATAACCCCCTTTCCCTAGAACTGATATAAATAAACAGTAAAAATCATAAACACATTAGGTATCGACGCGTCCGAAAATGCCCAATGTATTAAAATACATTAACGGTATTTCAATGCGTTTTCACTGCATTTAGATTTTTTTTTTGCCGCTTCCGAGTACATGGCATGGAATATTTAATACCATCACTATGAAGTGCAATTTGTTACGCAGAAAACAAGCCGTCACACGTCTTTACGTGTAAAAATAAAAAAGTTATAGATTTTTGATGGTGGGGAGTGAAAATGGACATGAAAAAACAGGAAAGGGCCGGTCCTTAACCGGTTAAATAACTTTATTCCTGGACTACCCATTTAAGCAGGGAGGGTATAAGTTAAACAATAAAGCACTTTTTTTGTAGAAATATAAAGTTCTTTAATCCACTTTTACTACGGTTTTTGTGCAAAGTTTGTTGTAAAGTATGACCATCAAAGCAGATCAGATTTCTTTTTGCCGTGCATCTTTCTGTATCATGAAAAAAAGATATAAAAATTTGTGCAGACTGCACTTCACTTTGCTGTTGGAGGTGAAATATGGTTTAGGATATAGAAATCCATAGCAAATAGAAATCCATAAATGCGTGAAGTTTCTCATTAAATGTGTGTGTCAAGCGGTCCTTCAAAGCTTTTCTAGCATGCACAACTATTTATTATTGGGGTTTCTTGAAATTTTTCAGTGTTAGATAACTTTTTTCTTGTAAAGGCTGTATACAACATGCTTGGCCTAAATCAATATCACATTGTGATGCGCTCAGCATTTATGCCAGGAAAGCATTCAAAGTATTGTATCAAATATTACAATTCTATCGAATATTAAGTCTTTTCCATGTCCTTTTATATGTTCTCCGAAAAATACCTTACTTGGATGACATCAGAAGGACTCCAGGGTAATTATTTTAAAAAGTTACATTTATTGTCGTCGTCCAGGTTGTAGAATACAGAAAACTTGTACAGATTTTTAGTCATGTGTTACAGTCAGTCCTTGAAATTATGTTCTGGTGAAGGTTTCGTCATCTTCTGATGGTCTTTCTTCTTCCATCTCTTCATCCACATCTTGTGTCCTTAAATCTCCTCCATATGTCGGCATGTGAGTGTGAGCTTGGTGTGTAAAATGCTAAATGTACCCATCCCCCTTGAAGAGGATCACTTTTAAAGTCTGCACTCCTATAGAGTTACATTGTAAGCCAAATTCATCCATTAGGCTTGTTTACATCCATATATGGTAACATATGGCTGCTAACACAGAGACCATTATATGGTAAAGGCTAACTCATGCCATGTGGATGTGGTATGGGGTTGTGTTCTTACATTATCTTTGAGATATGTCAAGAATGTACATACAACTCTAATGCTGCTCATATATGCCCCTGATTACACTTCTGATTATTATTGGAAGGAGAAAGCCACAGCACCACGGAGTAAAATGCCACAGATTCGCATTAGAATGGAAACATTGCTCTTTTATGCCTGGATGATGTGCCAATAAAGACCACTTCGCATTTTACTCCGTGGTGCTGTGGCTTTCTCCTTCCAATATGCCGTATTTGAAGTTTTGAACGCCTGAACTTCGGGCTGCGAGCACCAACTTCCAAGAGGAACTACTGTGGATTGCTGTCCTCTTTCTCTTACTTCTGATTATTACACACTTACTCTCCATTCGTAATTTAATCCTATCACATTTGTATTTCATTGACCATGTTGTGCTTAATCAACTCTTGAGTACATATTCACACCCTAATTAGAATATTGTAAATCTGTAATATTTAACATGAGCATATCCGTAGGCACATACTTGCAGACGCAGGCTAACCTTTTTTGCTTACATCTGCAAAGTATATATCATAGCAAGCTGTGTTTTTTCATCCTGCTCCCTCCCTTCTTAGTGACATATATGCTCAACATGGGGGATGGATGCAATCTATTACATCCCTCTCATGATTCCAACTGAGTATAAACATGGCTCAGCAAGAGGGAGGTCCCAAGTTATTTCACTGCCCATATAATGACAGTGACAACACTGAAGATGCTGACTCCTATTCCCACTTTCTTAGTTCTACTTTTTAAAGGCAAGTTGGGTATCCTCAAAACGTATTCTTAAAACAGAGGCCAAAAACCAGGAATGTGATTTTAAGCTGTTGACCGCTTTCTGTAGCCTATGCTATGCTTATTTTAAAAATGCCTTTGTCTGCCTTTTGAATGAATTCCTTAGTTTTATAATGGTGTTTTTATATAGCTCCCTGCCAGGAGTGTGTGGTGAGTCCCAGGTTAGGGGGCAGCTGCAGCCATTGTGAGCCATTGTCTCCTCATACATTATTCCTCTACTCCACACCAACCCTCTCCCTCCCCTGCTTGCTCAATGTACATAACAGGAAGTGGGGAGAGGGGGAGAGAGTTGGATGAGTGTGGAAGAGAGGAGACTGACACAGGGACACAGTTGCTCCCCTCCCCCACACTCCCCACATGCTGCTGGCATGGGGCCAGGTAACATGAATAAAACTTAACCCTTTCAGGACCTGGCCCTTTTTTGTTTTTTCATTTTCATTTTTTACTCCCCATGATCAAAAATCCATAACTTTTTTATTTTTCCATGTACAGAGCTGTGTGACGGCTTATTTTCTGTGTAACAAATTGCACTTCATAGAGATAGTATTGAATATTCCATGCCGTGTACTAGGAAGCGGGAAAAAAATTCCAAATGCAGTGAAATTGGTAAAAAACCGCATTTGTGCCGTCTTCTTGTGGGCTTGGATCTTACGGATTTCACTGTGCGCCCCAAATGACATGTCTACTTTTTTCTTTGGGTCTGTGCGATTACGGGGATACCAAATTTATATAGGTTTTATTATATTTTCATACATTTAAAAAAATTAAAACCTCCTGTACAAAAATTTTTTTGGGGATTTTGCCATCTTCTGGCGCTAATAACTTTTTTATACTTTGGTTTACAGAGCTGTGGGTGGTGTCGTTTTTTGCGGATTTTGATGACGTTTACAATGTTATCAATTTTAGGACTGCTCGACCTTGTGATCACTTTTTATAGAATTTTTTAATTTTTTTTAAATGACAAAAAAAGTGCCATTTTCGACTTTGGGCACGATTTTGCGTTACAGGATTAAACGCAGTGAAAAACCGTTATCATATTTTGATAGATCGGGCATTTTCGGACGCGGCGATACCTTATGTGTTTATGATTTTTACTGTTTATTTATATTTATATCAGTTCTAGGGAAAGGGGGGTGATTTTGAGTTTTTAGGGTTTTTTATTATAATTTTTTTTTTAAACTTTTTTATTTTTCAGACTCCCTAGGGTACTTTAACCCTAGGGTGTCTGCACGATCCTATCATATACTGCCATACTACAGTATGGCAGTATATGGGGATTTTACTACTCATACATTACAATGTGCTGATAGCACATTGTAATGCATGGGTTAACCCGAAGTAGCCTCGGGTCCTCGTGAGACCCTAGGTTACCATGGCGACGGATCGCCGCTCCCCGATGACGTCACGGGGAGCGGCGATCCTCGAAAAGATGGCGGCGCCCATGCGCCACAATCCTTTTGATCAGCGGGAAAACACAAAGACTTACCGGCTATGGAGAGGGCTCAGCACGTGAGCCCTCTCCATGCACCCGCGGCCGACCAGTGACGTGCTATTACGTCACGGGTCGTGAACGGGTTAAATAAACCCTACTGAAATGGTTCAGAATGCTGACATATGTATTTATATATGCATAGCATATGCTAATAGAACCTGTCAACTGCTGGAAATAATATTCCTGGTTACAGGTTCCCTTTAGATTGTTATAATAGCCAGAATAGTATTTTCTGAACTCATACTTGAATTGCCACAATATCCACCACAGAGCTAAAGATATAGCAAGTTTCTGCATCAGTGTAGCTACAGCATTCTTTTTTTAAACTGTATTTATTAAATTTTCATTTTTATGAAACCGAAAAGAAAAAGAAACAGAAAATAAAAAACACAAACCCCAACATAGGGTCATCAATACAAATGTTGGGTCTAGGACCAATAGGAAAGAGGGGGGAGGAGGGGTTCAGTAGGTGATTGGGATTTATTTAGTTCCAGTTAACAGCTTTAGTTCTCTCTCGCCAGTAGAGTAGAGTCTTCATTCAGCTTGGAGGTCCAGAATCATAAGGTATAGGCTGGCAGATTAACGTCTTTACAAGATCATTATATTCTATTCTGGGGGATAGGATTGGGGGGGGGGGGATAACGAGGGCGGAGGGAGACACAGTATAGTTAAAACACAATGAAACCAAAGAATCATGACACTGTCATCTTCTCATCCCTAGGGGTTACACCCCCCTTCCCTAGCCCAAGCATGATGTATTATAAAATGTTACCACATTTATTTGCTAGTAACCACTACTACCATTCCTAACCCCATCAATCAAGTTCCACAGGAACATCTCCCACAAGTTGTCGTTCCTGGTACCACACTGTGTTCACAAAGCAATTTCTGATATCTCGCCTCATCTCTGGTGACAGCACACTGATCAAGCTTTCCCAAGTGGTGAAAAAAGACTGTACTCGCTTTTCCCTACCCAGGGAGGCCTCAATCCAGTCCATACGCAATATGTATGTGAGCTTATCTAGAAACATACGGAAAGGGGGAGCTGTGGGGCTGAGCCAGGTTTGGAGGATGCTTTTACAACCCGCTGCTGTTACTGCTATCAGTAATCTCTGGCACCCTCTGGTACAACGTTGTGTTTCAGTATCTACATACCCAAAGACTGCCCACAGAGGGTCCCTAGGGATATGATTTGTAAGATATTTAGTTGTAAAGGCTATAATTGTGTACCAGAAAGGCTGGATAACTGAACATGCCAACATACTGTGATAGCCTGGCTCCTTCCTCATAACATCTCCAGCATGTTGTTGTGTTGTATATACCCATATGAAACTCTCTAGTTGGAGTGATGTAGGAGCGATGCCGCTTCTGGAGGTACATCTCCTGGAAGGGCGGCGAAGGCAGAGATCTACAGGCACTTACAATGACATTCAGGAACAGTGATTGGGTCGATAGACGGGTCATCCAACTGCCACTTAGTCAAGGGAGCAGGTGAGGTATCATAGTCCAGGGAGGGGTGAAGGAGGGCATAGTTTCCTAGCCTTACTTGCACCATTATTAAACATGGTTATAGTGCAGCCTGAAATGCTGGATAATCCTTCTGTCTGAATTTAAGGTGAAAGTCATGAGCTTGGTGCAAAGATACTGGGAGGTCAGAACAGTTTTTTAATTGATGATTCCATTTTTTAATTGATGATTACTGTATTCAAATTTTCCTGAGCGTGGGAAAGGGAAGAGGCAGGGGCGTTGCTAGGTTGGTTAAAGACCTGGGGCCCAATGCACTTGTATCGCACTTACAGTAATGCCCATTAATGTACATAACCCCCTCACATTTGGTTGTGCCAATAAAAACTTTACTGAGGTTCTGTACAGCTACAGAAGCCACAGGAGAAATCCCTATCCTTACATCCAGTGACTGCAGGCGACGTGTTCTTTATCTTCTCCATTAGGCATCACCGCATCTGTTCCTCATTGTCTCTTACAGTGTTATCCTGCTGCTGCCCCTAATATTCTCCCCCAAATACTGTAAGGCTGCTTTCACACGTTTGTCTTGGATTGAAACAACACCAGGTGCTCATTACCGATCACATGTGTTTCACTGGAAAACATATGAGAGCAAACAAAGGCTTGTCCTATAGTAGTGTCACGTGTGCCCCACACAGTTCCCCCGAGTAAAGTCTCCCACACAGCCCCCCAGTAAGTAAGGTGCCCACACAGCCCCTCCACTAAGTAATGTGCCCACACAGCCCCTCCACTAAGTAATGTGCCCACACAGCCCCTCCACTAAGTAATGTGCCCACACAGCCCCTCCACTAAGTAATGTGCCCACACATTCCCACCCACTAAGTAATGTGCCCACACATTCCCACCCCTGCCAGTAAGTAATGGACCCACACATTCCCACCCCTGCCAGTAAGTAATGGACCCACACATTCCCACCCCTGCCAGTAAGTAATGGACCCACACATTCCCACCCCTGCCAGTAAGTAATGGACCCACACAGCACCCCCTCCTCATGTTCTCCTCTTTACCTTAGAGTCCCTATTATGTTTCCCTCTCATCTCACTGGTGCTGCTCTGTGCACAGGCTTCCCCGGCCGGTCAAGTGATCATGACATCATCACAGGATTTTCAGCCTCCGGCAGTCTTATTCTCCTGGAGGCTATGACCTGCAGGGGAAAGTATTGCACTCGTTCTCATCAAGATCAGTGTCCTGAGGACACAGATCGTTATGAGAGAGGGGAGGATGCCCGGGCAGCGGGGAGATCCGGGGCTCCGGCCTAAAGATCCGAGTCAGGTTTAAACAATGCTAAATCCCAGATTGAGTTCTATAAAGGTTGAATTAATTTGCAGTGCAACCAAATATGTAGTAGAGAGACAGTTTCTTCCTTGCATTTTCATCATATGTCCGATGATTGTGGGTAACTTTTTGAGTCTGTATGGGGTTAAATACCACCTATACATTAATTTCTTGCTGTCATTTTAGGTCACTTTTTGATGAGGTGGCAGTAAGTGAGAATGCATGTTCCCATGTAGATATTTTAAACACTTTGTTCAGTTCCTGCTTCCATATGGAAGGGAAGCTTTCCTTCATGTTCTAATGTAGGTTTGTTTGGTTTAGTAGATCAGATTAGAATTTTACCCATTGTCTGAAAGTCTTGTTATCCCACCATGCTTTGACATGATCTAGCAAGGTAGCTTGATAGTATGCTTAAAAAAGAAGAAAAAAATAAAAAATTTTGGTACAAGTATCATTTTAGTAGCTGGTATTCTACCTAAACAGGAAATTGGATAATTAGAAAAGGAATGTATGTCTTTTTCTAGTTCTATTAACCCCTTACCGACATGTGATGTAGTATCGCGGGTCGCGAGTGTTTTCCCGCTGATAGCCACCGGCAAAGCTAAAATATTTTTTTAAATGTATGAAAACATTATAAAACCTATACAAATTTGTTATCCCTGTAATCGTATCCACCCAAAGAATAAAGCAGACCTGTCATTTGGGGTGTACAGTGAAATCCGTAAAATCCAAGCCCACAAGAATACAGCACAAATGCATTTTTTTTTTTACCAATTTCACTGTATTTGGAATTTTTTTTCCACTTCCCAGTACACGGCTTGGAATATTAAATACCACCATTTTGAAGTGTAATTTGTTACGCAGAAAATAAGCCATAACACAGCTCTGTACACTGAAAACTAGAAAAGTTATAGATTTTTGAAGGTGGGGAGTGAAAAATGAAAACGCAAAAACCAAAAAGGGCTGCGGCGGGAAGGGTTTAATGAGTTTTAATTGGTTTGTGTGCTTTTTTGTTCTGGGGAAGTTAGGGTTATTTCTAAGTATGTTATTTTCCCATAGGCCCAAATATAAGGAAATTTTACCTCTAAGAGTTCCTGAATGGTTTGGGAGATGTCCATGTTTAGGATGACTTGGATTCACTAAGTTTATAATATCTTACTGAACTAAACTCTTAAATAATTTTTGGCTAGCTGGGTTAGAGAGTTTTCTTCAGAAGTTAGACAGATGATGAGCAAAAATACTGATTCTGTCATCTGTGATCTGTATACCTGTAATATGGGGAGATATAAGTGCAAATATTAGTGGTGACAGGGGACATCTGTGTTTTTTTTTTTTTTTTTTTTTTTTTTTTACTCATTTTATTAGTGCTAATGGTACAGAGTATTGTTTACATATACAATGCTGGTTTGCTATACATTGCCTTCCTCCAATTATGTATACAACACATACTCGGTTCTGGTAAAATAAAGAGAATTCTTGCATACCAAATAGTTCCATTGTGTATTTGGGGGTTGGGGAATTCGGGGCTTAGTATCGAAGGGCAAAAATAGGTTTTCCAGTAAGAACAGAGATCGCATTAACCCCTCCACAAGCTTCATAGACTCTTCCAAATACAGTATTAGGCTACATTCACACTGCCGTATGGAGGACGTATATACGGCCCCTGGGGCATTGTGTTTTACATAAACCAATTAAAGGGTATGAGGAGATCCCTCCGGGGAGAGGGGACCTGGGCCTCAAGGGCATGTCGTAGCTGTAAGAATCTAAAGAAAAAGCTTTGTCCCAGATAAAATTTCAGTTGTAATTCCTGGAATGACTGTAGAATATCTGCACTATAAACAAATGCCAAAGTTCTTACTCCCTTATTATTTCATAGGGCCGAGGCCTTTAGTGTCTGCAGGTGTAGCAAGGTAGGATCATATGCCTTAGTGGGTTTCTGCTATGATGTCTGTAAATTCTGTTATTTTCATTGTTGCCTGCCACACTTATTTAGCCAACTTGCGTAGCAAAATACAAAAATACAAAGAAGTGATTTAAAACATAACTTTTACTCAGATCCTAAAGTCCATACAATGAAAAATAGAAAATTGTTGCTTTCAAGCAAGTTCTTCTGTGCATGGTCCCCATCTGGGAAAAAAAGGAACGTATACATAGATGAGCCTAGCGACCACCTATTAGTGTACAAAAATGCGAAAAATAAAACGAGACCTCATAGGTGGCCATGTACTGATATACCTGCGCCCCACTCCGTCACAACACCAGCCAATCATGAATGGTCGCTGAAAAGAGCTGAGGGCGGAGCCGAGTGTGCTCATGCGTGTATACACCGGCCAAAGCAAGCCCGTGTAAGGATGCGCGCATAAGTGAGGGATCCTGTGCGTCCAATCTGCCGCACGGCAAAGCCGCCAATGCCCGTGCATGTGCAGAGACGCCTGTCAAGGTCGCCAAAGGAAGGGCAAAAAATGTCCATACAACGGGCAGAAACAGACGTCTCTGGGGGAGGGGTCAGCCACAGAGAAATAAAATAAAATAGTGCCCAAATAATACATTTGGTACAAGAATTTTACAGAAAGGGTGTACGTAAAAATTACATTATGCATCCGACTGCAGCCCTAAACCCCTGATGACGCCAGTTGAGGCGAATCATGTCGGGTGGGTCTAGTTGATTCGTGTAAAAATTTTGATGAGCAGCAGACAGTGTTCCATAACTAAAATGAACCCTTAGGGCAGAGGTGGCGAACCTATGGCTCTGGTGCCAGAGGCGGCACTCGGAGCCCTCTCTGTGGGCACCCAGGCCATCACCCCAGCATGAAGTTCATCAGACAGGACTCAAAGAATCTTCCTACAATGATAGGCGAATTTGCCCTCCTCCTTTCAACTGCGTTGGTGTTTTTAGGAGGCTGAACGATTTAAAGTTGTCAAAGAACAAGGAGAAATAAATTACTGCTTAAGTGGCTTTTGGTTAAAATTTGGGCACTCAGGCTGTAAAAGGTTCGCCATCACTGCCTTAGGGACTATGAGAGTGGAAATACTCTAGGGACCTTTAGAGAAAGATAAGCACTCAAGACTCCGCTTACCTACCGGGACTAATAGGGTCAATTCTATCCACAAGTCTCCTTTCACAATGTGTGCCTGTCAAGCAGGGGGAACTGATCAAACCCCCTTGATTATATCACTTTCTTGTATAAAGGATAGTATCCCTGAACCCCTGAATACTTATGAGTTTGGACACTGCCTGCTTGTGTTTTTAACACATAAACTGTACTCTACGGAAATAATAATAAAGGTTACATTTTATTATTTGTCTTAGCCTTGGTGGACAGAAAGGTTTTTGGTCACAAGCCGGGCTTTTGGAAAAATTGGAAAGGGTGGGGAACTAGCTCTGGCCATAAAGAGGACAATCCATTGTGGTGCAGGAGATGCTTCTCTGCGTTAGGCAGCCTTTGGTCTGTAACCCAGGTATTTGAGTTGTCCAGCAATGTTATAACGGTAAAAGTTGGGTAAGGCCATACCCACCTCCTCTTTGGGGCACTGTAACGTGGAGCGACTGAGCTTGGCTCTAGATGTCCCCCACACAAACACTCCCATTGGAGAGTAGTTTCTTAAATAATTTTTTTGGGGTCAGGGGCCGAGGTATGCTGAAGAATAAGGGAATAATAAGTTTTACTAAATTGATTCTCCCCGCCACTGATAAAGGCAGTATTTTCCAGGCCTTATACTTATCTCTAGCATATGTCACCAGTCCACTTGAGTTTTGGTATGTCTTAGATATAACATTTCCCAGGTATTTAAGTTATGTAACCACTTTTAGTCTCTCTATGTGGTCAGGTCATGTCCAAGGGGAGGCTCCAAGTGGCATGAACACAGATTTAGACCAGTTAAGTAATAGACTGGAGAAGACTACATATTCCATAATGAGAGAGATTGTTTGGGGCAGTGAGGTGAAAGTGTTTGCTAGAAAAAGAACCATGTAATTTACATATAAACCTACGCGGATCTCTCTGGTCCCTGGATCTCTTTCCAAATACTAAATCTTGGGCCAAATTTGAACCTCTGCAAACCTTGTCTGAGGAATACCCACTCAATGGCGTCAAACGCCCCTTGGATGTATCTAAGGAAGCCAATGCCCAATCTCTCCCAGACAGTTGTCCTATTTGTGCTATTACCTGTACCTGGCGTATATTGTCAGAGGTGGATTTCCCAGGCATAAAGCTGCATTGATCCAGGTGGATCAAGGAAAGACTTACTGTGTTCAGTCTGGATGCCATTATTTTGGTGAGTAATTTATAATTGTTGTTAGGTAACGCTATAGGAGAGTATGAGCCTCAGTCTGTGGAGTCCTTGCCCGGCTTTAAGATTATCACCACAGGAGCTTCGTATAGGGAAGGAGGCAGGGTGTACATATCCAATATATGTGGAAGTTAAAGATTCTTATACTTGGCATAAATCTCTTTCGGTAGCCCATCTGGGCTTGGTGACTTATTATTGTTCAATAGTTCTATCACCTCCTCCACCTCTTCCAGGGTTAAGGGCTTTTCTAACAGGGCTATCTGTTTTAGTTTCAAGGAGGGGATTTGTATGTCGTCTAGATATTGCCCATGTCCAATGTCCTCGCCCATCCTGTCCAACTTGGTATTGTAGAGGTCTGTGTAGCATTCCAGAAACCTAGCCAGAATTTCTCAATGCGTTTTTAGAGGGCAGTTATACTCAGCCCATACTTCAAGGATAGGGGGTGACAGGGTGTGCTGTCGTAATATGTGTGCAAGCAGCTTAGCTACTAGTTTCGTAGTTCAAAAGCAGACTGCTAATAGAAAAATATTTTGTTTTCCGCTTTCTCTTTTAAGACATGTAGGTATAGCTGACCAGTTTGTTACCAGTTGGCTCTGTTTGCATCTGTGGGGTCTGTTATATACAGGTGTTCTAGAGATTGGCATTCCAGGGGGCCGCCTGTCGCTTAACTTGCAATGTCTATGGGGACGGAACATAAATTGCCATTACATTATACGGGATACCATATATATGTGAAAGTACAAACGCATATCTACCTTCATCATCGGACAATTGCACTTTCACTTACCAGCGCACTGACCTGTGTAGTAGTAGGGAGACTCCCCTCGAAGCCACATTTAAACAGGAGTGTAAGCCCCATTGAATCCAGGGTTTGTGCAGTATGTGTGTCTTGAAAGGGATTAAGTGAGTTTTTTGCAGACATATAATGTGGGGGTTCTGGTGCTTAAAGGGAACCTACCACCATATATCTACCTATAAAGGTAGATCAGGTGGTAGGTGGATCTATAGGACGTGAGGATAGCCCTTTTAAGGGCTAATCCTTACGTCCCCACAATCTTTTGATAACTTTTATTTGGCTAATATGTATGCAGTGGCTCCGGCAGTGAATGCCCAACCGCAGGCCTGCTGTTCTGCGCATTCGCAGATGGCAGGTTTTTCGGACGAGGGTGTGCAGCTATGAGGAGCTGTGCGGTGAAGATTTCTAGTAGGAGGAATAAAGAGGCTACGCCATGTAGCGTCAGCTGAAGCTACTCCACGCCCCAGTAGCCGCTTTAGAAAATTTACATATTAGCCAAATAAAAGTTATCAAAAGATATTGGGGATGTGAGGATTAGCCCTTAAAAGGGTTATCCTCACGTCCTATAGATCCACATACCACCCGATCTGCCTTTATAGGTAGATATGTGGTGGTAGGTTCCCTTTTAAAGGGGCCTCTCTGAGCAGACACATTACTGTGTTATCCATCTAGTTCTGTGGGGTGACAATGTGGTTAGATTATCAGGGTACAGGGTTTATATACTCTTTTATCTGGCTTCTGATATTGTATTAACACACTGACACATAGAGTTATGAGACCGATCAGAGATGCATTGGATTACACAGAGGCTGATAGAGGCTTTTACACTGTCACACACTGAGCTCTGCCACATCTCACACATATGTTCCTGTTATCTCCTTGTAGCTTGTTGGTTGCAGCCTCTTTCTCTGCTCACGGGAGTAAGTGTCTGTGTCTCAGTGTGCAGCAGTGAGAGCTCCGTGCAGGGAACGGGGCTACAGGCATAGCAGAGACAGACAGTAATCTCAGCAGCACAATCTCATCCAAGATAGTGCCCGACCCAAAGTCAGAAGTTACTGGGTCTTGTCTAGGGGAAACTGAAATTGTGTACAGCAGAACTGATAGACAAGTTCACAGATATCTGTGAAATGCTGCATTTTTGTTAATAACAGTGAATTAGAGAATGTGTTATTTTGTCATCCTGAGTACATATAAGAAACTTGTCTACGTGGGAATACCCCTTCAATGTGATTAAATACCATTAGCCATTTATTTGGCGTAGTATACAATCCTGTCAACAGACCTCAAACTTGTGCATCAATATACTTCAATGCCCAAGGTATTAGACCTGTCAGGCCGTGATAGACAAGTTTCAAAGTTATCTTTGCAAGGGAGACTATTCATCTCCTATATTAATATTCTAAAGCCCTAGGCCACCCCCTACCCAACATGCTCAATAGTGGATTTTTAATAGTCCAGAGGAGTGGTCCTCCTCTTATCAGAGGGCAAGAGATTCTCTGCGCAGGGCGCAGCCATTCGTTGGCCTCACTCCAAGTCACAAAAAATATTGCTCTGTCGCCATCTAATACCTGCAGACATGCCAAGTAAGCCATAGAATGGGAAAGGTTATTGTCTCTGTGTGCGCTTTACATCTGGGAACGTAGCTCTCGTCTTTTGTAGTTTGAGGGGAAAAGTCCAGGAAAATAGACACTCTGGTGTTGTCCACTGTGATATCCAGGTTCCTACTAGTCTGCGGAAGTATCAGATCTTGGTCTCAACAGCTCAGGAATCACGCAAGTAGTGGTCTCGGAGAGGCTCCCAGATGGGGCACTCTTGCAGGGTCTCTGTGCACCCTTAGCAGTGTAGAGAAGTGAGCATCTGGGAACAAGTCCTTTATCCATTTCTCAGCACATTCCCCAGGTGAGCGGCGGCCTATAATTCTAATTACATTTAGTCTCAGACGATTTTCAAGATAATTTCTTTTTTTTCAAGGCTTTAGAATCTCACGGTAAAGTGGAAAGTGATCTGGGAACATTGGCAGTGCGGTCAACTTGCAGTCTCTAAGATTTTGCAGATCTTGTCTGAGGAGACTGACATCGACTCATACCTCCTCTAATTTGCCTGTGAGGGAGCTTTTGCATGCATCTAATGCATCCAGGACTTGTGATGTTACCTGTTTCAGGGTGGAGTCTTCTCCAGTCTTGGATGGACCGCATGATTCCTGTTTGCTTCTGGTCAGTACCGTTTGTTGCAGCTATGGAGTGTGTGGCGTACCTCCCTGCTCTGTACTGGCAAATTCATGTAGATTGTCAGCCCCGTTTTGTCTTAGGGTGCCTCATGTTATATATCTAGGTTGGAGGTGTGATATAACTAGTTATAATACTGCTCCCTTTAGTTTGTCCTAACACTCCAATCAGGCAGGTGTTTGTGGCTGTTGGTAGCTGGCTGGGGATGGGGTCTGAGGGTGCTATGCCCTACCCTGCAATTGGGCAGACGTTTGCCCCTGCAGCTCAACTTAAAACCTTTTGATGTCTATCTCCGTGGGGCCTGCTGCAGGAGCTAGTCTCCGGAGTGCCCATGCTGTGCCAGGTCCCGACCGTGGGATATTATCTATGGCCGTCTGGCAGAATGGAACAAGAGGTGGATTACCTCACAGTGTAGTTCGAGGTTTGCTGCATCAATCCACACTATAACTAGTATCAGGCCAGTCTCTGACAGGGGCAGGGGTTCCGGAAGTTCGCTCCCACTCCAACCCATGCGGCTCTGCGTGTACAGGCCTTCGCCCATAGGTCCGGTCTTCCCTTTTGTTGCAGATATCTACTCTGTGAACTACTCAGGTGTTTCCAGCTCACTGTGAACTACTCGGGTGCTGTTCCAGGACAGGTTTTGGCCTTGACGGCACCAAATTATTAGCAGGATATTAGGGGTTAGCATGGAGCTCAGTTATTCACGTCCAGCCATGTTGGCTGCTATCCACCTCCCCAAGTTAGATATTTTAAAATAGTTGGAGACTGATCAGGATGTACACTAGGTTGCTGTTGGGTTGTTGTATAGTGCTTATATTAATGAATTGTGGGGAAGCTCCAAATCCATTGACTGTGTTCTCTACATTCAAAGTTTGGAGCAGAGAAGGCGTCCAATTCACTTCTGCTTTGGAAATTATATTAATGAATTGCCTTGTTGTGTTTACCGTTTGAAGACTCATATATGGAATGAGCTGGTTTTGGAATTTTCTAAAGAAAATGTTAGGAAGCCTGTCAGGGCCACGTGATTTGAGTTTGAATGCAAAAAATACCTTGTTGGTTTCCTCTTCTGTATAATGATTTAGTTAAAGGGGTTTGCCCATGAAAGAAAATTTTCACATCTCAATACCCTAGTTGTTTTGGCTTTTATCTTTCGGTGATGGTCAGTGTAAGATTCCAGGGTTTGGGCCTTTTTATCTAGTTTTGTGAGGTGACAATGTGGTTACATTATCAGGGTACAAGTGTATATATACTTTCATATGGCTTCTGACATTGTACTAACACACTGACTCATAGAAAGAAAGAGATGAGACAGATGAGATGCATTAGATTACAGAGAGACATGACAGACAGAAACTGATACTTTTATACTGTAACACTATCAGCCTGCTACAGATATGTGCCTGCCACCCCCTTCCCCCAGATCACGTATCTCCTTGTAGTTTCTATCTGCTCATTCTTTGTTTTCTGGCAGGTTGTTAGTGAGTTTCTCTGAGCTCCTTGCAGGGGGCATGGCTACAGGCACAGAGAAGAAAGACACAGAAATCTCATTTGCACAATCTCACACAGAAATCCAAGAAGGCGGCCGACCCCAAGTCAGAAGTTACAGGGTCATGTCTAGAGGCAACTGAAATTGTGTCCACCAGGACTGATAGAGACAGGTTGGACTTATCTGTGAAGTTCTGTATTTTTGTTACCGTAATTAAAATTAGAGAATGTGTGTTATTTTCTTATTCTGAGTACATATAAGAAACTTGTCTTCGTGGAAATACCCCTTTAATATTGATTTTTTTATTTCTGCGGTTTGGTGGTTATCTTTAAATCTTTGCCTTTTTATAAAAGGCTTTTATATCATCCATAGTTGGTTGAGGGGATGAAGGGTCATTATGGAGGCTATAGAGTGAAGAGTATTATTTATGGAATTCGTTCGCTATACCTTGTGGGTCCATTATTTTATTGTTTTCTGAGGATGTGATATTTTTATTTTTCTATTTAATTGCTAGTAGTGCCCCTGATTTGTTACCTTGCCAGTAATGATTCAACTGTTTTCTTTGAACGGCCAATTCATGTTTAACCCCTTACTGAGGCTGAGCCCTCTCCATAGCCGGTAAGTCTTTGCTGCACATAGCAGCAAAGACTTACCGGTAACATCTGCGATCGGTGCTAGCATCTTGCAGCGAATAGTCGCTCCCTGTGACGTAATCGGGGAGCAGCGATCCGTTGCCATGATAGCCTCGGGTCTTCCCGAGGCTGTCTCGTTTTAACCACTTCATTACAATGTGCTATCAGCTACTGTAGTATGGCAGTATATGATAGGATCGATCAGACAACCTATTAAATCTCTCCCCTTTCCCTAGAATTGATATAAATATTAATAAACAGTAAAAATCATAAACACATGAAGTATCGCCGCGTCCGTAAATGCTCGATCTATCAAAATATAATAACGGAAAATAGCGGCCAAAGTCGAAAAAGACACTTTTTTGCCATTTTGAAAATGTTTGAAAAGTATGAAAAGTGATCAAAAGGTCGCACAGTTTTAAAAAAAGATGGCAATGAAAATGTCATCAAAAGTCGCAAAAAATTATTCCACCCACAGCTTTGTACAGCAAATTATGAAAAAGTTATTGGCGCCAGAAGATGGCAAAATAAAAAAAATATATTTTTGTACAGGAGGTTTACATTTTTTTTTTTTAACCTATACAAATTTGGTATCCCCATAATCGCAACGACCCAAAGAGTAAAGTAGACATGTCATTTGTGGCGCACAGTGAAAGCTTTAAAATTCAAGCCCACAAGAAAACCCCACAATTGCGTTTTTTTTTTCCACCATTTTCACTGCATTTGGAATTTTTTCCTCACTTCCCACGGCATGGAATATTAAATACCGTCACTATGAAGTGCAGCCAGATCTTGTTGCAGTGAGCTCAGCAGAGTTTTGTGGCACATAACCTGTGAGCTTAGTGGCGAGTGTGCATTGATCCGAAGTGAGTGCAGTGTCCTAAGGAAGGAGTACTTTTTGGATCCAGCAACAAATAGATAAGTGCATCTACATTTTTATTTCCTGATATTCATTGTGTGAGTTTTATTTCAACCATGTAGATCTGAAGGTATTTTACTTGCATAATCTGTATATTGTGTAGGGGGTTATCTAGACAGTATAGTCACAGGTGCTGCCTAATTAATAGTGGGGTGTGGCTATCTAATTAGCAGCCTTTATATACTTCTGTGGTCAGTTTGTTTGGTGGTTTGCAGCCAGATCTTGTTGCAGTGAGCTCAGCAGAGTTTTGTGGCACATAACCTTTAAAAATAGCATCAGAAAAGCGAGTGTGTGAGCTTGGTGACGAGTGTGCATTGATCCGAAGTGTGTGCAGTGTCCAAAGTGGGATTTAGGATTAAGGGACTTAAGTTTGAGGGACTTTAGCAGGTAACTGCTGTATTTTGTGTTACTTTGACTGTAAATTCTTCTCTCCGTGCATATTTCTATTGTAATCCCCATTAGAACAATAGACTCCGTAAGTGGCATTGCTACACAGTGTACATCCTGTGCCATGTATGCTTTCCTTGAACAGCCGTTCGAGTGGGAATACTGCTGTGTGGGATGTGTGAAAATTGCTCATCTGGAAGCCCAGATTCTGGATCTAAATGAGCAAGTTTCAAGGCTGCGGACAATCAACAATATGGAGGGAAGTTTGCTGCTTCTGGAGCACAAACTCTCTGGGGAAGATGGGTGTGGGGAGGGAAGTATGGAGGTGCAGAGTGAGGGGGCAGCTAGTTGGGTAACATGTAGAAGGCGGGGTAGAGGGAAGAGTTGTAGGGAGTCTAGTCCTGATCTGGTGCACCCCAATAAGTTTGCCAGGCTGGCGGATGAGGGGGATATCAGCTCTGGGGTAGCAATGCTGCAGCAAGAAGTGGCCGCTAGCAGCCAGGGGAATGTCTGCTCCAGTAAGAAGGGTAATGGGAGCACAGGCAAAGTCAGACACGTGCTGGTAGTGGGAGATTCGATTATTAGGGAAACACACAGGGAAATCTGTCACAAAGACCGTGCATACCGAACAGTGTGTTGTTTGCCGGGTGCTCGGGTTCGGCATGTTACGGATCGGGCTGACAGATTACTTGGAGGGGCTGGTGAGGAACCAGCGGTCATGGTCCACATTGGCACTAATGACAAAGTAAGAGGTAGGTGGACGGTCCTTAAAAATGATTTCAGGGATTTAGGCCATAAGCTCAGGGCACGGAACTCAAATGTAGTTTTCTCCGAAATACTACCTGTACCACGTGCCACACCAGAAAGGCAACGGGAGATCAGGGAGGTAAATAAGTGGCTCAAAAGTTGGTGTAGGAAGGAGGGTTTTGGGTTCATGGAGAACTGGGCTGACTTTTCTGTCGGCTACAGGCTCTACAGTAGGGATGCCAAAACCGACTATGCCCTAGTCTGGAGTACATCAACACAGCTCTCAACTATTTAGAATGCCAATACCAAAGAAAAAAGCTAGATAAATCTTTTTTTTTAAAAAAACAATGGATGTATTTTATTAATGTTCCAAGTCATACACATATAAATATACAGCTCCCAAAAAGGGAGTTAAAGAATTTTTGTGTTTAAAGATACCAGGGGCACAGGGTGTCCCAGGTGAAAAATGGGACCACACAGAGTACCAAAACGGCCCCCCTCCTTCTAATGCCCCATAAGTAAAGACATGCCAAGTATAGATGATAATAATAATAACAATGCCCAACAATAGGGCCAGTGAGGTAGAAGAGGGTAAATAGCAATACAATTCCAGCCAATTCAATACCCCGGAGGTACCGTCCGGTGTATACAATTTTTAGCTTGGCATATTGCACTTACCCGCAGGCATAATAACGGCAGGCAGAGGGCAGTCAGAGGGAAGGCCGAGCAGGTACACCCCAACGCGCGTTTCGCAGATGCTTCGTCAGGAGGTAAAGTGTGTGTGTTGTGCCCTCCTTTATATACATCTAACCGGCGTGTCTGTTTGGAGATGCGCCCACCACGTGACGTGTCAGTCCACTGAGGTTGCACACCGGGCATACGTCATCATGGTGCGCCCGACCTGATCACATGATTGGGTCGCCGCTGCCATGGAGACGCGTCCCGTCACTGTGCACTCCCCCATGTGCCGACGCGGCGCACGCGCCTAGGCGCATCAACAGGACGCCGTGATGTATATCTACAGGTACATGTGAATTAAAATGGACAAACAAATGAACAATAAAAGCCTGTTGCCTGTGGATGTCAAACATAGAAGGGGTTTGAAAAAAGGTAAAAGGGTTGACTAGTATACATTGTACATATAGTGCGGTATGTGTCGCATAAATCCGCATTTAGAATCTTACTCCCCAGACATACATATAATAGATCAGTGAATAAACATACATATTATGTACATAATAGATAAATAAATAAATGGGTACATATTTGCAAGTATACATAACAAGTAAATAAACGGATGCACATGTGTATAGCGGGACACCCTTGAGATCATGTTCTACATAACCTGAAAGACATCACACGTCCCAGATATCCTAGTGTATGTCCATTGAAAGGTGCCAATACCTACATAATATAAAGTGCACGAGTGATGATCAGTAATGATATGTGTAAACAGTAAGCATAAAGTGCCCGTGCATAGGGAAGGTGAGTTATTATTAAGCTAAAATAACCACATACAATATAAAATATACAAAATGCAGAACTGACTAAAGAAAATGAGATAATAGTCATAAGTCTATATATATATGTATGTGCAATAAAGTGCACGTGCCAGAATCAATGTGACTGAATAAAACGAAACCATCATAAACACTTATTGCAACCCGTATGGATGGCTAGATGTCTAACTACCACAACAAAAACAAAACACGAAAAGAACATGTATAGTGTATAACATATATACATACAATAGGACATATAAATGTACACTGTGCCTCCAAAATGTAGTAATTGAGAGATGTACGTATAAAATGCAACGGATGTCTCCACTCAAATCCTTTTATTCTTCTTAAAAGTACCCTGTTCAAAGGTGTTCAACAATCCTAGCAGATGTCCCGAGATGGAGAGACTGTGTATGTGTCAGACCATATTTACAAGAACTTGTATATTATCTACAGGCAAAGACAAAAGACAAAAATTAGACACAACATCAAAATAACTAAACAAACATTATTAAAAAGGTTTAAAGCTAGTTGCCTCATTGAGACCCTTTGGCTGTACAGTGTCCAGGAGGGTGATCCACCTCAGTTCTTTTTGCAAAAGCCTTTTCTTCCCATCACCCCCCCTAGATCCCATAAGGACCCTGTCTATTCCACGTACTGTAAGTCCCCTTGGGTTACAATTATGTTTCTCACGGAAGTGTTTGGGGACAGGCTGCAGTTTTAAATCTTTCAGAGAGCCGAGTTGTCGTCATAACTGGCTGCTCGAATGCTCCGAACGTGTTCAAGAACCCTTACCTTTAGGGGTCTAGTTGTCATGCCAACATATAGCTTCCCGCAAGTGCAGCGCAGACAGTAGACCACCAATTAATGTGATACAGAATTTTATATTCCTTCTCTGCACAGGAGTCGGTGAACCTCTGTGCGCTCCATGTATTGGCAGGCCTTACATTTGCCGCAGCAATATGACCCCCATGTTGGACCACTTTTCCCTAGCCAGCTCTTCTCTATATGGGGAACATAATGGCTCCGCACCAGCAAATCTTGTAGGTTGCGTGATTTACGCCAAGTGATAGATGTTTCTCTTGTGAGGCACTGTGCTCGATCTTTGTCTGTCAACAAAATGGACCAATGCTTATCGATAATCTCCCTAAAACCTCTCCATTGAGAGTTAAAATTGGTAATCAATCTCACTGTTTCAGTTACATTTATCTTCTTTGGTCTACTTACCAAAAGGGAGCCATGAGTTTCCCCATTGGCCCGGTTATATCCTTGTTGGATTGTGGCTTCCCTGTAGCCTCAGGCCGTGATTTGACTAAAAGTTTTCGGGACAGTTTTTCGAAAGATTGGTCGCTGGAGCAAATACGTCTCATTCTTAGGAACTGTCCCACCGGGATAGCTTTCTTGGACTGTGGATAGTGGGAGGAAAATGCATGAAGGAGAGAATTGACGGAATTGACGGACAAAAGACATCAGTAGTAACAAATCCTTCTATGTTTTTTCCAATGAGGACGTCCAGAAACTCTATCTGATCCTGACTGTACTTCCAGGTGAGTTTAATGTTCTGTTGGTTGACGTTGAGGCCCAGCAAAAATGAATCCAAATCAGTGGCGGCACCCTGCCAAATAAATAGTATATCATCTATATACCTTAACCACGAGATGACGGCGTCATAACCTGGGGTATTATCAACGACTTTTCTCTCCCACAGCCCCAGGAAAAGATTGGCATATGAGGGGGCACAAGTAGCCCCCATAGCCGTTCCCTGGAGCTGTAGGAAAAATCGGTCGCGAAAAATAAAACAATTATGTTTCAAACTAAAACCAGGAGAAGCATAATATACTCAATCAGGTCAGGGTCCAAATTGGACATTTTCAAAAAATATCTAGACGCCCGCAAACCGTGGTCATGGCATATAGATGTGTACAGGGCCTTATCGTCACATGTAACCAGCCACGTATCTGGGTCAAGATGAACTCCCTCCAGACGGCGCAGAACATCTGTGGTATCTTTAACAAAAGAGGGGAGTGTTTCCACACAGCTTTGCAGATAAAAATCTATGTATTGACAGACTTTTTCACATAATCCCCCCATTCCCGATACATTCGGCCTACCTGGGGTTTTTTTTTAGCATTTTTATGGACCTTCGGCAATAGATAAAAAGTCGGTATTTGGAAAATCCACCGACAAGCCTATCTTCATTTTTGGTCCAATTATGTGGTTCTCCACTCCCATCTGCAACAGAAGATCCATTTCTTTCTTAAAATTTGACAAGGGGTTAGAAGGTAACTTCCTATAACATTGTGACATACTTTAATTGTCGAAAGGCCTCCTCCTCGTACATCTCCGTTGGCCAGATCACAACATTGCCCCCCTTATCCGCAGGTTTAATCACTATGTCCCTGCGTTGGCTTAGTTCTCTAATAGCTAGTCTTTGTGCTGGGGTGACATTATCCTGCGAGATTTTTCCGGATACCAGTTTCAAATCCCTCTTGACTAGCTTAGTAAATATCTCAACCGCAGGGCACAGAGTGGAAGGTGGGCAATGCTGCGAACGGCGATAAAGATGCACGGGGAGGTTAGATTGTGTTTCCTGTTCCTGCTCCTCTAGAAGTATAGAAATGACTTGTTGGTCCTGTTCATTACCTAAAGATCCCCCCGTCTGGTGTTCGGAGAAATGTTTTTTGAATATAAGCTTGCGCGCAAAGAGTTCGACATCCTTCACCGCTGTGAAGTAGTCGAATCTTGCCAGATGGCATACACCCCCGGGTTCTGCCTGAACTATGTACCGTGATAGACCGTTATTTTTAATATTTGAAGATTCACTGAGGACTTGTTATGTTCCACAGGAGTGGCACATAGCAAATGTGGTACCAATATACCAAAAAGGACCAAATAGCAATCCTGGAAAGTACAGACCCATGAGTCTAACTACCGTGGTGGGGAAAATATTTGAGGGGTTTGTTAGAGATGCTGTCCTCAAGTATCTCACTGTGCACAACCTTATAACCCAGAGTCAGCATGGGTTTATGAGAGATCGGTCCTGTCAGACTAATCTGATCTGATTCTACGAGGAGGTAAGTTCAAGACTGGATCTGGGGGACGCTGTGGATGTTGTATATCTGGACTTTTCAAAGGCATTTGACACTGTGTAAAAGGTTGGTATATAAAATGAGACTGCTGGGAATAGGAGAAAATCTGTGTATTTGGGTAAGTAATTGGCTTAGTGATAGAAAACAGAGGGTCGTCATTAATGGCACATTCTCGGATTGGGTTGAGGTTACCAGTGGAGTGCCACAGGGGTCAGTATTGGGGCCACTACTTTTTAATATTTTTATTAATGAACTTGTAGTGGGTTTACAAGTTTCAATATTTGCAGATGATACTAAGCTGTGTAAAGTAATAAATACTGAGGTCGATAGTTTAGCATTACAGAGGGATTTGTGGAAGCTTGAGGAGTGGGCAGAGAAATGGTTAATATGGTTTAATGTAGATAAATGTAAAGTTATGCACTTGGGCCATGGAAACAAAAAGTATAATTATGTTCTAAACAGTCAATTACTTGGTAAAACTGGAGCTGAAAAGGACTTGGGAGTATTGGTGGATGGTAAACTTAATTTTAGTGACCAGAGCCAGGCGGCTGCTGATAAAGCAAATAAAATTATGGGATGTATCAAGAGAGGAATAGATTCTCATGATAAAGACATAGTTTTGCCCTTATACAAATCCCTGGTCAGACCACACTTGGAATATTGTGTACCACTTTGGGCACCAATGTATAAAAAGGATATAGTGGAGCTGGAACGGGTGCACAGGAGAGCAACCAGGATTATTAGGGGAATGGGGGGATTAGAATACAATGACAGATTACAAAACTTGGGATTATGCAGTTTAGAAAAAAGACGACTGAGGGGAGACCTCATTACAATGTACAAATACCTGAACGGACAGTACAAGGATCTCTCCAAAGATCTTTTTATACCTAGGCCTGTGACCAGGACAAGGGGGCATCCTCTACGCCTACAGGAGAGGCGATTCTACCATAGCCATAGACGAAGGTTCTTTACTGCTGTAAGAGCAGTGAGACTATGGAACTCTCTGCCACAGGAGGTTGTTATGGCGGACACTATGTACATGTTCAAGAGAGGCCTGGATGCCTTCTGGAGAGAAATAATATCACAGGTTTAATTCTTTAATTAAGGTTGGACTTGATGGACTTGTGTCTTTTTCCAGCCTTATATATTATGATACTATGATGAATTTTCTACGCAGAAAATAAGCCATCACACAGCTCTGCACATGGAAAAATAAAAAAGTTATGGATTTTTTGAAGGTGGGGAGTGAAAAATAAAAATTAAAAAAAACCTAAAAAAAGACCAGGTCCTTAAGGGGTTAAATATGTTAATATTATGTAGCTGGTTTTGTAGCTATGTTATAGTTTTAACCCTTTTTTGTGAGGAGGCCAATTTATTTAGCCTATATAACTCTGCTAATTCGGTATTGATTTGAAAGGTTTATTTATTTTATTTTTTTTTGGAAGCCGCTTATGCTCATGTAGTGACCTCTAACTGAATTTTTAAATGCACACCACAATTTTCTCTGAGATAGATTGGCTATCTGAGAGAGTTCCAGCCCAGATGGCTACACAGCGTGTTTCTTCAAACTATTCAAAGACAACACAATACCCATTCTACTACAAGATTTTAATTTAGTGGCCAGTGGTACCGTATGTACTTGAGTACAAGCCGTCCCGAGTATAAGCCGAGGTACCCACTTTTACCACAAAAAAAAAACGGGAAAAACTTATTGACTCGAGTATAAGCCGAGGGTGGGAATTGCTGCAGCTACTGGTAAATTTCAAAAATTAAATGGAGACAAATAAAATTACAGACATCAGTAGGCTAAGTGTTGTTGAATATTTATTTCAAAGAAAAACAGTAAACAAGCTCTGTAAGTGGAAAAGCCACTCCCTCACATGTTTTTTTTTGTCAAAATTCCCTGCTTGCAATGCTGTTATCGCTTTTTTTCTGCTCTGGATACAACCCTAAGTATGAAACTAGCTTCGTATGACATGCGTTTTTTACTTGGTCCAGGTTTAGAAGCACTGGGATCCATTTCTAATGGGAGAAAAGAAAAACTCTAAACAAGAATGCCATTGGTATAATCAAATTCCAGACTGTGATGACATGACTATGTTTGCCTTAGGCCTCAATATACGGTATACTGTATACGCTGTGTTGTGTACGCACTGCATTACTGCAGATGTATGGGAACACAAAGCATAAAATAACAGAATGTGCAAACTAAACAGTGTGAATATTATGAGCCCTAACACAGGCTGATGTATGGAAGCATACTGATGAAAAAGCCCATTTGCGCCTTTTTCTTGTAGGCTCTGTTTTTACGGCTTTCAATGTGTCCTCCAAATGACACCTCTACTCAGATAAGGCTGCCATAGGCCCTGGGCTGTATGGATATTACAGCACCTACAAGTCTGGAATCACTTCCTACATATGGTACTAGCATCAGCTTCTTGGGGAATGGAGGACGTGTCCCCTCTTCCTGCTTTCAAATTGACAGTTTCAGGACATTTGGAGGAACTTAAAAGGTCTTGAAATGTCTCTTGTGTACATGTGTATTGAGAGCAGCAACAGATGTACAAGGATTTCATGGGTGAAGGTTCTTCTCAATATAGTTTAGGTGTACGGAGCTGTGTTAGGTGTCATTCTTTGCGTGATGAGATGTTGTTTTTAGGAACTGTATGACCTTTTGATAACTTTTTATTACAAATTTGCCTGTGGCCAGCACCAACCACAAATCTTTCCACTGGCTCAATGGTGTATATATGTGTGTATATATGTATGATATATATATTTTTATGGACAAGGGGGGTTAAAAAGAATAGGAAGATGGACACTGCACAGCTTCTTCAGACAGCCTCAGAGGATACACTGAGAGAGCTGGCACATTGCATAACCTGTGAACCTCACATGACATTGATCTGATTGGAGGAGCTGTTTTATGACAGCAGCAGCTGTAACAGATAAATATATATATTGTGACAGCCTAGGTGAAATATTGTGAATTTAAAAACAACAACAGGAGTTGTCATAGGGAAATCTCCGCCCCCTCCTTGCCCGTGGTTCATAGTATTTGGATGACTGTCATATTCCACTGACAGACTCCACCCCCAGCTCCCATCCCGGAGCCGCGGTTGCATAATTTATTGTTTAGTATGCACTTCGCGAAGACTCTGCTCCCTAATAGGAGGAGCCACAACGCCGAAGACCGGGAGCCACGGAGTATGGAGCCGAGGCTGCATACTTCTTCTATAGTATGCAGCCGCTGACCACTTTGCTCCCTAAAACAGAGGAGCCGCGAAGCTGAAGACCAGGAGCCGCCGAGTATGGAGTAGCGACTGCATACTTTGTTGCCCAGTATGCTGCATACTTCAGTGCCCACTTCTACAGTATGCAGCCGCTGAACACCAAGGCCCTTCTGCTGGAGCACACCAACGGCCCTGGTAAGACACAAATTACATTGAGTAATTACATTGACTCATGTATAAACCAGGATGAGTTTTCAGCTCTAAAGTTGACCTGAAAATCTCGGCTTAAACACGAATATATATGGTACTCCCTTCCTGCTATAGTCCTTACAAGCTATCATATCAGTCTTGCCTAAGCCAGGGAAGGACTGGGCTGTCTGCAGTGACTTTCAGCCTATTTCCCTCTTAAAAAGTGGATATAAGGTGGTTTGGCTGCGAGAGAAGATGGCCGCGTAGGAGAGAGGCTCCGCTCTACCGACCACCAGTAAAGCGACTAACAAAGCGAATAGCCACTCAAAATGCCGAGCAAACAGGTCCCCTACACAGTAGGGACCCAAGGAAGGAAAAGAGGTGCAAAAGAACAACCGGTAAAGCCGATCGGACAGTTCTTCAGCTCCGGCGCGACGGGAGGGAAAGATGGCGCCGGCACCTCTCCGCGCATAACGGGTCAGAAGACACACATGGGAGAACAGGTTCCTCAGAGCAAAATAAGATCCAGCGCCCTGGCGCCCCAGATGCCCCGCTCCCCCTTTGAGGTACCGGAGCGATGGAGCACAGGCTCCCGACAATCACCCGGGAACCCCAGATCCCCGGCACGAGAAGGAGAGGAAACAAAAGAAGATGGAGGGAATGGCAGGAAAACTCCTAACTCACCAGCGGAGAGCAGATCAGAAACCTCCATGTCGCCTACATCCACGGGCTCAAGGGACTCTAGATCCCCAACGAGCAGTCCGGTGGAGCAAAAAGCCAGACACCTGGAAGACCCCTCTTTGCTAGAGGTGAGTGCTCAACCCTTTCAGATGAGTGACGACAACCAGACAGTGGACATGCTAGCTTCCTATCAAGCTTCAGATAAACAGATTTCAGAATCTTTGCTCAAAGACATGCTAATTGCACTAAGAGCATCACTTCAAAAAGACTTATCATGCTTAATAAAACCTCTGCAAGCCTCCATAGAGGATTTAGGTGACAAGGTGTCACATACAGAAAATAAAATGGTGGAATTTGCCACATCCTTTAATGAACTGGCAGACTCACACAATGCTTTAGATGAAGCCGTCTCCATGATTAAAGCAAACCTAATTGACAAAGAAGACCGCGACAGGCGGAATAATATTAAAATACGTGGTATCGCTGAAACGGTTCTGAACGCACAACTAAGAATTTACGTCCAACAGATGACAAAAACCTTATTACCTGACCTGGAAGCCTATGAGCTCAGCGTAGATAGGGCTCACAGAGTCCCTCGCCCAAATAACCTGCCAGACAGTCCCAAGAGATGTCCTGGCGAGGTTCACATTTTACTATACAAAAGAGCAACCCAAACGAGGAAACTACAAACGCTTCCATCTCCGTACAACTCGCTGAAACTATTTACAGATTTGTCCTCCGCTACCCTCCAAGCCAGAAGGGAGTTTTCACAGATCACACTGATTCTAAGAGAAAACAACATTATCTACAGATGGGGCTTCCCCACCAAAATACTGGTGAAAAAGAACAACACCATCATCCCCATCAATAATGTAAAAGAGGGAGTCAACCTACTTAATTCTTGGGGAATCAACACAACAAGCTTCGAAAAAGCCAAAGGGAATCCAAATAATCCAAAAAAGATCGATCCAGAATGGCGCTCAAGAGGCAACATCCAGAATCCATCTTGACTGAAAGATCGACACATTGGTGGTTGGTGAGATGACCTTTATCACCCTACATATACCCCTAGGCTGATCTTAGATCCTAATCTATCTGTACTAAATTAAGTATTAGTACCGTAAAGTTTTTTGTATTGTTCTAGTTCTACACTCTGTTTCACAATATGCGTGACACAGGGTTTTGTTTTAAGTTAAAAAAGAAAGGTAATTTGAACAAAATGTGTAGAAGGTCTAAATATAACTTGTGGCACAACACCGCAACACACCCACCAGCAGAATCAAAAACCCACAGTAATGGGAGTTAAATTAATATCTCTCAATGTAAAAGGGCTTAATAGCCCATTTAAACGTTCAATGATGTGGAGGGTGGCTCTGAACAGCAAGAGTGACATTGTACTCTTACAAGAAACCCATATCAGCAAAAGACAACCACCAAAAATTACCCATCCAAAATTCACTAAAATTTTGATGTCATATGAAAAGAAAAAAAGAGGGGTATTGGTAGCTTTTAGAGATACTTTAGCTATTACAGTGCATCAAGAAATTATTGACCCTCAGAGCAGGTACATTATAATCACCTGCACAATAAATAATATAGACTACACACTGGGGAATATTTATGCCCCTAACACCAGACAAAGAAAATTTCTAAAAAATCTGCTCAAAAAGATAAGGGAAGTTCAAAGAGGTGCTTTGCTGATATGCGGAGACTACAATACCATTGGACACACAACTATGGACACGACCGCACAATCCTCACATAGGAATTTTACACTTAATCCGTTCCTATGGGAAAATAACTTATTCGATGTATGGCGAGTACAACACACCTCTGAGCGCGATTACACGTATTACTCTGCAAGACACAAGACATACTCACGCATTGACCATATAGTAACAGATAGATTCACTTTAGACAAAGTAACATCATCTTCAATAGGGACCATTCAATGGTCGGACCATGCAGCAATATCAGCCACCATCTCTGACATGCACTCAGCCCAGTCAGACTATGTCTGGAGGGCCAACATGACAGTAGTAGCAAAAGAACCATACAACACACAGTTATTAAAAAACATGACACCGATAATGTTAACCCCTTCTCTATGTGGCACATACACAAACTATTTACAAAGGAAGAACTAACCAAATTAAATAGCAGATTCAGAAGAGAGAGAGAGAGGGAAGTGGCAGCTTCCCTGCTACATATACAATTCCTTGAGAGACAAAACAAAGAGAATTGGACACCCTCAGTAGTTTCAGCTCTCAACGAAGAGCGAATCCATCTTCGTAACCTATTTGTCCACAAATATGCTGTAGCAATGCAGAAACTCGAGATTAAATATTACTCTCAAGACCAAAAAGCAGGAACACTCTTAGCAAAAAGAATTAAACAGAGAACCCAAAAAGCAAGGATCCCCTTCCTAATCAACCCAGAGAACAATTCCAAAGTCCTATCACCCAGGGATATTGCAAATACCTTCATGGCCTACTATGCCAGCTTATATAACTTGGAGAAAGGAGGTGAGGTGGCCCCCCCGGACTCTAATTTAATCTCCTCATTCCTAGGGGAACTCCCCCTTCCAAAAGTAACAGAGCAACAACTCCTTCAGCTTAACGCCCCCCTGTCAATAAAAGAAATAATAAAAACAATACACTCCATACCTAAAAACAAAGCCCCTGGTCCAGACGGTCTCCCAGGATTATACTATAAAAAATACTCAATAGTAGCACCATACATGCTAAAAGTCTTCACACGCGCTGCCTCGGAAGGATCATTTCCCAGGGAAATTCTAGAGGCAATTATAGTCACAATACCTAAACCCGGCAAAACCCCTGATAGACCTGCACACTTTCGCCCGATATAATTATTGAATGATGATATTAAAATATATGCCAAAATCCTTGCAAACAGGTTAAAAGAGGTCATACCATCACTCATATCACCCGACCAGGCAGGCTTCACTCCCTCAAGACAGGCGTCGGACAATACTAGGAGAGTAGTTGACTGACTTCAACATTGCGAACTAAATCACATTGAAGCATCCTTCATAACTGTCGACGCTGAAAAAGCGTTTGACAGGGTAAATTGGAAATATGCATTCGAGGTACTCAAGAAGATGGGGCTTGAGGGTCATATATTAATGGCAATAAAAGCCTTATACTCGAACCCCTCCGCCACTGTATTCGTGAACGGGGTCAGATCAAAATCATTCACCCTGACAAATGGCACCAGGCTGGGTTGCCCTCTATCCCCGCTTATATTTATACTCTTCATAGAGCCTCTAGCCACAGCAATAAGAGCTCACCCCAAAATAAAAGGAATTGTTATGGGCACAATAGAAAATAAAATAAGTTTATTCGCAGACGACATAATCCTAATTAATACCGAACCCATAACATCGCTAGAATATGTTTTTAAAGTGATAACAGACTACAGTAAAATCTCATACTACAAAATTAACAACTCCAAGTCACAAGTTCTCCCAGTAAACATAACGAACTCGACACTAAACTATTTAAAGCAAAACTACTCCCTTGGCTGGAGAGATAATCAAGTAGACTATTTAGGCATTCACCTAACGTATCCAGTGGCTAAACTATACAAGCTAAATTACATTAAGTTGCTACAAGAAGTGAAATTAGAACTTGAAAATTACGCAAAACACACAATATCATGGTTTGGGAGAATTGCAACTTTTAAAATGATGACCTTACCGAAGTATTTATATTTGTTTAGAACCCTGCCGATCCAAATACCTAACTCCTTCTTCAAACTCGCCAATTCCCAAATAAACAAATTTATATGGCAAAATAAACCTCCCAGAATAGCACATAAAATTCTAAGCAGAAACAAAATGGTAGGAGGCCTTGGCCTTCCGGATTTATATGATTACTACCATGCAGTAGTTCTAGACCAGTCCCAACACTGGTGGAGGAATAATACTGATAAAATATGGTGCACAATAGAAAAACTACATCAGAAAGACCACCCCCTCCAATTCCGCATAATGTCACACATGTGGCGGACAGAGCCCCCTCCATCTAAGCTTCTTACAACCCAAGCATTAGATAAGGCCTGGAAATTACTAATGCAGCAACCGGGCAAAAAAGAAACAATTTCACCTCAGAAGGTCCCAATAGGCCTTCTAGACTTCCTAATTGGGAACTTGCCCACCTACACCTGGCATACACAAGGAATTTGCACACTGAGAGATCTACTTTCGGGATCCTCAATATCACCCTTTACAATTTTGATGCAGAAGTTCTCCATTCCGAATGGAGACTTCTATACATATCTAAGAATCCGTGATTTTCTCCAAAAAAGAAAGGATCCTTACCCAGAGTTAGATACTAAGGTCTTAAACACACTAAACTCCCCGACAGGGATCAAAAGAGGCATATCTTACTTCTACAACATCTTAGGGGGAAAGGGCATCTTTACTAAACTCCCACACATGACAAGATGGTAGCTAGAATTGAAAGCAACATTTACAGAACACCAATGGACCAATGCTATACAATTTACGAATGCAAACTTCAGATGCATAGCACATCAAGAAGCAGTGACAAAGACAAGAATGAGATGGTATTTCACCCCTACACGCATTCACAAAGCCTTCCCGACGGCCTCACTTGAGTGCTGGAGGGGATGCAGATCAAAAGGGACTCTACTACACACACTATGGGGTTGCCAAATAATACAGCCCCTATGGGATAGAGCCCGCTGCACTATTGACTCTATTACTAACAGCGTAAATGAATTATCGCCTGCAACTGCCCTAATCCTGATAGGGATAGAAAAATATCCTCCCACTCTGAGAGTGGTGATCTCACAAATACTTATGGCAACCAAACTGGTCCTTACCAGACACTGGAAGACTAAGACCTGTCCAGACTTCTCAGAGGTAACATCTTTAATCAACGCAAATTGCATAATTGAAAAAGCCATAGCATATCAAGAAAACACATATAAAAAATATCAAACAAATTGGAATGCCTGGTTAATTAGCCCACAGTACAAAGCATAACCTTTCTACACCACACATTCAGACCTAAGCTAAAAAGTTATGCTAGTTGTTTAAATCGTTACTGAACCTTGTTTGTTGTTCAACTATGTTAACACCGACTAAGACAGGGGGATGGTATCCTCCTGAAGTAAGAATGAATACAGAAGGCCTGGGCTCTAGAAGATAACAAAGCTAAGACTTATGTTACATGGAACTTTTGATTCAACACACTTATACCGCAGTAAAGAACTTTCTCTGAGATCAAGATGGACTTATGACCATAACTACAACCTATAAATAGCCCTATCTTCTACAACAATGTTTTATCTGGTTTATTATATTGTATGATCACTCTGTATCATTTATACCTTCAATAAAAAAAAAAAAAAGTGGACATAAAATTACTTGCAAAAATGATGGCCTTGTGCCTCCAACCATTTATCCCTAAGCTTATTCATAGGGACCAAGTGAAATTTTTTGCTGGGGAGGGAGGCTAGAGACAACACCGCTAAAACTATCTCCCACATGGCGAGAGTCCAGACCACTGGGGATAAATAATGCCTTCTCACAGTAGATGCAGACAAAGCCTTTGATAGGGTGAAGTAGGAGTTTCTGGAGGCAGTTCTCCGAAAATCAGGTTTAAGGCCAAAAAGGCTTCAATTCATAATGGCGCTCTATCGTGGCCTACATCATTGGTAAGAGTCAAAGGCTCTCTTTCAGACCCACTACGGATTACCAGAGGGACATGACATGGCTGCCTATTATCTGCCTTTCTCTACTTAATGGCCATGGAACTCCTGGTAAATGCACTGCGAACTAACCCTGATATTTGGGGCCTCTTGATAGGAGACACATAGTTATATGAACTTGTTCATATGGATTTTTTAAAGGCACATATCACTATACAATCTGTATGCATTTAGATCCCATCTACATAGAAACATATAATGACGTATACTCAATATAATTGCTGAACGATAAAAATTATGTGGTATAATCCCGTCCTAATCCCTTACACATGTTTTTTTTACAAAAATTTTCCCAAAATACTTTCACATTTTGGTTAATGTATTCCCATGTTCTGTGTTGGCTTTCTTTTTTGCTGGTTTACAGATATTTCATTTTTATTTATCTTAGACAAAAGTAACTTTTAGTTTGACAACACAATGATAAATATATGTCGCTGAATTTATTTTTTTCACTGTAGGATATGGATTTCAGATTTCGCTTCCCTGAAGTTGAGATTTTTATTGTCCCCATCATAGAAGCTAAGAGACTTACAACAAATGATTCTGTGAAAAATGCTTTAATGCTGGAAATTGACATTTCAGTAAGTATCATTCCAGATTTGTCAGTTAGTGCCAATTAAGTGTTAATCTCCCTAACTTTCGTTTCCTCTTCAGTAATGCACAAGTTGCACTATAGGGGTATTGTGTAGTGTAATATGATATTGAACAGATTAAATCTTTTGAAGATTTTTTTTTTAAAGAAATAGAACTGTTGATAATTGTAAACTTTATATTATACTAATGCAGCTGCAGCTTCTATGTGTCTTTTTTTCAGTTTTTCCTTGTGCAGTGTATCTGAAAGCCTTCATTTTTCAGGCCTCTCTCTCAAGCCACATCTTGTTGCAGTGAGCACAGCAGATTTTTGTGGCAACTAACCTTTTACAGAACATTCAGAAAAGCGAGTGTGCATTGATCCTAAGTGTGTGCAGTGTCCAAAGTGGGATTTAGGATTAAGGGACTTAAGTTTGATGGACTTTAGCAGGTAACTGCTGTATTTTGTGTTACTTTGACTGTAAATTCTGCTTTTCTTCCGTATTTCTCTTGTAATCCCCATTAGAACAATAGACTCCGTAAGTGGCATTGCTATACAGTGTACATCCTGTGCCATGTATGCTTTCCTTGAACAGCCATTTGAGGGGAATACTGCTGTGTGGGATGTGTGAAAATTGCTCATCTGGAAACCCAGATTCTGGATCTAAATGAGCAGGTTTCAAGGCTGCGGGCAATTGACAACATGGAGCGAAGTTTGCTGCTCCTGGAGCACAAACTCTCTGGGGAAGATGGGTGTGGGGATGGAAGTATGGAGGTGCGGAGTGAGGGGGCAGCTAGTTGGGTAACATGTAGAAGGCGGGGTAGATTGCAGGGATTCTAGTCCTGATCTGGTGCACCCCAATAAGTTTGCCAGGCTGTCGAATGAGGATGTGGATCGGGTTGACAGATTACTGGGAGGAGGAGAAAAGAAGAGAAAATACAACAAACACCAATTCACACTGATTTCATAAGACAGTTTAATATAGAAGTTTTAATCGAGTTGTGGTCTCAATACATCAAAAAAATAAGAATACACATCCTTATTCTCACAGATTATATTTCAATGTTTTACATAAGCAACAATAGATAAAATACATAACAGTACTGAATATCAAATGATCATAAAAAATCAGTCCTATATTAGTAGGCAGCAATGTAAAGCTGCAAAAAAATAAACATAAGTTTATACCCAATTAGGACATTAAAAGGTATCACGGTGTGATCTCAGGCAGGGCAAAAAGGTAAGGTGGCACTCAAAGGGGCCCACATGCTTAACCTATACCTTAAAAATGTTTAAAATGTAAAAAAGTTAAAAAAGGTCTCATTTCTTGTTCCGTATAAGCATATCAAAGTCCATATATTCAATTAAATTGTATGACAAGTCACATGCTCATATGGTTCAGTTGTTTCCACAATTGGATCTTTTAAGCTGCAGTCCACACAGGATGATTATACAATGAGTGTGGGCTTCAAATTAGGTGGCCAGCCATTTGTTTGAATAAGTAGCTGGATGTGATAAATATCAGATTTCATCAGATATACTGGCAAGGTTAACCTTTATTTGGATGTTGTGCTTACCCTCAGTTGTTTAACTGTGAAAGTGTATATTTATAATACAGTCCACTCCTCGGACGGTTAATCAGCTTTTACCTCCACAAACAAAGCAGTCAGATCTGTATCGATCAGCGTCTTTCCGATTTTATGCGCATGCATGTCACTCCATTCAGTGCGGTCAGAGAGGGAATCGCACAGGTGTGTAGGAGCGCAGCTCACACGGTTATACGGGGAAGCCGCTGCTGTTGGACTGTTAGTAAGTGTCCGTCTGATGGCTCGTAGCTAGATTAGATTAGGTGCAGCATAAAAACTGATAAATGATGACAGTCCAGCGTAGATACACAGAACAATTGAGAGAGCTGCTAGAGGCGTTTCCGAGCCATTCATCGGCTCCTTCCTCAGTAACTAATGAATTATTTGCCCATAATGCCTGCTTTTATTAACAAAATGTGTGTTATTGAAAACCTGACCTGGATCCACCACATTTTTAGAAAACCCGACCTGGATCCACCACATTTTTAGAAAAACCTTGTTGTGATACCTACAGCAGAATATAATACCCAACAATTACTGGGAGGGGCTGGTGAGGAACCAGCGGTCATGGTCCACATTGGCACTAATGACAAAGTAAGAGGTAGGCCCCTTCCATACTTGCGTTGCAGATCACGTCAGAGTTTGATCAGGGTGCGATCAGGGTTTGGTCAGTGAAAAACGCACATTTTACATCGGAGTGCAATCAGTTTTCAGTCAGTTTGTTCAGTGTCTCGTTTTTTCACGCGCGTTTTTGATGCAATTTCAATGCGTTTTTCACGCGCAGAAAATGCGCGTGAAATCCACTCAGGGTTGAGCTCTATCTTTTCTATGGCAATTGATGCGTGAAAAACGCATTGCACTTGCAAGTGTCTCAGAGTGCAATGCGTTTTTGATGCATCTCCATAGACTTGTATGGTGCGTTTTTAACGCACGTTTAAATCTCGACATGCTCTACTTTTCCAAGTCACGCGTTAAAAAAAACGTGTGTGCGTGAAAAAGAATGCAAGTCTGAAAAGACCCATTGGTTACAATGGGTCAGAGTGCAATGCAAGTTCTGTGCGTCAAAAGCATGCGCAGAAAACGCGCGTGAAAAACGCAAGTGTGAAAGGGGCTGTAGGTGGAATGTCCTTAAAAATTATTTCAGGGATTTGGGCCATAAGCTCAGGGCAAGGACCTCGAAGGTAGTTTTCTCCAAAATACTATCTGTACCACATGCCACACCAGAAAGGCAGCGGGAGATCAGGGAGGTAAATAAGTGGTTCAAAAGTTGGTGTAGGAAGGAGGGCTTTGATTTCATGGAGAACTGGGATGACTTTTCTGTCAGCTACAGGCTCTACAGTAGGGATGGGCTGCACCTCAATGGGGAGAAAAAATGGCTAGAATTTTGGGGGTGTATTTAAACTAGAGACCTGGGGGTAGGGAAACTATACTTGTGCAGGGCAAATAGACAGTGTAGATAGAGAGCTGGGAAGAGTCACAGTATATGGGGGTGGAGTGGGGGCTGGATTAAGATTGGGGAATAAAAACAAAAGGAATAGGGATAGGGAAAACCATATAAAGTGCATGTACACAAATGCCAGAAGCCTCACAATCAAAATGGAGTAACTGGAACTCTTCATGTTGGAGCGAAAATATTATATAGTGGGTATCAGCGCAACATGGCCGGACAGTAGCTATGACTGGGCTGTTACTATAGATGGTTAAAGTCTTTTAAGAAATGATCGTATAAATAAAAAAAGGGGGGGGGTTGTTTATATGTGAATTCTTGCGAGATGACATTGGTGACGCAAATGCAAATGTTGAGTCCCTATGGGTGGAGATAAGTGGAGGGAAAAAGAATAATAAAATATTACTAGGGGTTTGTTATAAGGCTCCAAATATAATGGAGGTATCAGAGGAAATGTTGATGCGGCTGCAAAGCATGGTGAAGCATGGGGGACTTCAATTACCCTGATATTGACTGGGGGGCAGAAACCACCAGGTCATTCAAAGGCAGCAGGTTCTTGTCAACAACAAAAGACAATTACCTGTCGCAACTAGTCCTGGAGCCAGCAAGAGGGGGGGGCACTGCTGGACCTTATCCTAACCAACAGACCTGATAGGGTATCAAAACTACAGGTTGGGGGGAACCTGGGCAATATTGATCATAATATCATTGATTTTGTATTACGCTTTACTAAGAGCGTTAATGGATAGGCAACGAACACTCTAAACTTCAGGAGAGCAAATTTTCAGCATCTAAGGGAAGACCTTAAAGGCATAGACTGGGATAATGTTCTCAAAGACAAAAGCCCCCCCCCCCCCCAAAAAAAAAAATGGGACTATTTTTCATATATTCTAAAAAAGTCCTTTGAGAAACACATACCATATTGGAAAAAGCATAAGAGGAACAAGAAAAAGCCAATGTGGCTAACTAGTCTTGTAAGGAAAGCAAAAAGCGAGAAAGATAAGGCGTTTAAGGTTCTATAACATGAAGGCGCCTGTGAGGCATTACAGGATTCTAGAGAGAAAAATAAATCCGGAAAAAAGCAGATAAAGACTGTAAAAATAGAGACTGAGAGAAATATTGCCAAATTATTTTTCAAGTATATTAATGATGAGAAACTCAAAATGGAGAGTGTGGGCCCTCTTAGGAATAACACGGGGGTCATGGTGGAAGGAGATAAAGAAAGGGCCAATCTACTGAATGTCGCCTTCTCGACTGTCTTTACCCAGGAAAATCCTCTGGTGGAAGACACAGTGAGGAATAATGTAAATTCTCTTTGGAGTGTCAACGGTTTAACGCAGGAAGGGGTATGCCGCCGCCTAGTAACCACTAAGATAGGTAAATCACCGGGGCCAGATGGCATACTACCCCAGCTTCTGCATGAACTATGTACCGTGATAGACAAACCGTTATTTTTAATATTTGAAGATTCACTGAGGATTGGTTATGTTCCATAGCATAGCAAATGTGGTACCATTATACAAAAAAGGATCAAAACGCGATCCTGGAAACTACAGACCTGTGAGTCTAACTTCTGTGGTGAGGAAAATATTTGAGGGGTTTGTTAGAGATGCTATCCTAGCCGGACTACGAGGAGGTAAGTTCCAGACTGGACCTGGGGGACGCTGTAGATCTGGACTTTTCAAAGGCATTTGACACCGTGCCGCATAAAAGGTTGGTATATGAAATGAGACTGCTGGAATTAGGGGAAAATCTGTGTATTTGGGTAAGTAATTGGCTTAGTGATAGAAAACAGAGGATCGTCATTAACCGCTTAAAAACGCAGGGTATGTCCACTCATTTCTCGCTCTCCATCTTCAAAAATCCATAACTTTTTCATTTTTCCCTGTACAGAGCTGTGTTGGGGCTTATTTTGTGCGTAACAAATTTTACTTTCCCTTGATGTTATTATTTTCCTTTGCCGGAAAAAAAATTCCAAATGTGGAAAAATTGAAAAAAAACTGCATGTGCGTCACTTTCTTGTGGGCTCAGTTTTTATGACTTTCACTCTTCGCTCCAAATAACACCTCTACTTTATTCTTTGGTTTGCCATCTTCTGACGCTAATAACTTTGGTGTATGGAGCTTTCTGAGATGTCTTTTTTTGCGAAATGAGCCGACGTTTTCATTCCTACCATTTTGAGAACTGTGCAACATTTTTATCACTTTTCATTACATTTTTTATGTGAGCCCTCTTCATAGATCCGTGGCAGATATGGCACATTCTCGGATTGGGTTGAGGTTACCAGTGGAGTGCCACAGGGGTCAGTATTGGGGCCACTTCTTTTTAATATTTTTATTAATGACCTTGTAGTGGGTTTACAAGTTTCAATATTTGCAGATGATACTAAGCTGTGTAAAGTAATAAATACTGAGGTCGATAGTTTAGCATTACAGAAGGATCTGTGGAAGCTTGAGTAGTGGGCAGAGAAATGTTTGATGAGGTTTAATGTAGATAAATGTAAAGTTATGCACTTGGGCCATGGAAACGAAAAGTATAATTATGTTCTAAACAGTCAATTACTTGGTAAAACTGGAGCTGAAAAGGACTTGGGGGTATTTGTAGATGGTAAACTTAATTTCAGTGACCAGAGCCAGGCCAGGAATAGATTCTCATGATAAAGACATAGTTTTGCCCATATACAAATCACTGGTCAGGCCACCCATGGAATATTGTGTACAGTTTTGGGCACCAGTGTATAAAAAGGCCATAGTAAAGCTGGAACGGGTGCACAGGAGAGCAACCAAGATTATTAGGGGAATGGGGGGATTAGAATACAATGACAGATTACAAAACTTGGGATTATGCAGTTTAGAAAAAAGACGACTGAGGGGAGACCTCATTACAATGTACAAATACCTGAACGGACAGTACAAGGATCTCTCCAAAGATCTTTTTATACCTAGGCCTGTGACCAGGGCAAGGGGCATCCTCTATGCCTAGAGGAGAGGCGATTCTACCATCAACATGTACCATAAAAAATGTGACAAGTTCCAATAGCCTCTCAAATGATGAGTTTTTAAAATGCCTATGTTGGTTTCTTTTTTTGAATCAGTTATTTTTTATTTGGTTTAAAACACACAAACAAAACACATTCCCTTCCCCAGATGAGCACTAATGTCCATGATATCCAGTGTCATTCAAATGACTTCCTTGCAGAGCATGTGTACAAAGTCTGTAGATGACATGTCAGTGGAAATCCAAATTATCCAAATCATTATGTAATAGGACACAATACAATTATCTGTCCTTGTTTACAGGCACCATAGTAAGGAGTGTACTTTTGGAGGACGTTATTTGGGAGTTTTACGTTTTGTGCACTTAACAGCACCTGACACTTTTCTGCAAACAGCAATAGTGTTACAGTATCCTCCATACACACTATGCACTTTTTAAACATCTTTTTACTGCCCCTTACTAAGAGCCTTATTGTCACTTATCTGCATTCCAGTTTTCATTGTTCTGCATACTATTTTTGATACTTTTAGCAGGAATCAGTCCCATGTATCACCCTCTATCATCTGATTGTATTTTTGTAGTGTCCTTGTTTCCCTTAATCAGATCAACCTGTTATCAGCTTTTAAATGTTTGTCTGTCATGTATTATTCAAATAAAGATGCATTTTTTAATATATTTCGGGCAAATTGGCTTTGTTGTTCTTTAGATAGGTTTTGTATGTATTTATAGCCATACCACATTGCTAGATTAGGAGCGTACCATATAGGTAGAGTAAAGGTAGAGTAGAGCTAGGGAGATCCCATTGGAAATGGTTGTACCATTAGATTAATATTATTCCCACCTCATTACTACTATTTCTGCCCTTTACCTTATGTATGCAGCTACATTATTAGTGTTAATATATTTCTCAAAGTAAAGTGTGATGGAGCAGTCACAAGTTGGCATATTCAGCAAAACAGAGTGTTTAACCGAGCAGGTTGCAAAATAATCTATCTCGAGCCAGAGTCAATGGAGCTAAGCCTAGATGTCCCGAATAGGGTACATCGGTGTCATATATAAGCTTAATAAGCTCCAGCAATTCCACATCAGGTGAATTAAACCAGCTCTTGCTTGTTAGCATACTGGGCATGTGTCATCAGCTCTATAACCTATTTTAAATAACCTAGTGGGATTCTAATGTACCCAATGGATGAGGTATAGATTAGACACAAGTGCCTCGCTAACAGAAGCTTTAGTTATAAGTTCCAGTATATCTTTCCACTGATCAGCTGAGCTATTCCCTAGATCCTCTGCCCATCTAGGCTTTACTGTCAGCTGTGATTTATTAAGGTGGGCATCTTGCAAGTATCTATAGTGGGAAGAGATGACCCCTTTTGATATCGCCTCCTTAAACCACCATTTCCAACACCAGGTTACTAGCAGACTTATCAACTGGGTTAATTCGGTTCTGAGATGAGTGCATAGTGGATCTGCAGAAACTGATCGCCATCCTCCTTACACCATTGGAGTGTTATTAGTTTTATACGAGGGATTCCCTTCCACCATATAAGGTCTCTGAACATACCATTTAATTTATGGAACATTATAATTTATATCTATACCGGGGCTTTATGTAACACATATAATATTTGTGGCATAAGGATCATTTTTATAAGGTTGATTTTTATTGGTAGTTTACAAAGTCTTAACCTGGGATCTTGCCAGTAATGGTTGTACATTAAGAGAAATGATCTATTACACGGGTAATATCTGTCTGCTATTACCCGTGAGCAGGCTTGTGGTGATAACGGGGGAATAACTGATTTTGTCTAATTAATAAGTAATCCAGACAATTCCCCAAAGGATTTAATAATGGTCACTGCAGCTGGAAGGGAATTGTCCCAATCATCTATAAAAGCAGGAGATCATCTCCATAGAGTGCAACTTTCTCCGCCAAGCACGCATACTAAAATCTCTTAACTTCAATAGAACTTCGCAACGCAGCAGCTAGGGGTTCCACATCTATTGCAAAAAGTAGGGGCGCCCTTGTCGTGTCCCTCTATACAGGGGGAATACAGATGAGAGTTGTGAGTTAATTTGTATTCATGTTAGACCAGTGGTGGCGAACCTATGGCACGGGTGCCAGAGGTGGCACTCTGAGCCCTTTTTGTGGGCACCCAGGCCATCACCAGAGAAGACTCCAGGTATCTTCCTACAGTCCCAAACAGCCCAGGACTTGCTGTGAAAGGACTACCTGGGACTAGCACAGTGGGAAGGTGTGGACAGATCTGGATTCTTCCTGTTTATGGGACCCTAGAGGGAAGCTACAATGATCATCCAAATTTCTTCTAGCTTCTGCTTAATTGGTGTCCTCAGGGTGCTGATATGAATGAAAGCTGTGACAGAGCAGGAAGTATAAATCACTTTGTGACAAATAAGTGGGACTTGGTTGTAGTTTGGCACTCTCTCTAAAAGGTTCGCCATCACTGTGTTAGACATTACTAGAGCAATTGAAACCAAGCTATTAACCGAGGGCCAAACCCCATTCTAGTTATCACAGTCCATAGATAGTTCCATTCCACAATATTGGATGCCTTGACTGCATCAAAAGATACAACCCCGGGATCCAGCAGCTGGTGCATAGAGGCTTTAATATTTAGGAAAAGGCGTCTGATATTTATTGCAGTGGATATATTTGGCCAGGGTCGGACTGGGGTGCCTGGGGCCCACCAGAGAAATTGATTCTGGGGGCCCACCATACCGCTGCCTAGAAATATTTGTTATTTCACAGGAGTTAACTATAACACTTCCACTCCTTTGAATGTTTTCTGCAGCACATAAGAAGACAAGGCACTGACATTATAGGAATAGTCTAGATAGTTAGTCAGTAATTACAGTTATCAGACTCAAAAGTGGATTCAGTACCTCAAGATGCAGGACGACTTCTCCTTTTTTTTCTTATCACTTGAGAATTTTCTTAATCTCTGTGAGGCACACCTCCACACTGTGCAACTAAAAATATCACCGTCACTACAGCATAATGTCACCTGGATAACAATGTCCCACTACTAAATAATATTTAACACTCACAACACAACTGACCGCACTGTGCCCCCCCCCCACCAATACCAAATATATGCCCATAACAAAAAACATACTGTGCACTTTCCATAAATGAAATATTACATTGAGCTCCTTAGTTTATTACAATACACACCCCTGAGTAAATAATATGATAAACCTAATAAAGTAAATTGGACATCATTCGCTTTAATTAATTACATAATATATCATTTCTTATGCTCTCCTTATATTTACTGCCCCGCTTATCAAATATTTTATATAAAAGTCCTAATAAATACTCCTATTCAGGTATCTATTGGCACAGCACAGTACTACTACTCCTATTCAGGTATCTATTGGCACAGCACAGTACTACTACTCCTATTCAGGTATCTATTGGCACAGCACAGTACTACTACTCCTATCCTGTATATATGGGCCCAGTACTACCACTCCTACCCTGAATATATGGACACAGCACAGTACTACTACTCCTATCCTGTATATGTAGACACAGTACCGTACTACTACTCCTATCCTGTATATATGGACACAGCACAGTACTACTACTCCTATCCTGTATATATGGACACAGCACAGTACTACTACTCCTATCCTGTATATATTGGTACAGCACAGTACTACTGCTTCTATCCTGTATATATAGGGGCAGCACAGTACTACTACTCCTATCATGTATGTATGGACACAGCATTGTACTACTACTCCTATCCTGTATATATAGACACAGCACAGTACTACTACTCCTATCCTGTATATTTGGACACAGCACAGTACTACTACTCCTATCCTGTATATATTGGTATAGTACAGTACTACTACTCCTATCCTGTTTATATTATCACAGTACTACTACTCCTATCCTGTATATATGGGCCCAGTACTACTACTCCTACCCTGTATATATGGACACTGCACAGTACTACTACTCCTATCCTGTATATATGGGCCCAGTACTACCACTCCTACCCTGAATATATGGACACAGCACAGTACTACTACTCCTATCCTGTATATGTAGACACAGTACAGTACTACTACTCCTATCCTGTATATGTAGACACAGTACAGTACTACTACTCCTATCCTGTATATATGGACACAGTACTACCACTCCTATCCTGTTTATATAGACACTGCACAGTACTACTACTCCTATCCTGTATATATGGGCCCAGTACTACCACTCCTACCCTGAATATATGGACACAGCACAGTACTACTACTCCTATCCTGTATATATTATCACAGTACTACCACTCCTATCCTGTTTATATGGACACAGCACAGTACTACTAATCCTATCCTGTATATATGGGCCCAGTACTACTACTCCTACCCTGTATATATGGACACAGCACAGTACTACTACTCCTATCCTGTATATATGGACACAGCACAGTACTACTACTCCTAACCTGTATATATGGACACAGCACAGTACTACTACTCCTATCCTGTATATATAGGCACATCACAGTACTACTACTCCTATCCTGTGTATATATAGGCACATCACAACACATTACTACTCCTTTCCTGTATATAGGCGCAATGCCCTCTCCCCTTATAACATATGGTGCCCCTTTATTATACTGTATATATCTTCTAGTGGCCATTAATTATATTTATTACTTCAATGGGGTTCCCTACTACTATGCCCCCCTATAATAAATATAGTCTGCTAGTTAAAAATAATATTCACTCACCTTTAGCAGCGTCTCTTCTCCTGGACCCTGCGCCAGTGGAACTGTGAAGAAGCAGCCGCGCGGCAGCGTGAGTGCATCATCACGCTGCCGCAAATCAAGGGACACAGCGCGACGCGTGCCGGCAAAAAAACGTCCGCGTCGCACGCACTCTTATTAGATATAGTACTTGATGTGGCCACTTACGGCCGCATCGAGTACCTTTGCTGTCACTCACTGGCAGGGCCCTCCGATCGGGATGGAGGCCCCTGCCGTAGCGGAGGTATCGGAGGCCCACTCTGGGCCAGTGCGACCTGGCTGGCAGCGCCCCCAGATGGGGATGGAGGGCCTTGCCATAGCAGAGGTATCGGGGGCCCACCAGAGGATTCACCGGTGCTCCGGCGGGCCAGTCCGAGCCTGTATTTGGCATAAATCCTGCCTGATCTGGGTGGATAAATGCTGTAATTACATTGGAGAGCCTGATGGCCAACACCTTAGCTAGTAACATTATGTCAACTGTCAGTAGGGACAGTGGAGTAACAAGACCCCAGTGGGCCCTGGTGCGAACGGGGCCCCCTGTATACCTTAACCCCTTGCTTCCGGCCCCATACCGCATGTTATTCTTCAGAATACACATATACCGTATATACTTTTCAAAATATGCAGGCGTGACCATGTGATATAGGTGGAATTACTAAACTCCACACAAACTGCTTTTAGATGATCTAAATCAACATGTACAGTGCAGCAAGAGAGACTCGTACTGCCTCCCTTATACAGGAATAAAGCTTCATTAACTGGATCTCCATGCCCCGTCACATTCCAAGACATTACATTATTAGGTACCGCTCAAGGAGAGCGGGCACCGTTCGTGTCACACTAATTACAGGTCCCACTAAAGGACCCCCAGGCAGAACTGTAGCCTATGAGACAGGAACGGGCTTCCAGATGACAGCGGAGTGTCAGAAGAGAATGGAACACACCACAACAGTGTGACCACCTCTAACGCCCCTCTGCAAAATAGCAGCTATGTATATTTAGAACATAAATCTAAAAGAATTAACAGCACAAAGTAAAGAACTCCTTTTTTACAAAGCAATACTCATCAGTTATATGGAATAGACAAAAATTTTCAAGGTGCTTTTCGGTCTCACCATCCCAGATACTTGGAACATCTCTAGAGGCAGAAGAAAGGAACTTTAGCCAGCTCCGTTCTGCTCATTTTGAAGTTGGTTCTCATGGGTATCCAGCCATCGAAGAGCTCGATCGTGTGTTTGTAAATCTCTTTGAAGCGGTGGCATGGTGTGTTTCATGTCACCTACCCATTCCTCCAGTTCAGTAGTGCATTCTGAGAGCTTTTTAATATCACATCGAATGATGGCAACATCTTCGGCCAGTGTCCCCACTTTGAGATTCAGAGTAGATAGGAATTTATTGCACACCCCTATTGCTTGTAAGACATCTTGGATTGTAGGTTCTGGAAGTTGTTGTTTATTAGGAGCAGGCTGCGCCGTAGTTTCCTCTTAGCCCTCTCTATCATTCGCTGCTGGCAAATTCCCATCATCCTTACATAGTTATCCCCAGCTATGTTTTCTGGTTCAAGGTTTTGGAGAAGTGTGTTCTTGGGCTTCTGCTCTACTTCTCATTCCATCGGATGTTGAGGATCTGGCAAATCTTTCAAGTTGTGCAGCTGCACCTCTCCCAAAAGCTTCAGAGCGGCTAGATATAGCAGGTGTAGAGCAGCTCCATTTTGAGAAGCCTTGCAACCACTTTTGTTTCTTCCCCATGCCTGCCGGTAGAAGGAGGAGAAGGCAGTTAATAGTATCTCAGGTAGCTGGAATTACAGAAGGAGGTAAATGCAGCTGACAGGGAGAGGGTGCTCTGGCTCACCAATCTGATGTTTGCATATTGGTGGCTACAGAACGCTAAGGAATGCACAGTCAAAGCAGCAGGAGTAGGGGAAAAAAGAAAGCTTGCAGCAGAAGTGTGTCTGAAGGATACAGAGGATTCTTCCAGCAGCTGGCCTCAGTATACAGTGCAGGTCTCCCTTAAGGGCATCAGGAGGGGGGTGCAATCTGCAGAACCTGCCCATGAAATTGACTTCTTGGCTGGAAGTGACTCTTGGACACTTTCAAAATCCAGCCCCCGGCTTCTCCCAGATGTAGGCTTTAACCTCCAGAAAAGCCTCCACGACTCAACGGGTCCTCGGATGGGACAGCAGACCTCATTAGAGCCAGATTCATTCAGCAGGCTAATATGAGGGTGCAAGGGAAGTCTCCAGGCCCAGCGGCGCAATCTCCCAGCCGGAGAGCACTTCTGGTTGGCCGCTTCTCAAATTTAGGCCCTGGCTTCTCCTCTCACCAGGCCGCAAGTAGGTCTCGGCCTGCGGTACAGCCTGATGGCTTCCCAGGGTCCCGAATCCAGCTGTGGAGCTTTTGTTCGCCCAGCAGGGCACTCAGCTAAATTGAATTTGGGGCCAGAGAGTAAGTGATGGCTCTCAACTGGGGCACAGCTGGTAGCAAGAGAAAGGATAAGCACCTTGGATGCAGATTATGAGGTTACTCCAGGATAATATTATCGGATTCTGCAGGAGCTCTCTACCCTCATGTTTCATCACATGCCGTGCTTAAACCCACCTACCACCTTTGTTGGTTTCTGATTATATTGATCATTAACCCCCTAGTGACCCCCTATATGGATTTATCCATCGCTCATTAAGGAGCTTTAGGTTGGACCGACAGGTTTCTCTGTTGGCCTAACCTGAGGACTTTACAGGCCCCCCGTGCAGGGGGAGCAGTGCCCCGGCTGTCATGACAGTCATATGGCCCTGCTCTAACAGTCCAGATCGGACTCTGTTCTGATCCGGCTGTTAACCCTTTCAATCCTACGGTCAGTGCTGTGACTGCGGGATTGATTTACCTGCAGAGGAAGGGGGCTCCCTCTCCAATTGGTTACATTTGGAAACGCAATCCAAAGGCTCCACTCGTGATCACATATTTTGTTAACATTGTGTTTCCAACACGTTAACTAAACGCAAAGTAAATGCAATCTTGCATTTGGATTTCAAAACACAACCAAAATGCCACATGTTAATGTGACCCCAGGGGCTCTTCAAACACGTCATGGCACCTGAAAACTCTTCTGCCCTACAAAAGCTCAATGGCTCCTTCCCTTCTGTGCCCTGACAGTGGGTTGAATCCACATGCGGGGTGTTCTCTTACTTTTATTTAGTTTATGTGGGTACATTTTGCTGCTAAATTAATGCAATAATGATAAATAGTAGTGAATTCCAAATCAAACCTTCATTTTGTTTGAATTAATGTAGAATACATGAAGGGTTTACAAGCTTTCTATCTGCTGTTTTGAATAATTTGAGGGCTGAAGTCAATAGAACCTGTTGATATGTGGTGGGTTTCTATTAACAAAACTTAATTGATTGCAAAATTTTCTGTAAAATTTGTGATCTTTCTAGCATCATAATAAAACAAATGGACACTTATAAAATGTTGCCAACACAAAGCTGAGATATGGTAAATGTTAGCAACTAATTTGGGTAGTAATACTATCAGTTTGAAAACTAGAATATTATGAATTTTGAAAACAGCTATTTTTTTTCGAAATGTTTACTAAATTCACCTTTTTTCATAAATAAATGTTACATATATCAACCAAAATTTCCCACTAACTTGAAGTACAAAATATAATGACAAAACAAATTCAAAAACACTAGGGTAAGTTAAAGCCTTATAAAGTTATAACCAGATAAAGTTACTCATGCTTGTTTTGAAAAATAGGCCTTGGTCATCAAGGCACATATGAGCTTGGTCACTAAGGGGTTAAAAGAATATTAAGCATTACTTGGGTCCTTGCCAGCACTGTGTAGGGAGTAATGGGGGAAGACTTCTGCAACAGCCTGAGTCCTCTTTTCCACGATTCATCTTTCCCTTGTCTTTACTCAACACCACCACTCCCTCTCTCCCTTCTATCCCCTAACTACATCAGCTGGAAATGTTAGAAGAATCGAAGTGCAGAGCGACAGTGGGCCCCTCGTTTTCCCAATCTGTGGGGGTCATGCTCTATGTGTCCATCTACCCTGGTCTCTGTAACTATTTCTGCTTTAATAATACAGTTTAATATTATTAACCCCTTAACGCTCTGCGCCGTAGCTCTACGGCACAGAGGTACAGGGAATGTATAAAGAGGGCTCATGGGCTGAGTCCTCTTCATACAAAGGTGGGGGTTGTTGCATATTGCTTGCACCGATCGCGGCTATGAACCTTTTGATTACCGCCGGCAAAGTCGGCGGCGGCATTTAAAAGACGGCGCCGCCATCTTTATTCCGATCGCCGCGCCCCCGAACTTCATCGGGGGCAGCGATTGGTTGCCATGGTAGCCTCGGGTCTTCGTTTGACCCGAGGCTTAATGGCTTCTGCAGATTCGTTACAATGAGCCAGTGGCTCATTGTAATGAATCATGTGCAAGAATGCCATATATTGCAATACAGAAGTATTGCAGTATGTGGTAGGAACGATCTGACTATCTAGGGTTAATGTACCCTCGATGGTCTAAGAATTAGTGAAAAACAAAAGTTTAAAAAAGTTAAAAAATAAAAAAAATTAATAAAATATTAAAAATTCAAATCACCCCCCTTTCGCTAGAACTGATATAAAACATAATAAACAGTAAAAATCACAGACACTTTAGGTATCGCCGCGTCCCAAAATGCCCGATCTATCAAAATATAAAAACGATTACGGCCGGCGGTGACCTCCGAGACGGGAAATGGCGCCCAAATGTCCGAAATGCGACTTTTACACCTTTTTACATCACATAAAAATGGAATAAAAAATTATCAAAATGTCGCACAGACCTCAAAATAGAAGCAATGCAAACATCGGCTCATTTCGCAAAAAATGACACCTCATACAGCTCCGTGCGCCAAAGTATGAAAAAGTTATTAGCTTCAGAAGATGGCAAAAAATGTTTTTTTATTTTTTTGTACACAATCGTTTAATTTGGTATCACCTCGATCGCACCGAACCATAGAATCAAACTAAGGTGTTATTTGGAGCGCATAGTCAAAGTCGTAAAAACTGAGCCCACAAGAACGTGATTTTTCAATTTTTCCACATTTGGAATTTTTTTTCAGCTTCGCAGTACACGGCATGTTAAAATAAATAACATTACGGGAAAGTAACATTTGTTACGCACAAAATAAGCCCTCACACAGGTCTGTACACGTAAAAAGGTGAAGGTGGAGAGCGAGAAATGAGGGAAAAAACCCTGCGTCCTTAAGGGGTTAAACTGTTTCTCTTAACCATGTACATTTAGGGAAAGTTAAAGGGGACATTTATCATACAAAAGCGATTTCTGTATGGTGTAAGACTGCCTCTCAACTGTACCAAATGCTTCAGGAGGCCTGCTCCACTGGTGTACAGTTCTTCCCACTGCTGCCATGCACAATTACATGAGAGGTTTACTTTCCAAAATGTCAGTGCCATTCATTGGGAATTTATTTTTTATTTCACCTCATCACCTTTGCAAACGATACACATGCATGTTTTTCTCACAAACCCCTCTTTCACCCAATGGGCTCAAAACATTTCAGCAGCTGCAGTCTAATTTTGAATTTTAGATTCCTTCAAATCCAACATGCTTTTAGGTCTGTGGATCAGTGGAAGAAATCTTATAAAGAGTATGCTCCTTCTCTCTTAGTGAAGCTCATATGCTAACACTGTATTTACTCCACAGAGTATATAGAACCCCAAGTATATGTTTGACATCTAGGCCTGATGCTCATTCCCCTCGTTGCCATGCTGAGGTGGCAGATCTGCTTCATATGATTTGGTCCTGTCCAAACTTGAAGGGTTCTGGAATGCAGTGGTAGATATCATTAACAATGTATGTTGAGTACATATTGTCTGAATTTGTTTGTGTGAGCTTAAGAAGATTTAAGTTATTCTTCGGTATATCCAGTTTCCTAGTGCTTTGGTCATGAATAATAGTGTGTGGACCTGACCTGTAATGTTTGGAACTGTGTTAGGCCCCTTCTAAGCTCGCGAGTGTGATGGGTTCAACTTGTAACATGTGTTGCTCAGTTCGGGCCGGGAGATCCGGGCAGCACGCGTTGCAAGTGTGATACAAGTTCAACGTATCACACTTGCAAGTGTAGAAGGGGCCTTAGAAGTTTGGGTTTGCTTAACCCTTCCACCCTCTTTGCCGTTGACACTCCGCCCAATGACGAACAGTGTTAATAGTGGTATTTTGCAACCTGGATCGAACCTTAATCCAATTGCTTTATTGCCATATGAATGAAACAGAACAGCATCTTAAAGCAAGCAGCATTAGTTGAGGTACATTAGAAATGCCCTGTTTCCCGAAAATAAGACAGTGTCTTATATTAATTTTTGCTCCTAATAAGGTACAAGGTCTTATTTTCAGGGGATGTCTTATTTTTCCATGAACAAGAATTTACATTTATCGTTGAACAAAAAATCAACTTCTCTAACATCCTTATAACTCTCCAAACTCTGAATTTCATGCTGTATTTCTTGTGACTCCATTTCTATTAGAATCATTGGCCCCAGTCTCTCATGTATAGTAAAAGCAATTTCCATAAATGACCCTTCTTATCCTGGTAGCTGCTGGTATCACATTTGCAGCATTTAGTTCCATGAATTCTTTCCCATATCTCAACCTTCTGCAGCATCTAAAAGATCTACTAATACTAATGTATGGTGTGGGGGGAGCTGCTGCAATGGCTGCTGCTAGGTCTTCTTTTCAGGGGAGGCCTTATATTTCTAAGCCTGATCAAAATTGTACTAGGTCTCATTTTCGGGGGATGTATTATTTTAGGGGAAACCGGGTAACGACGTACATAATAATGTAATAATTCACAACTCGTGGAGAATTCTGCATAATAGTGACAACCTTAAAACTCCCTTCCAACTTATACATATAACAATCACCATCCTGGATGGGTTAAAGTAAAACTAGGGTTAGGCAACACGGTACTAAGCTGTCTTTTCCCTGTAAATTGAGAAATCCCTCTTGTTAGCAATGTGCAGATGGGTACAGGTTATAAGAATCATAGTACACTCATTGAAAAGGGGTGAGAGTCTCTCTTACCCTATTTAATGTCCGTAGTCTATCTGTGAAGAGCAACAGGAGCCCCCCACTCTCCAGAACTTATCCGGGCAGCTGCAGTGTTTAGCTGGCTAGTGCAGCCTTGGCCACACCATGGTCACGGTGCTTGGTATGGGGACAGGAGGGCTGACCTTTAGCCTGGCAGGTCTCCAGCAGGTGGTGTGTGCAAGAAATATGGAGGGAGAGGCTGATGCAGTGGTTTCTCTCTAGGCTAACCCCTGAGTTGTCTGTAGGATGGGGATGGATGGGGAAGTCAGGTGGTACGCAGCCTGCATCCAGGGATCAGATGGAGACAGTGTTGTGCAAATCAATTTACAGTTCTTTATTCATCAGCAGACAACAGCTAAACAATTAAAGGGGTTATGTCACCAAAAGCACCTGGACAGAGTTCAGCTCAGTGCATTGTAAACTATAATTTCACCATTTACATTTATTAAAAATTATGCAGCCTTACTGAGTTATTCTGCTGTAAGCTGACTGCTGGCTCCCCCTGCTGGTAGCTGTGTCATGTCCTGTCTGCCTTCTCTCCTGGCCGAGTCTGCGCAGAAGGATTCGGTTTCTGCTACTCTGTTTACATCTCTGACTGGAGATTTCTCCGCTGCCTCACACTGAAGGAGGTCAGCTGACAGGGAGCAGCCAATGGGAGAGAGGGGGAGGGGCCGAATGAGCTGTGCAGCCGAGTGCAGGCTGTGATCTGCACTACAAGTCTAACACCAGGCTCCTCCAGAGCAAACAGGGGCACAATAAAGGTAATACACCCAGGAAGGAAGAGGGTCCATTCAGAGCACAGACTGCCCCTAACATGTTTATAGATCTGTCATATTACAGTGTAGCAGCCCTCACCCACATGTAGCCACCATTAATCAAATAAGTAAAGGATCTGAGCTCTGACTTCTCCTCATTTCACACATGTCCTGCAGTCCTCCCCCTGTAAGTCTGCAATATGTGAGTGTTCAACTATTATCTATCCATCTATCTCCTATCTAGTTATCTATCTATATCATATCTATCTATCTATATCTGTCTATCTATCTATCCATATTCTAACTATCTATCAATCATTATCTAATGTATATCTATCACTCATCTATCTATCTATCTATCTATCCATATTCCATCTATCTATCTCCTATATATCTATCTGTCATCTATCTATCTATCTCCTATATATCTGTCATCTATCTATCCATATTCTATCTATCTATGTATCCATCTATGTATCTATCTATGTATCTATGTATGTATCTATCTATCACGGATGCACCCGCGATCCATGTTTCAGATGGCGGCACACCCTTGTCCTTCCATGGATCTTGTCCTATCACCTCTCCGGCCTCCTGGCTCTGCTCTGGGTCCGACGAGGCCGCATGCCTGCTTCCGGACTAGGCCGTGCGTGCGCCGGCTCGTCTAGCCTTAAAGGGCCAGCCTCCTCTTGATTGGCGCTGGCTAATCCGGCTCGCCCTTATAATCTGACACCTCCCTTCACTTGCCACCGTTTTTTCTCCTAGGATCTCTATGGTTTCCATGCCGTTAGGCTTCCCTAAGCCGTTCCTACAGAAGTGATTGCCACCCAGCATTCCCAAACGCTGTGTCTCCAGTGTTCCTGCGTGTTCCTGTCTCCAGCGTTAACAGTGTTCCTCCGTGTTGCTGCCATTCCTGTGTCCTACTGTGCCTTCCAGGGTTCCTGTCCAGTATAGTATATATGTTATATTTTATGAGAAAAAATATTTATAAAAACTGCTACGGTAAAGCTGTCTATATTGCCACTAGCAGCCAATCCTAGATCATATTTCATTTTTTATATGGGTTTGTAAAAAGTATAGCTTAGCTGTATTTTATATATACGGTGATTAGGACTGAAAGGCATTTCTATAGCAGAATCTGCTATGCAGGGGATCATTAAGTGTAGAGACTACTTGAACACAGCAGGTGGAAGCATACTCTAAAAGCAGTGAGGTAACTATGGTGGAAGGTCAATGAGAGACGCCTGTAAAGCATTATAGGACTTGTGGTTAAACTACCACTGTCAGTGCTGTGCATGTGCCCGCTAGGCCCCTCCCACATCTGCTTCTGTGTGACACAGAATAGATGCCGCACAAGCATCAAAATAGTAAATAAAAAAGTATATATAACTTCAGGTAACCATTATGAAACCGGATTATGAAATATTTTAACCTCTATGGGAGCTTTTTGAAGTACATGGTTTCGTGGCATAACCCCTTTAACAGAAATTTTAGCAGAAGATTCGGCAAGATGGAAGAGTCGTGGAGAGCTGGTCCACAGGAAGGTTACATGCAGCCTGGTAGTAGTTTCAGGCTGGGCTGGTAGAAATGGTGCAGAGTCCTGTTGATGGATCACATCTGGGCTAAAGTCTCAGGACTTGCCCTGGGTGCTAGGCAGTGGCCTGAGGCACCTGTGGTTCCTGGTATTAGGACACTGGCTCTAGCAGCACTGACACGTGCTGTCTCGTTCTATCCTCAGAACATGACTTAAGACTAAGACAGGCCATGTGTTTCCACCCATAAGAGGTTTATATACTCGCCTGGTCAGGTGGTAGCACTCCTCCAATCAGCTTCCAGCTTGCTTTACATGTACATCATTGGACAGTAACATCTCAGTTTTAACTCTTTCCTTACAAGGCAGTGGCTACAGCTTCAATTACTATGTTCTCCAGTACTGAGAGACCTCCTAGAGCAGTGATGGCGAACCTTTTAGAGACCGCGTGCCCAAACTGCAACACATCCCCACTTATTTATAGCAAAGTGCCAACGCAGCAATTCAGTAACTTATCGCAATCTTCTTGCTCCGTGCTGTACCACAACTTTTAATATTACTTAGGAAATCAATATCGTTGACAGAAGGGAAAATTTGGTTTGCCATTGGAGCTTCCCTTGACAACCAAGAGCAGTAGCTCCAATCATAATCCGACCCTGTTCACACAGGATCAGACCCGGATGCCTCACTAACGCTAAACTTGTCACGTCCTGGGCTACCTGGGCTTGCAGAAGAATCCCTTAATCTCCTGTCTGGTAAATTCTGTTTTGAGGCAATATTCTGAGTGCCCACTGACAAGGCTTAGAGTGCCACCTCTGGCACCCGTGCCATAGGTTCGCCACCACTGTCCTAGAGAGTTGATCAGTCTCCCTAACAGATTATGACATGGAGAGGGCGCTATTAGTAACTACCACCGTGCCTAGGTGTTGGCAGGAATGCTGCATGGATGTTTCCAAAGCCTATTTATTTGATCCCAACTTGCTTCCTTGAGAAGCGGAAGGCATGCTGGAAGGCTGTTGCAGAGAGCAGGAGATGTATTGTAGTGTTCTTCTCCTAGCTCTTGACGGCAAGATCTTCAGATGAAGGCATGTTTAGGAAGTTCACAGTGTCACTTACCTTTCCTGAAGGAGTTTGCTGCATTTGCACAGCTCCAACAGCTAAGAGTTGTCCGAGTTGGAAACCGTTACTCCTATATCTTCTCTGGCCCTGACTTTTTACTAGAGTTTCAGTCATGTGACCTTAAACTGAGGTGAAGGATGAGTGTGGGAGGATCGGGGTGACACCAAAGACATCACAAAGTAGTTGTAATGGAAATGTATGATTCCAGACATTCTTAGAGATACACTGGTTCTCGGCTGCATTACATAATTCTCTGCTGAGTTGTACTGTGCTACTGTGCTGGGCTGTGTATGCTGGCCTACAGCTTCTGTGACTTGCTGAGAGCATGTCTTGTTTTAATGGGAAAATATGAAAATAAGTTTTCCAGTTAGGATAAGGAAAACCATGTATTTTTTAGCTATTTCCCTAACTGGTCAAAAGCCTCTCACCCAGCCAAACGATCCAAGCCAACATGACGTTGCCCATTATTCGGTGCTACTGGCTAGCACCGATCACGGTTGTCACTGGTGGGGGTTTACTGCAATATGTAGAAACGCTCACTTGCTATGGAGAGTGCTCAGCCTGTGAACCTTCTCCAAACACCCGACGCTTGATGTAACTACGTCACAAGTTGTTAAGTAGTAAATCACTTTCTATTTAGATACCTCTATAGAACTTAGAGGTATCTAAGTTCTATAGAGCACAATTCATGATGCTTACTACTTTCTGTGACAAGCCCTCAAAAGCAAAAGTAGAGGAATTTCACTGTCTAGAGGTAAGAAATGCATAGCAACTTATTTTCAAACTTAATTAGTCTGATGACATCATTGTATCCTGCTTTAATTATAGAATAGAGGAAATTCTGCAAGTTAAGCACCTATTGCTAGATGGATAAGAATATTTCAACCTGTTACCATTAACAGGATAAAGATCTTTCGGAATATATCACAGCTCATTTAAAAAGAATAGTTGCTGCTGCTTCTTCGAGGGCATCCGCTTCTGTACAGCAGATATGCAGAGCAGCCATCTGGCAGAAACTATTTGTTGCCAATTATGACGATGTTTCTTTCTGTAGAAAATTACTCTGAAAATGAATCTGTTGCTGTCCCAACCTAAAGTTGTAATTACTATGTTAAGCCTCCAATTTTGTTTCGCATGACTTCTTTCACTACTCTGGTACTTAAGAGGTATCAAAGTGAGGGGTCCTTCTTATTGTTTCTGATGTTTCCTGTCTCCTGAGGAAGAGAGGAAAAAATTGTGAGGGATTTGTCTAGAGCCAGGCGCCAAAAGTATGCACAAAATGGGGGAGAGAGATAATGGAGTGGAGTTGCAGCGTCAAACTCCGGGGCTGGATGTGGATCCAGATGTGTTGTGTAGAAATAGAGAAAAAACGGGGTCAAAGAGTTAGATGCGCTACATCCGAGGTGTATTATTGATTATTTTTATTGGAAATGTGACTACGATGGGGCAAATCTTGTGCCCATTGCGCAGCCTTTGATCTGGCGGTAAATGTTATTATCAAAAGAGAAGGAATTGTGGTGGAGAATGAAGTTAATGCTTTCAAGAAGAAAAGCAGTCTGTGCTGGGGGCATCTTCGGATTTGATGATAGAAAGTTCTCAATGGATTTGATTCCTAGGGCGTGTGGGATGTTGGAATACAGTGCTGATATGTCAGCTGTTAGTAGCGACCAAGCTTTGCAGTTATTGTGGGGGTTGGTAAGGTTGTTGAGTCGTAGAAGTTCATTGATCAGTTGGGTTGAATCTTTTAGATAGGATGGTAACTGTAGGACAAAGGGTTGAAGGTGGAGGTCTATATAGTGTGACAGATTGCAAGTTAAAGAGTTTATACCAGAGATAATGGGGCGGCCAGGTGGGTTGGTAAGGGATTTATGGATCTTGGGTAGGTGGTAAAAGAAGGGGAGGGGTGGGTTGCTGACGGTGAGGAATTGTTTTTCTTTCTTGCTGAGCAAATTTTGGGAGGAGGCTTCATGAATCAAATTGGTGTAAGTGGTATAATCGGTTGGAAGGGGGTTTGTTTGTAGGGGTTCATAGAAGGATGAATCCGATAGAATGTTGTTTGCTTCAGCAATGTAATCTGGACGGTCTTGGATTACGATGCCTCCGCCTTTGTCAGCTGGTCTTATGATGATGGTATCATTGTCCTTGAGGGATTTGATTGCTCTTTTTTCAGTAGCGGAGAGGTTGGAATTGGTACCTTGGGGGTTTGATTGAGGAAGTTTTTTGAGGTCATCAAGGGCTAAGTTATAGAAGGTGTCGATGGCTGGCCCCTTATGGTGTAGAAGTGAGAGGGAGGGTGGACATGAACTGGTATGGGAGCGAGGTTCGTGGGGGAAGGGACGGGTAATTTGGGAGATGGGGTGGTGGACATGCGTGTTTCGGATTGGACAGACTGTATAGCAAAATGTCGGTTGAGAGTGAGTTTGCGTATGAAACTGTTGAGGTCTAGAAAGAGTTGAAAGTCGTCTGCAGGAGCGGTAGGGCAGAAAGATAAGCCTTTGGATAGGAGGTCGATCTCATTCTGTTGAAGGTTGTATTTGGAGAGGTTGAAGATCTTAATGGGTTGGTTGGGTTCTATTTTCGTGTTTATTGGATTCTTGTGTTTTTGGCTGCTGGTTCTTCTTTTAGTGGTTCCACCGCAGCAGCCTCGTGGTCTATTTTTCTTTTTGTTGAGGTGGAGGTTTTGTGACTCAGGGAGAAGAATTGGGTTATTTTGATTGGACTGGTTAAGATTGGAAGTAGGGGTAGGTAGGAGGTGTGGGGGGAGAGACTCGGGGATCTGGAGAGATGGGTGGGAAGGGCTAAAAAAGACTCAGTGGAAGAGGTACTGGAGGTGGAGGGTAACCCAGGGGGTGTTGGCGGTATGGGAAGGGATTGGGTGGGCGAATGGGGTTCATCATGGGTCGACAGTAGTGATAAATTAAGGTGGTCTTTGGGCTCATGTGTGGTGTGGATGGTAATGTTGACAGGGAGGTTGGCTAGATGGGCTTCCAAATCGGCAGCTTTGAAGGCGTTGAGGGGAATAGGGCCTAGGGGGTTTGTTTGTGGAGTGGGGGGTGGGATGGTTATTGTTGGGTTGAGTATGGGGGTTTGGATTATACGGGTGATGGAGGCGGCGTTCATGGGGCTGGGGGATAGTGTGGGTGCAGTGGTTTTGCGGAAGGTTCTGTTCTTAGTCGGTTGAGTTTGGGAGGGGGGCGCCCTCCGATTGCTGTTTCGGTTGTGTTCAGGCTTCTTTGTTGTTGTTGTTGATGTCTTTCTTTGGTGGTGGGTAGTGTTGTTTCTATTTGTATTTCTGTTTTCTGGGTTGGTTGAATGGATGGGCCGTGTAGAAACCGGTCCAGGTGGGGGTGGTGCGGGGTGGTCTGGAGTGTTGTTTAAAGCGGAGTGGTTACGTGTGTTGTCCAGTTTCAAGCATTTCCGCTTTATTTTGCTTAGATCATGTTGTTGGGAGCGGAAGTGAGTGCTTGTGGCTAGGTTTTGAAAGTCGGGGTGGTCTTCGTAGGGTGATAGTAGTGTGGAGATAATGTTGATTTTTAGTGTTGCCTCCTTTTGGAGGTCGGATCTTTTTAGTATGATGAGGTCGATCAAGTCTCGAGTGAGGGTTTCCAAACGGTTATTCCATTTCTCGTTGAAGAGCTGGTCGTTTGGAAAGGGAGATTTTATGTCTACCTGGAGACTTTTAGGGTAAAGGTTCTCTTTTAGGTAGAGTCGTAGGAAATAGTTCTCCAGAGAAGACACCAGGTCCATGACCAACCTTTTCCTGGATCTGGAAGAATCACTAAAAAAGGAATCCTCCAATAGTATCCATGTCCATTTCCTACGACTCTACCTAAAAGAGAACCTTTACCCTAAAAGTCTCACTTCTACCCCCTACACCATAAGGGGCCAGCCATCGACACCTTCTATAACTTAGCCCTTGATGACCTCAAAAAACTTCCTCAATCAAACCCCCAAGGTACCAATTCCAACCTCTCCGCTACTGAAAAAAGAGCAATCAAATCCCTCAAGGACAATGATACCATCATCATAAGACCAGCTGACAAAGGCGGAGGCATCGTAATCCAAGACCGTCCAGATTACATTGCTGAAGCAAACAACATTCTATCGGATTCATCCTTCTATGAACCCCTGCAAACAAACCCCCTTCCAACCGATTATACCACTTACACCAATTTGATTCATGAAGCCTCCTCCCAAAATTTGCTCAGCAAGAAAGAAAAACAATTCCTCACCGTCAGCAACCCACCCCTCCCCTTCTTTTACCACCTACCCAAGATCCATAAATCCCTTACCAACCCACCTGGCCGCCCCATTATCTCTGGTATAAACTCTTTAACTTGCAATCTGTCACACTATATAGACCTCCACCTTCAACCCTTTGTCCTACAGTTACCATCCTATCTAAAAGATTCAACCCAACTGATCAATGAACTTCTACGACTCAACAACCTTACCAACCCCCACAATAACTGCAAAGCTTGGTCGCTACTAACAGCTGACGTATCAGCACTGTATTCCAACATCCCACACGCCCTAGGAATCAAATCCATTGAAAACTTTCTATCATCAAATCCGAAGATGCCCCCAGCACAGACTGCTTTTCTTCTTGAAAGCATTAACTTCATTCTCCACCACAATTCCTTCTCTTTTGATTATAACATTTACCGCCAGATCAAAGGCTGCGCAATGGGCACAAGATTTGCCCCATCGTAGTCACATTTCCAATAAAAATAATCAATAATACACCTCGGATGTAGCGCGTCTAACTCTTTGACCCCGTTTTTTCTCTATTCCTGTCTCTTGGGCAGTGGTAAATACCTCCTGAGGTTTATGAAAAAATATCTAATTATTGGTAAGTGTAATGTTCTGTTCACAAACTTGGACAATTGGCAACTCTTTTATCAACCGGCCATGAATGGGTGTATGGAGGTGACTGGGCGTCACCTCAATGCAGGAAGCGGGTGTCCATAATATTTTGTGAAACACTTTTGCCAACTGGTTCAAACACTGCACCTAGTATAGCAACAGCTTTGAGGCTCCCTTAGCAGTCATTTGCATCCTTCTATTTGGCTCCTACTTTAATAGAGATGCAGTATGTTTACAATATACTGCAATACAGTTGTACCCTAGGGCGCCTGAATTAATAGTTTCACATTTTTCATGCAGATTATTCAATGCAGTGAATGCCGTAACAGAAAAGAAATGAAAAAAATCAACACATTTTTACTATTTTGCTTCCCACAAAAATCGTATTAAAAAGTGGTTGAGATAATGACACCTTGCCTTGCTCCATACAGCAAAATTTCCCTATTCAGAGAGTCCATATCCTCCTGGTTTTAGAGCAGGGACATATGTTGCATGTGGATTGTTAGTCCCCAGGTGCATAACCTTACATTTATTCAAACTGAACCTCTTTTGCGAAGTGGATGATAACCTGGCCCAAAGAAAAAAACGACAATGCCATTTGTAAAAACAAAGCACGTGCGAAAATGGTGCCACTACATTTTTTTGCCACTTTCAGCACTATAGAATTTTTTTCATAGAACAGAACATTAAATATTACCAGTAGTAAGCCCTCATAAAGTTTAAATGTCATTTTAACAAAATATGGCTTGTAGAGAGGAGTGAGAAATGGAATGCAAAAACATAGTCTTGGAAAGGTTAAAGATGAGTCGTGGCACAAATGTAAAACGTTGATTTTATTAAAACAAAATGTTTATTTTTCTGTTTTTTCTCTCTCAAGAATACTACAATTGAATTTCAGCCTGGAGATTCTTTTGGCATAGTGTCTCCAAATCCTCCAGATGAAGTGACAGAACTTATTAATAAACTCGGATTGTCTGAAAAGAGAGAATACCAAATCTGGATGACTATTAAGCGTGAAACAAACAAAAGAGGTAAGACAGCCACGTGAGTGTGTGTGTAGGGCCAGCTCCAAGTTTTATTAGGCCCTTTGGCGACAGAACCTCAGTGGGCCCCTTCAGGGTTGGCTCCAGGTTTCAGTAGGCCCCTGGGCGACAGCCTCAGTAGGCCCTTTGCAGTGAACTCACGTGCATTAAAAAAAAATCACTCTGGTTCCCTAAAATATTTCCTAGTTTATCATACCAAACAGCCTTCTCATGGTTATTCTATATAGATCTCCCCCTCAAACCCTATGGATTCATTAGATATAGCCCCCTCACCCCTATGGATTTCTAATGTACAGCCTTATGTGGGCCCCCAAGCAGCTCTAGGTCCTGGCACTTGCCTGGGTATGCCAAGTGCTGGTGTCGGCCCTGGGCCCATTTGCAGTAAACTCACGTAGTGGCACCTTTTTGCTGCCTGAGGAGAAAATCTAAATGCCGCTCCCACCCCTTACCCTGATCCCCTATGTATGGCCCAGCGAATTTACAGACAAAAAAAGTAACTACATCCTGACCTGAAAATGATGAGAACATTTCCAAATAGTGCCACCATATTACTGACAATACACAGGCCAGGGGCGTCACTAGGTCAAAAGATCCGGGACTCATGCCCCGGATCTTTTGCCTGGTGCCCCGGATCTCCCTGGGTCCAGAGGACATTAGCCCCGCTGCCCGGCATGCTCCTCTCTCTTCACGATCAGTGTACACTGCTTTCCCTGCAGGACCTGTGATGATGTCATGTTCACATGACCTGCAGGGGAAAGCAGTGCACGGAGCTGCAGGAGTGAGGGAGAACATAGGAAGATCTATATGGGGCACATTACAGGGGGATCTATATGGGGCACATTACAGGGGGATCTGTGTGGGGCACATTACAGGGGGATCTGTGTGGGGCACATTACAGGGGATCTGTGTGCGGGGCACATTACAGGGGATCTGTGTGCGGGGCACATTACAGGGGATCTGTGTGTGGGGCACATTACAGGGGATCTGTGTATGGGGCACATTACAGGGGATCTGTGTGTGGGGCACATTACAGGGGATCTGTATGGTGCACATTACAGGGGGATCTGTGTGTGGGGACATTACAGGGGGATCTGTGAATGGGGCACGTTACAGGGGGATCTGTGTATGGAGCACATTACAGGGGGATCTGTGTGTGGGGCACTTTACATGGGGATCTGTGTGTGGGGCACATTACAGGGGGATCTGTGTGTGGGGCACATTACAGGGGGATCTGTGTGTGGGGCACATTACAGGGGGATCTGTGTGTGGGGCACATTACAGGGGGATCTGTGTGTGGGGCACATTACAGGGGGATCTGTGTGTGGGGCACATTACAGGGGGATCTGTGTGTGGGGCACATTACAGGGGGATCTGTTTGTGGGGCACATTACAGGGGGATCTGTGTATGGGGCACATTACAGGGGGATCTGTGGGAGGCACATTAATGGGGATCATTACAGGGGGGCCTGTGTGGGGCACATTACTGAGGGAGATTATAAGGGGGACATTACTGGATAGATGTGTGGGTGACATTATTGGGGGATGAGTGGGTGACTTTACTTGGGGGGGTGCGGGGGAATTACTGGAAGAGATGTGTGGGAGACAATACTGGGGGCTGTGTGAGGACATTACTGGGGAGCTGTGGGGACATTTCTTGGAGTGTGTTCACACGTGGCAGCATGAAGGGCCTAGGTTTGATCTCACATGAGTTTCCAGTGATGATTATGTGATGGATCACGAGCGTCTGCTCTCTTGTATTTGTTTAAATACCACGTGTGAGCACAGCCTTAGGGTGATGTCACACGTGGCATTTTGAACGCGTTTTTGGCCCATTTTTAAGCAGTCCGTTTTTGAAAACGCATCCGTATTTGACAGGCTTGACCAATTATCTAAATTCAAACTAGTCAAAAACGGATACTAATTTTGACGGACTGCTTAAAAACGGCCAAAAACGTGTTCAAAACGCCACTTATGACATCACCCTTACAGTATTTTGGGAGAGTGTTAGGGGCAGCAGCAGGACAACACTGTCAGGGTGCAGTCACACGTTGCAGTTAAAGTTGTAATGCCGCATCACAGCCGCATCACAATGAGTTTTGAGGTGGTTTTTGGTGCAGTTTTGTTAATTTAACAAGTGAAAGACATGAACTGGTGAATTTGAGTTTGAAGGGGAAACCTGTTCCACAAATGTTCTTCACTGCACCTAAAACCACCTCAAAACTGATTGTGATGCAGTTGTAACTGCAACATGTGAACGCAACTTCGGAGAACGAAGATTTTGGGATAATGAAGGACATAAGATGTCTGTGTGGTGAAGTCCACAGAAAGGAGACGTGGTGATGCCGAGTCCAAGGGTGGTTGCACATGTGGCGTTTTGAACCCGTTTTTAGAGAAGGCATCCATTTTTGTCCATTTTAAATTACGATAATTGGTAAAACCCGACAAAAACAGATGCGGTTTCAAAAACGCATGCGTTTTTTAACGTACTGACTAAACGCCTAGACTTTAACGCCTGACTAAAAATGGACTAACAACTGGTTCAAAACGTCACGAGTTCCACCACCCTAATAGTGAAGTGGACATGTCACCTGCAGTCACTGGATGTAAGTCAGGATTTCTCTGGTGTTTCTGTAGCTGTGTAGCCCCCTCAGTAAAGTTGTTATTGGCACAATCACATGTGGGGGTTATTTACAGGAGGGGGCATTACTGAAAGTCTCATACAAATGCAATGAAAATGGATCTTTTTCCACCCTAGCCACGCTCCTTACACAGGCCAGGTCTCACACTTTAATATCCGTCAATGGCACAGACATTAGTAGTATCTTATACCTTACAACTTAGAATAACAAACTAGACCAACTAGACCCATAACTGGACATTATTAAGATTTATATTTTAAGTGTATTCAATGTAAAACAAAATGTGAATTTATGAACCGTGCTCTGTAATTAGTGATTATAAATTAGCCTATCTAGGTCTACACTAGAGTGTACTTTCTTTACCAGGATCACCTCTGTAATGCAATATAATATGATACTATACACACCATATGATTCATATGTGTCAAATAGACTATAATTCCTTCCAACAGTATGACTTCCACTCAAAATATCAATGGAAAATGGAAAAACTATAGTCCATTATTGACTGTTATCGGTTTATCTTTTAGGTACACACTGGAATAAGTTAAGTTCTGTTAGAAAGTGGTATCAGGAATTGCATATGTTAGCGATTTAAGATTTTATAAGCCTAGATTTTAATTATAAAAATAAATAAATAACACACGCCTCCCGTAGGATCTCTTCCTGCTTCAGCTCCACTTTGAAAAGGTGAGTACCGAGTTATTTTTTTTCTATAGACTCGAGTATAAGCCGAGCCAAATTTTGTGCTGAAAAACTGCTTAAACTCGAGTATATACGGTATATGGACACATACAATTAAAAGATAAGGCCCCATCCAATACACCACTTTCCAAATGATTTAGCAAATTGGATTTAAGTGTAATAAAGATTACATTTCTTGCTTTTCAGTGAAACTCACTTAAATCAATCTCAGATACTTTAGATAATTGTTTGCCAGGTGAGCCCAATTAAAAGAAAACTACTTTTAATGTTCCAGATTTTTAAACAAGCCACAGGCTTAAAGTAATATGGGAAAGAATAGGGATCCCTTGCTGCCAAAAAGCGTCAAATAGTGCAATGTCTTGGACAAGGTATAAAAATATTAGATATTTCACGAAAACATAACCGTTACCATCGTACTGTGAAGACATTTGTGGCTGATTGAGAGCACAGATTTAGGTAGAATGAGGAAGGTTTCTGCCAGCCAAGTTAATCAGATTTAGGCCTCATTCACACGTCAGATATACATCCCCTCATAGGCCGGCTATGTGCTCATGGCACCGTACGGGAGTGTTTTTTTTTGCGGCATACGACACCATGCGTCATAGATCATAGGGGCATGGGCTTGTAACAGCGTGTGAAGCCAGAGCACAGAGATACCCTGGAGCTCTCAGAGTTCTAAAGGCTTTTTAGGCCAATGTTAATAGTTGATTTTAAAATGAAGAAGACCATGGGAAACAAATATAAGATCACCACAGTCATAGGGCCTGGATCTATGAGCAGTTTGGTTTAAAGGAGAACATAGGGACTAATTGATGTGTAGTGTAAGGTCCACACATCCAAAAATGTTTTAAATAAGAGACAAAAGAAATGAGATGTGTATAAAGAACAACGAATAATTTTATTAGATTATACAATGATTAAAAACATATCAAAAGCCAGAAAAAAAACTGAACATGATACAAAAATGTCAGTGTAATCATTGATCTCCAAGATCAATGTAGTGAGACCAAGAGCAAAAGATATACTGGTATAAAGTAGATATAGAGTAAATAAAATACAATGAAAACATGGCATTGGGTCACTTTACTGTCGTGTTGTTGATAAGAGTAGCCGGTCTGAGAGAAGAGGAGAGGAACCCCACGTGTTCTGCCTGAGACACAGGCTTCCTCAGGGGATACATGTGTGTTTTTATATAAGCAGAGCAGCTTGGATGGAGAGTCAAAACGGAAGTGAAATCACCTCCGGATGTTAGTCAGACCCCCCCTCCCTTCCCGACCACGCACAGAGCGAGAACATTGCATGTGAAACAGTATACACAAATACTTTGAAACAGAATACATGAGCACATTCATGGCTCTAGTTGTCTGAAAACCGGATGTGTGTCATTCCCACAATGCACTTGGTGCGTGCCAGTACATTCCAATAATAGGGAAGTTATTGTAGAGTGTTGTTATTAGAGATGGGCAAATCGATTCTAACTTCGGTTAGAATTTCAGGAAAAATTTGATTTGTCACAAATCCAAAGTTTACGGTGATTCATGGGAACAAAGTATTTTTTTTCCTCCTTACCAAAATGGGCTTGAGTACAACATGTTACATGGGGCACAGAACATAGTTGATTAACCAATATGTCATAAAGAGAGGTGGCAGGTGGAGCACGCAGAAGGCGAAGCACAGTAAGGGGACGTCGTGGCAGAGGTGGCTCTGTGAGGCCAGAACTGCCGTTGTCGATTGGTTGATTAAGTCTCCACTTCCCAGACAAGAGTCTGTCGGTTCGTCAGATACAATCCTTAGTTGGCATGGCCCAGGAGCAGGTCAGCGGTCAACCAGCCTCTGTCCTGTTCATTTCCCTCTGCCAGAGATCTACTAGGTCTATATAGCGAGGATGAATTCTTTGAGGACAGTCAACAGCTGCTTGGCAGTTTAGAGGAGTGGCAGACATCCGCTGCTTTGTTATGTGCATACTAAGACCGTTGAGGAGGATAGCAGTGACAGGGCGACACAAATCAATGATGATACAGCCGATCGCACTTGGGAGCCTGTGAAGTCAGGGATTCATCATCATTGTCAGGAGAGGAGGGTGTCAGCTTGCGCATCAGGCAACGAAGCGGGCAACGAGTAGCTACAGTGGCCGTGTGTTAGCAGGGTGGCAGCAGTGTGAGGATGGGAGCCAAACCCCACTTCGGAGGTCAAAGTAAGCAGTGGTACAGGGGCTCAGCGAGGCAGCGGCATACGTAGCCACTCAGCACAGAGTGTTAGCAGTAAAATCACCACCTCGGAGGTGTGGCAGTTTTTTGTTAAGACACCAGACAAGCCGAGCGTGTATATGTAGAATCTGTGGGCAGAAAGTGAAGCATGGCCAGGGAGCTAACTGTTGGCACCACAGCCCTGCGTCAACACATGCAGCTTCACCTTCCAATGGCCTGGGAATAACGTGGAACAGATGTGGAGGTCCATCCTGCCGCAGCAGCGCCTAGTGCCACACATGCCATTTTAGCCAGTCAAGGCTCCAGCACCTCTCTGCCGAAGGGAGCAGTTTGTCTTTTTTTTGTCAATTCTGTTTTTATTGGTTAAATTTTCATAACATGTTCACATACAATACTTGTTCTGCCCTTCAATGAGGGCATAAGGTAGAAAGCATTGTTGACCACATTATACTTTATTCTGATTACCTATATGTGCTTGTTTCAGTTTTACCATTAAACAGACATCTGAATATCCAAATCCTCACTGTTCAGTTGTCAACCTGTTGGAGCAATAAAGTTTGACTACATAACCACAACAGTCTGGCTTATTGGAAGACAGGAAGGTTTATGCTGTATGTCAGAGTATACACAGCTGTGACGTATATGAATACAGAACAATACTTACTACAATTGTCCAGTTTTACATTGGGTTGATGCAAGAACATACAATGCTTAGTAGGTATTAAAGTTTTATCAAGGACAATATGGTATGTTGTTTATGCAGTAAGAGGTCGTAACCAGGATCAAACAATAGACAATGAAAATAATGGAAACATGATCCTGGGAAAAGGAGGGTTATAGGGAGTGGGGGGTACATAATCTCCGGTTCGTATGAAGACTCCTGTCTCTCGTATGAAGACTCCTGTCTCTCGCTCTACTGTTTCAGTTGTTGTTCCTATTAGCTGGATCACTGGTTTGTCAAGCTGGATAATTCCTCCATTCTACATATCTGAGCTACCTTCTCTCTCCAAATATCTAATTTTGGTGTGTCAGGCCTCAACCAATATAACGGTATCAATGTCTTAGCCGCAGCCAGTAAACGTGTGACCAGTTTGGTTGTGGACAACCGTAAGCCCCCCTGGGGACAATCCCAGACATATAAGGGGAAGATCTATTGTTATGTTGGAGGAGCAGATTGTTCTAATTTCCTTCTGAACATCTATCCAGAAAGTAGAGATCACGGGGCATTTCCACCATATATGTTCAAAGGAACCCTTTCCTCTACTACATCTCCAGCAGTTACCTGTAGGGTGGAGACCCTACCTTTGCAGAACTTCCGGCTTTTTGTACCTCCTAGCCAGTAATTTTAAATGGCTTTCCTGTAGCCTTACACTTCTGGAGAATCCATAAGAATGATTAAGGATCCAGTTCTTGTCACTGGACAGACAGATTGATGCACAGCTCCTCCTCCCAAGCCGACAAGTATAAAGGTTCTGCTGGTGCTCTGTTTGTTAACATGCAATCATATATGTAAGATATGGTGTTAGCCTTCGCTGCCCCCACTGCAGTGGCGATTTCAAAAGGCTGTTCTGAGAGGAACATATTTCTTAAGAAAGGCTTTACATGTCGATTGTAGCTGTAAAGTTATAAACTGGATTGGGCCCTTGTTTTGTAGTTTGGTGACTACAGACTCCTCTAAGGGGTGTAAGCTCTTCTGCAATAGCTCCTTAATCGTCAAGTCTTCCAATGCTCCCCGCCAGGCCGGAACATCCCACCAGTTCTGTGACAAAGTCATTGGGAGGAAGCACACTGGCATAAGTGGTGAGGGGAATGGGGAGAGTTTTGTTTTCAAATTGGCTTTATGCCATATCTGTAGTATATGTTTAGTAGATTCTTTCACCTTTTCTAGTGATTTGCCACAGGGTGGTGGTACCCATGCTCCACACCTGATTAAGTGGCCCACAGCTTCCCCTTCCAGAATGTGAGGGGATTTCTCTTTCCTTTCGTTCCTTATCGGGAGTACTCTAGATACCTGTGCAACCCAGAAGTATAATTGTGTGTCTGGGAGCCCCATACCCCCTCTCTGCTTTTTCCTTGTCAGCAATGTGTGCACTTGCCTGGGTCTCTTGCCCCTCCACAAATATTTAGAAAACATTTTGCGAAGTTCCGTAAAGAACTTCTTCGGTATCTGCAGGGGGAGCATAGTGATTGGGTACATTACCCTAGGGAAGACGTACGCTTTCAGCACGTTTCTGCCCATCCAGGAAATTGTAGGTAAATCGTATGAATCCTGTAGTTGCTTAACAGAGGGAGCGGTTTGTCTTTGACATCACCTCCCGGTCCAGATAGATTCTGTTCCTCACTACGCATGGCGCCAGCAGTCGTTGAAAGAGGCGATTACAAAGAGACAACTGTATGCGTCCAGCCATCCTAAGCAGAAGCTGACCATGCTCTTGTCCAAGTTGTTGGTACTGCAGTCCCTCCTTTTCCAAGTCGTGGACTCTGCCTCCTTCAGAGAACTAATGGCTTGTGTGAAACCAAGTTGGAGAGTTCCAAGACGCAATTTTTTTTCCAAAAAGGCACGGCCAGCCCTCCACCAATATGTAGAACAGAAGGTGGGCCAGTCCTTGAGCTTACCAGTTTCTTCCAAGGTGCATGGCAAGCCGGACGTGTGGAGCTGTACTACAGCTACAACTACAGTCAGGGCCAGTACATGTTCTTTACAGCCCACTGGGTGAATGTGCTTCCCGCCTAGTCACACCAACAACTTGAACAAGAGACGCCGCTTTCTCCTCCACATTGTCAATCTGCTGCTCCTGCGCCAGTGTCCGCCTCCTCCTCATCCTTCACCACCACCACCTCAGCCTCCACAAATGCTGCTCCATTATACCACATGTGCAGGGCACAGCAGTGTCATGCAGTTCTACACCTGGTTCGACAACTAAAATTCGGAACTATAGTGACAGACAATGGGAGGAATATGATGTCCGCGCTGTACCGAGGAGGGATGACCCATGAGCCCTGCATTGCGCATGTGTTCAATCTGTTTGTCAACAGATCCTCAAGTCTTCCACCCATCTGCGAGACATTCTAAAAATGCCCAGGAAACTGTGCATGCACTTCAGCCATTTTTACAGAGCCAAGCACACCCTCCTCGAGTTGCAGCGGCCGAACGGACTTTCCCAACATAGTCTGATATGCGATGTTTCCACCCGTTAGTATTCCAGCCTCCGTATGTTAGACTGCCTGTATGAACAGAGAAAAGCCATTAATGATTTTTTGATAATGCAAGCAGAACGGAGTACTCTCCAGTGTAACGTTGATGTCAGCCACCGACAGCTCATGCATAACACCTGCCGTTTGCTCAGGCCCTTTGAAGAGGCCACGTTATTTGTCAGTCGCCAAGACTGTGCGATAAAAAACGTCATTCCACTGCTTCATGTCCTGGAACTCATGCTACAAAAACTGTCTGGTCCGGGCACTGGAGAAGTGGCTACTACATGTCATGGCCACATGAGTCCGGTGGGAGCTAAACTGGAGGAGCACAAGCAGAGTCTGGTGCAATTTGTTTTTCCACTCAGGTGACAGGAGTGGAGGAGCAGGAGCATGCAGGGGATGTAGAAGACGAGGCAGATGACCCAGATGCACCGTGGCAGTATACAGTGGAGATGGAGGCCGGGAGTCCCTTAGAGTCACTTGCGCAGATGGCACACAGCATGCTGCTTTGCCTAACTAGTGACAGCCGAATAGTCAACATCTGGCATACCGGTCAAAAATGGGTGACTTTTTTTCCAGCTGCTGAGAGGAAGGAACAACTGGCATACTATAGAGAAATACTGTACACACAGTTGGCCGCTGCCTATATGCGGCGCCATTGTCCTGTGGGGAGATGGGGGGGGGAGGGGTAGGAGAAGTCTCAGCTCCATCAGCAGCAGCCTAAGTCTGGATTCCTTTATGAGCAGTTTCCTTTACCCGCCTAGTGAGGATGGAAGCCGCCACCAGCAGCAGCAGCAGTACATGGAGCAGACCCTGCACCAGCAGGTGGTGGCCTACTTGGACAGCACTTTAACACCCCAGGTAGAGGATCCAATGCACGACTGGGCAGCCAAACTTGATTTGTGGCCGCAACTTGTGTAGTTTGCAGTAGACAACCTGTCCTGCCCGGCCAGTAGTGTGGCATCAGAGAGGGTGTACAGTGCGGTGGGGGCCATCGTTAACCTAAGAAGAACCCGCTTGTCCATCCCTAATGTGGAGAGACTGACCTTTGTCAAGCTGAATCAGGCTTGGATCGGCCAGGATTTCAACTCACCAATGCCTTATGCATCAGATAAGATCAGCCATGACGCCTCCCCCAAACTTTGAGAAATGAGTCTGGATTCTAACTAACTGCCTCAGCCACTATTCTGGTGCTGCCACCTGCCTGATGCCACACATCTGCTTCCAGTTGCTCCATCTGCATCCTACCATCTTTACCAGGGACTTGAATTGTCTGCCACATCCACACTATATCATTCTGACACTCTGTAGGCTCCTGCTGTTGCTGATGCCACCTCCACACTATAGAATTGTGCCACTCTGTGGCCTACCAGGTTGCTTCCCCCTCCACACTATATCATTGTGCCACTCTGTGGGCTGCTGCTGACGCCACCTCCACACTATATCATTGTGCAACTACGTGGGCTCCTGCTGCTTCTGCCGCCACCTCCACACTCTATCATTGTGCCACTCTGTGGCTTCCAGTTTTCCCCTTCATTTCATCTGTCTGAAGGAATGAAAAGCCTCAGGATTGATAGCCAAAAGCAGGAGTGGATACAGAACACAGAGGACATGCAAATATCCCATTTACTGGTCAGCTATGTTTTTGGTCCACTCCTGTATGTTTTTGGCTTTAGCAATACTGATGATAGATTATTGACCGATTTGAAAGCGCCCACTGACGGATGAAAAGAAGGGCAAAATAATCAGTGACGTCAATAGAGAATTACTGCCAACGCCCTCTGCACTCTTTTGGGGGTTTTCTACATGTATCCGTGTTTAACAGAACAGTTTCTTTCGTAATCTATGGAATCATCTGATGTCAGTGTCAAAAGAGTGCACTCTTTGATGTAATAGTGGGTTTTGGCCCTCAGCTCAGTCCTTCCGAGCTGGCACAGACGTTACCTTGTCAGGCTGTGTTCACTCTTCGCTTATTTGGTGAAGTTGGCCCCTGTAAGTGCCCATGGAATTGAAGAGTGAAGCGATTCTAACAGCGGAGGCTGTCATGTGCGTGTCATACGAAAGCACATCGTTGTTTGAAGACCAAACCACACTACCTATGCATATTTAAGCATGGCACAACATTCTACAACAGGCTTTCTTCAGCCAGGAAATACCAGTTTTTTAACGTAATTCGGCATGATTCGATTGGAGTCAAATCAAATTTTCTGAAAAATTCGGAAGCGACATGATAAGCACTATGCATATAATCCCTGTGCATGAATTTAATAATCAGGAGCTAAGTATAGTGATAAAAAAAGCATATATGCTAATCAAATCAGACGATAATTGATAATTATTGACCCAAGAAGTGTAAAAATGTCTGTCATATCCAACGATTGGTAACAAAATATGAGGCAGTAAATGTTTTGATTCAGCAATATAATAAACATTTTGATTATATAAGCCACAGATAGTAAATGTGTAGTACTTGATAACATTATTAGAGAGTCCGGTCATTATATACCTATTCCAATACACAAAACACACACAAGAGATATCATCACATATGCAATGCCCACAATAGATGCCAAAAAAGAGGAATCTACAGACATTTTTCATACATGTTCCCTGAAATAATAAATGCTGCTTGTATATATTGCTAATTCATACTTTATTACCAAATAATGCTATAGTCACAACTATCATAGCCACAGGCCAGTAATATTGGATCGTTGCCACATAGTACATGTAGCTATACATCAATGGTAAAAGGGTCATTGTAAACCATGTCCTTGCAACATGTATGAGCACAGACATACACTCACCGGCCACTTTATTAGGTACACCTGTCCAACTGCTCGTTAACACTTAATTTCTAATCAGCCAATCACATGGCGCAAATCTGTGCATTTAGGCATGTAGACATGGTCAAGACGATCTCCTGTAGTTCAAACCGAGCATCAGTATGGGGAACAAAGGTGATTTGAGTGCCTTTGAACGTGGCATGGTTGTTGGTGCCAGACGGGCTGGTCTGAGTATTTCAGAAACTGCTGCTATACTGGGATTTTCACGCACAACCATCTCTAGGGTTTACAGAGAATGGTCCGAAAAAGAAAAAACATCCAGTGAGCGGCAGTTCTGTGGGCGGAAATGCCTTGTTGATGCCAGAGGTCAGAGAAGAATGGGCAGACTGGTTTGAGCAGATAGAAAGGCAACAGTGACTCAAATCGCCACCCGTTACAACCAAGGTAGGCAGAAGCGCATCTCTGAACGCACAGTACGTCAAACTTTGATGCAGATGGGCTACAGCAGCAGAAGACCACACCGGGTGCCACTCCTTTCAGCTAAGAACAGGAAACTGAGGCTACAATTTGCACAAGCTCATCGAAATTGGACAGTAGAAGATTGGAAAAACGTTGCCTGGTCTGATGAGTCTCGATTTCTGCTGAGACATTCGGATGGTAGGGTCAGAATTTGGCATCAACAACATGAAAGCATGGATCCATCCTGCCTTGTATCAACGGTTCAGGCTGGTGGTGTTGGTGTCATGGTGTGGGGAATATTTTCTTGGCACTCTTTGGGCCCCTTGGTACCCATTGAGCATCGTTGCAACGCCACAGCCTACCTGAGTATTGTTGCTGACCATGTCCATCCCTTTGTGACCACAATGTACCCAACATCCGATGGCTACTTTCAGCAGGATAATGCGCCATGTCATAAAGCTGGAATCATCTCAGACTGGTTTCTTGAACATGACAATGAGTTCACTGTACTCAAATGGCCTCCACAGTCACCAGGTCTCAATCCAGAGCATCTTTGGGATGTGGTGGAACGGGAGATTCGCATCATGAATGTGCAGCCGACAAATCTGCGGCAACTGTGTGATGCCATCATGTCAATATGGACCAAAATCTCTGAGGAATGCCTCCAGCACCTTGTTGAATCTATGCCACGAAGAATTGAGGCAGTTCTCAAGGCATAAGGGGGTCCAACCCGTTACTAGCATGGTGTACCTAATAAAGTGGCCGGTGAGTGTATATGCCAATAGAAAGCGATAGTTATGTGATGATCAAATTTCATGCATCTGAACATACTTTTGATACTGATAATCCTCAATGGAGATGTAGCTCTTTGCACCATCCACCAACATATACAGTAATTGCTCTCAGCCGCATCGGGCAGGAATGTAATAGGCGTGGTGCCACCTCTTCACGAAAAACCACAAATGGTGGTGCTTAGCTGGAGCATAAAGTCCATAAAATCACCAACGTGTGCGAAGATCCTTTATTGAGGTAAAGTGACAGAACGGGCCATAGCGATATTGATAATAGTGATATATTAAAATTTAATGTTCCAACAAAGATCATAGTCTCAATGCACTCCCCATGATCATAAACAAAAGATACCTATAAGACTTATAACTCAAAAATTATAATGGCGCAGTGACTGTTCTTCCTGAGACATACAATGATGTCATATCACATCATTGTCGCATTGTGGAGTAATGCAATCCAATAACCAGGTGACTAATTATTAGACTACCACCTGGTTATTGGATTGCATCACTCAACAATGCAACAATGGTGTGATATGACATGATACTTCTGAGCCTTGGGATATTTTCAGATTAAAGATTGTGTCCACTTTTAGGGGTTTTTTTCTCTGTTCAGGTATCAGACAATTTTTTTTCCAAAAGCAAAGTTCTCTCTTTCCATTTGCAGACAACCTCATATTCAGCATTTTTTGTCCACACCTTGGGTATATAAAATTTTTTTTAGAAAACTATAATGCCTATTGTCTACTAACCCCTAGCGAAAATAAAAAAATTGGTGCTAAAATGTAATTTATTGGAATAAAGGATTTTATTTAATTTTCACAGACAAAAGGAATCCCATCTAATGTGTAAGAACTATTGGAGTGGGCGCAAACTGCTGACTTTACCACGTCCAACATTCTTATGGTTGTGCAGTTAACTAAATAAGGCCACTTGGGGTTTCCCATGACGTCCCCCATGACAGCCCCAAATGGAGGATGACCCTTGACCACTGTAGGGACAGGATGCAAAGAGCTTAAATGCCCCACTCCTGCATCCTCACTCCAATGGCTTCTTGTAGTAGAGAAAAGATCTCTCCTCATCTCCTTCAGTTGGGACAGTAAGGGAGAATCGCCATGACTTGTCCCTTACCTAACCCAGCTAAGGCCACTGTTGGGCCCAGGCTCCTTCCTATGCCTTATATCGGGCTGTGTCCAGCTTTTTCTCTTAGTCCGTCTCACTGACCGGCACAGAGAGGGTGAGTAATTCTGCAAACTGTAAGCTGAACTTGGGGAAAGGGTGTTTAAATAATGCTGTTCATATTTATAACATATTTTGGTAAGTTTCTTGAGTTTTACTACTAATGGTATTTAAAAAAACTTTAGTTGGAAAAATGTCTAAGTCATTAATCAGCTAATCTTATAAAGTGTAAAATATGTAATTCATAAAACTATATTATCAAGTCTCAGATGTCAAGAAAAAAACAAAAAGTAAAAATTGGCCTAATGCGGACTGTATATGGGAATTACCCTGGCATGTGCAGTGACCAACTGCTGTTGGATTAAATATTAGTATAAATTTCCCTGAAGGGTTGGACACTTTTCGCCATGCTGACATGTCGCTTTACATGGTTTAAACATTTGAACACTTTTACTTATCAAAGCGATTATAAGATTTGGTTTTTCGTCACATGTACTTCATTTGATTGGTAAGTTTTGGCTGATAAGTTCTGCGTTTATTAAAAAAAGTTTTTAAAACGGATACATTTTTTGGAAAATTTGGCATTTCAACATTTTTCAACATCGGATTCAGGCAGATAGTTTTTCCACCTAAATGGTGAATAACATTTCACATATGACTGCTTTACATTTTCATAATTGAACATTGGTTTTCCATATTTTCAAGGAGATTTCAGAATTGACTTCTTGTGATTGTTGTTTTTAACCCCTTCCCGCCGGTGCACTTTTTAGTTTTTTAGTTTTCAATTTTTACTCCCATATTCAGAAATCTATAACTTTTTTTATTTTTCCATGTACAGAACTGTGTTATGGCTTATTTTCTGCCTAACAAATTACACTTCAAAATGGTGGTATCTAATATTGCATGCCGTGTACTGGGAAGCGGGAAAACAATTCCAAATGCATTTGTGTCGTATTCTTGTGGGCTTGGATTTTACGGGCGTAACTGATTTAATGAGCCATACGCAGTTTCACCGTTAAGAATAGTCAGTACTTCGACATGCATGGCTTAATCTTAAAACAAGCATATACTACAGATTGCCCAAATGACATGTCTACTTTATTCTTTGGATCGGTACAATTACGGGGATACCAAATTTGTATAGGTTTTATAATGTTTTCATACATTTACAAAAATTAAAACCTCCTGTACAAAAAATTTTTTGGGGGAGTTTGCCATCTTCTGGTGCTAATAACTTTTTTATACTTTGTTATACAGAGCTTTAGGTGGTGTCATTTTTTGCGACCATTTTTAGGACTGTGTGATCTTTTGATCACTTTATATAGAATTTTATATTTTTTTTAAAATGGCAAAAACTGACTTTTTCGATTTGGGTGTATTTCCCGTAACGAGGTTAAACGCAGTAAAAAAGGTTATTATATTTTGATAGATCAGACATTTTCGGACGCGGCAATAGCTAATGTGTTTATGATTTTTACCGTTTAATTATTTTTATATCAGTTCTAGGGAAAGGAGGGTGATTTGAATTTTTTTTTTTATTATAATTTTTAAACTTTTAAAAAATTTTTTTACTATTTTTCAGACTCCCTAGGGTACTTTTACTCTAGGTTGTCTGATCGATCCTACCATATACTGCCATACTACTGTATGGCAGTATATGGTGATTTTCCTCCTCATTCATTACAATGTGCTATCATAATGTCATGGGGAGCGATGAGCCTTGTCAAGATGGCGGCGCATGGGTGACGATTGGGGGAAAACACTCGTGATTGGTGCTAGCTAGTGGGTGTTACCTTTAAGTCTTTGCTGCAATATTCAGCAAAGGCTTACCGGCTATGGAGAGGGCTTAGCCCGTGAGCCCTCTCCATGCAACCGCACCTGGCACATGTCGTAATACTATGTCACATGTCGGTAAGGGGCTAAAGGAAATGTACCATTTATTTTCATGCTTTGTGAACCAAACATACCTTGAGAATGCTGTAGCTACGCTAATGCAGTAACATATCTTGTTTAATCTTTGAAAAAACAATCCTAAGATTATGCTACTGAGGTTCTGTCGCTCCTGTGGCTGGCTCGGCGCTTCCAGAGAATTTTGTACCGTATATACTCGAGTATAAGCCGAGACCCCTAATTTTACCACCAAAAACTGGGAAAACATATTGACTCGAGTATAAGCCGAGGGTGGGAAATGCATTGATCACAGACCCCCCCCCCAGTATATAGCCAACCAGCCCCCTATAGTATACAGCCAGTCCAGCCTGCCCCCTATAGTATACAGCCAGTCCAGCCTGCCCCCAGTAGTATACAGCCAGCCCAGCCTGCCCCCAGTAGTATTCAGCCAGCCCAGCCTGCCCCCAGTAGTATACAGCCAGCCCAGCCTGCCCCCAGTAGTATACAGCACTGCCCCCAGTAGTATACAGCACTGCCCCCAGTAGTATACAGCACTGCCCCCAGTAGTAGACAGCACTGCCCCCAGTAGTATACAGCCCGGGGGAAGAACAATGGCAGCGCCCTGCAGAAGAAAGAAGACGGGCGCGGACATTGGGGAACAGCTCTGCACATCGGGGCCACCGGAGGGTGAGTATATACGTTTATTATTTTTTAAGTATTTTTAACTCGGATATGACTCGTGTATAAGCCGAGGGGACATTTTTCAGCACATTTTTGTGCTGAAAAACTCGGCTTATACACGAGTATATACGGTAATCACTGTGTTGTCCCTGATGGGCAGAAGTAATCATTCGCTGCACCATCCTCCAGCTGCTGAATATGAATCATCCAGGTCAGGTTGATTAGTCCTGTCTGGACAGTTCAATAAGCTCCCTGTTATGTGTTAATGAACGGTAGACTGCATGCAACCCACCGTTCCCAAGGTCCTGAATTTTGAGCAAAAGCACTCGGTTCAGGGATTACCCCCCTTAACGCCGAAGTCACTTTTCACCTTCCTGTCATGGCTCATTTTTCAAATCCGACATACAACACTATAAGTGGTTATAACTTTGGAACGCTTTAACATATCCAAGTGATTATGAAATTGTTTTCTCGTGACACTTTGTACTTAATGTTAGTTGAAAAATTTTGGTGGTATGTTTTGCATTTATTTATGAGAAAATCAGATATTTGGTGAAAATTTGGGAAAAATTCTCCATTTTCGAAATTCAAAATGTTTTACAAATGTTTCCAAACATAGTCTTAACAGCAAAAAAACGTAATACCTAACGTTCACCGAATGTCTACTTTACGTGGACACGATTTTTTTATATGCCGTCTAATTTTTGTAGGATGATATGGGGCTTTGAATGTTTGGTGCGATTTTTCACATTTTCATAAAAAACGCACAATGTATGCTATTGAGGGACCTGCTCAGCTTTCAAGTGACTTTGATTTGCTTAAATAAAAGTAAAACCCCAAAATTACCCCATTATAGAAACTACACCCCTCAACGTACATAAAACAACTTGTATGAAGTTTGTTAACCCTTTAATTGTTTTACAGGGGTTAAAACTAAATCGGATGCGATTTTGAAATAACTTTTTTTTTTTGCTAAATGAATGTTTTTCATAATGTACACATTCTCAGTGGATAAAATACCAAAACGCTCTACAAAGTTTGATACCCAATTTCTCCCGAGAATAACAATACCCCATTTGTGGTGGTAAACTGTTGCGGAGGTGCCATCAGCAGGAGGTCAGAATGTGGCACAATGACAGAGTGTGGAGGTAAGGACAATTCCAGTCTCTGGAAAAGATGATGGGAGGCAGATGTAGCAACTGGCAGCAGATGTTCTCAATGTTTGGGGGAGGCGTCATGGCTGATCTTATCTGTTGCATTAGGCATTGGTGTGTTGAAATCCTGGCCGTTCCACGACTGATTCATCTGACAAAGGTCAGTCTCTCCACATTACGGGTGGACAAGCGGGTTCTCCTTAGGGTAACGATGGCCCCCGTCGCACTGAACACTCTTCTCTACTGCAAACTCTGCAAGTTTTTGCCACGCCTCAAGTTTGGCTACCCAATAGTTCAGGGGATCCTTTACCTGAGGTGGTAGAGTGCTGTCCAAGTAGGCCACCACCTGCTGGTGCAGGGTCTGCTCCATGTCCTTCTGCTGCTAGTGGCGGCTACCCTCCTCTCCATCTCCCCACAGCAGCTGTGGCAGTAGTACGTGAGTGATGACTGCCAGGAATCCCCTGGTCAGACCTGACATAGGGTGGACAATTGCGCACATAGGCAGCGGCCAACTGTGTGCACACTATTTCTCTATAGTACACCAGTTGTTCCTCCCTCTCGGCATCTGGAAAAAAGGCACCAATTTTGGACTGGTAGCGAGGGTCCAAGAGGGTGGAGAACCAAATTCCATCCCTATCCTGGATGTTGACTATTCTGCTTTCACTAGGTAGGAAAATCAACATGATGTGTGTCATCTGCGCAAGTGACTCTAAAGGGACTCCTGGCCTCCATCTCTACTGCATACTGCCACGGTGCTTCTGGGTCATCTGCCGCATCTTCTACCTCTTCCAGAAGCTGCTTCTCCTCCTCTCCTGTCACCTGAGTAGAAAAACCCACTAATTTCACCAGACTCCAATGCCTGTGCTCCAATGTCCTCCTCCAGTTCAGCCCCCACTGGACTCATATGGCCATGAGATGTAGTCGCCACTTCTCCAGTGCCCTGACCAGACAGATTTTGCAGTATCTGTTTAAGTACATGAAGCAGTGGAATGACGTTATTCATCCCGTAGTCCTGGCGACTGAACCTTTGGATGGCTGGACGCATAGTTGTCTCTTTGTAATCTCCTCCCTCAACGACTGCTCGAGCCATGCGTAGTGAGGAGCAGGAGCATCTGGACCGGGAGATGATGTCAAAGACAAACTTCTATCTTCGCAGAGGTGCTGGAGCCTTGACTGGCTGAAATGGCATGTGTGCCGCTAGGTGCTGCTGCGGTGGCGGCAGGTTGGACCACCACATCTGAGACCCGTTTCTCCCAGGCCAATGGATGGGGATGCTGCATGTGTTGACGCACGGCCGTGGTGCCAACATAAGCTTCCTGGCCACGCTTCACTTTCTGCCCGCATATTCTACATTTACACCCTCTCTGGTGTCTAAACAAATAACTCCCCCACCGCCGAGTTGGTGATTTTACCGCCAACATTTTACACTGATTGACTACTAACGCCACTGCCTCGCTGAGCCCCTGCTTACGTGTACCCGCAAAGTGGGTTTTGTACCCCGTGGCCGTTTGGCTACCGTCCTCACACTGCTGCCACCCGGCTGACTCACGGCCACAGTAGCGACTTGCTGCCTGCTTCACTTTCTGACACGCAAGCTGACACCCTCTTCTCCCGACGATGATGATGAAGCCCTTGCTTCACCCTGCTCCCAAGTGTGCTTAGCTACATCATCATTAATTTGTGTTTCCCTGTCACTGTTGTTCTCCTCAACAGTCTCAGTATGCACAGCCTGACTACTTGCAAGTGCAACATGACGTTCCGTGCCACTCTCCACATGTCTACTTTCTACTGCATGAAGCAGTGGATATCTGCCCCACCTCTTCACTGCCAAGCAGCTGCTTACTGTCCTCTAAGAGTTTGTCCTCGCTTTATAGTGGCGCTGACCACCTAGTGGATCTCTAGCAGAGGGAAATGAACAGGACAGAGGCTGGTTGAGGACGGGTGAGTGCTGCTGACCTGCTCCTGAGCCATGACAACTAAGGGTTGTATCTGTTGAACCTATGGACTCTCGGCTGGGTTTGTCAGATGTCATTTGGGAGGAAGTGGATGACTTAGTCATCCAATCAAGAACCTTTGGGTTGTTCATCAACAGACGGCCGCTAGATGACACCGGCAGTTCTGGTCTCACAGTCACCCCTGCCACGACGTCCACCTGTACCTCTCTGTCTGACATATTGGTCAATCCACTATGTTGATTTGACACAGATTTCTTGTTATGAACTTTATTAGCAACTAAAAATAATTGACATTTGGGGTATACAGATCCCCAAAACGGACAACCTTGACTTTGTACAAAAATCACTCCATCAGCTACTGAGTACAAGCAACTAGACGCTGGAAACAGCACAAGCAGTGTGAAATGACGGGATTGCAAATGCCTGTCTGTTTTTATAGGGCTGTGACATCACATAAGCCTGTCGGTCGCTGATTGGCTTACATGTCTGCACATGTCTTCCCAGAGTTCTCTGCCCCATGTAACACATTGTGCTTTTGGCCATTTTGCTAATAAAGGGTCAAAAAGATTTTGTCCCCACGAATCACGGTAAACTTTGGATTCGTGCAGAACCGAAGCTTTCCTGAAATTCGAAACAAATTCCACTTAATTAGAATCGATTCGCCCATCTCTACAGAATATGCATTGTATTTTATTGGCTATACAATTTTTTTTATTTTTTGGTAATTTAGACGCACAAGGGCTTATTTTTGCGACATGAGATGCATTTTACAAATACTTCATTTTAGCGGGTCATTGGCTTATTGATGAGATTTTATTAACTCTAGAATGTATGGAGGAAAAGAAAATTAAAAATTTTGGTTTCCTTTCTTTTTGCACTGTTTGTGAGCCGTACACTAAAAATAATATATTATCTTTATTCTATAGGTCACTATGATTATGGTGATACCTCATTAATATAGTTATACAATTTTACTAGAAAAAACTAATATAAAGAAAATCTCCTTTGTTTTTGTATAACCATATTTTCGGAGATAAAACTTTAGTATAACTTTTTTGGTTGACAGAGCTTGTTTAGGGCTATTTTTTAACGTGTTGAGTTGTCCTTTTCAGCGGTACCATTTTACCGTGCATAACTTTTTTCGAACATTTTTGTGATTTTCTGGAAAATTTTAATTCTTGACGAGTTTTTAGGGTTTTGTTTTTACGGCGTTCACCAAGGGGGTCCAATAATGTTTCAGATTTTTGTGGACGCTGTAATAACAAATATTTAGGGCATTTTGGTGATTTTGTGTTTTGTTTGTTTGTTTTTTTTTTAAGTTATTAGATGTGTAAAAGAAATGTTAGTGTTTAGGGGACTTTCACTTGATTAAATAAGTTATTTTTATTACAGAAACTTTATTAAGTGTTTTAAACTTTTATTTTTTAACAGTTTGGCTTTAACAAGCGATGCTTTGATCATTTGTTCAAGCTGCCATTCATACAACACAGTGGGGCACATGTATCATAGTTTTGTCTCTCTGAGGCTCATTTTAGAGACTTTTGGCGGCTAGTTTTTGCACCTTATGTATGATCCTGTCTTTTTACTTGTGATACATGTTCAGTTTTTCCTATCCTGGCAGGCGCAAATTTTGGCTTCTTTTTGAGACTACTTGTTGCAAATGTCTCAAATCCACATGGACACAAGTCACGTGACTACTATACAGAAGTGGACAGTACTGTTAAGTTGGGATTTAACATGTTTCATTTTTTTATGAAACCTATTACAACAGCTGAGGAGAGTGGATTTTCCTAATTACATTACTGTTAACATTTGAATTTACAAAATGCATAGTAAAAGCAATGTCAACACATGGGTTAATGTGGCGTTTATATTGCGTTTTGTAAACGCAAATGTTAACAGTAATGAAATAAGGCAAATTACCTCCTCTCAGCTGTTGTAATAAGATTCAAAATGCATTATAAACGCAATTAAACTGCTACGTGTGACCTCACATTAAGAAGTAACCAATTAAAAAAATAAATAAAAATTTGGACAAAAGAGGTTACTGTGCAAAATGTTAAACAGTTAAAGCATGTGAAATAATTCCAATTTACATGTTAAAATCCGATCCATGACCAGGTGCAGAACTGCGCCAAAAATGGAATCGCAAAACACGCCGATAACGTTGTACAGCATTAACCCCTTAGCGCTCAGCGCCGTAGCTGTACTGTGCTGAGTCCCGCGAATAGCGCTCAGCGCAGTACAGCTACTGCGCAGAGACGATGCCGATTCAGCGCTGCATAGCAGCCGAACCGGCATCGTTAGCCGCGGGATTTCAACGGTAATCTACCGTTGACATCCCCGGCTAACACCTGCGGTCGGAGTGGGCTCCGATCGCGGGCGTTTAACCCGTTAAATGCTGCGGTCAACGCGACCGCGGCATTTAACATGCCTTTCGGGGGTCTTTACCCCACGATCGGCCCCTCCGCGCCGTTTTCGGGGGGGGGGGGGGGATGATCGCTGTTTTGGCACCTCTGGGGTCCGATCGGGACCCCAGAGAAGCCTGAAGGTGGTGCCTTTAAGATGGCGTCTGTGACGTCATCTTAAAGGCAAAGTGTCAGCCTATGCATCTGCATAGGCTGGCACTGCTAATACCCTGCAATACATGAGTATTGCAGAGTATTATAATGAACAAGCAATCAGATGATTGCTTGTTCATATCCCATGGTGGATCAAGTAAAAAATGTAAAAAACTTTATAAATCACTAAAAATGCCCATAAGCCCCAAAACATATAAAGAGACATATAACGCTCAAATAAGTCTAAATCATAACAAAAACCCCACATATATAGTATCACCGCGTCTGTAACAATCCATAGAATAAAACTAAATAAGTATTGAACCCATATGATGAACGCCGTAAAAAAACCCGTTAAAAACCCGCCCAAAATTATGATTTTTACCTATTATATTCCACTAAAAATGCAATAAAAAGTGATCAACAAAACATATTTACTCCAGAATGATACTGTTGCAAAGAACAACATGTCCCGCAAAAAACAAGCCATCAACCAGCTCTGTAGCCAAAAACGTAACAATGTTATGCCACTTGGAAGACGGCGATGCAAAAATGATAGATTTTTCCCCACATTAGGGTTTTATTTGGCAAATTTAGTAAAACATAAGAAAAAATATTCATGTCTGGTATCCTCGTAATCGTATCCCATAGAATAAAGATAACAGAATTATTAGGATATATGGTGAACACGGAAAAAAAAAAAAAAAATCCAGTACAGAATTGATGCTTTTCTACTCATGACCTCAAAAAAAGTTCCTAAATTTTCAACAATAGGTGATACCAACCCCAAAATGGTAACACTGGAAAAAGCATCTCATCGCGCAAAAAAAATGCCTTCACATGGCCCAAATAACGGAAAAGTGAAAATTTTATAGCCTTCAAAAGGGGGCAACCAGAAAACTAAAATCCTGGCAGCTGCAGGGTGCTCCTTCCCTTCTGCGCCTCGCTGTGCCCCCATAACACAAGTAATGTCCACATGTGGGGGGTCGCTGCACTCAGGAGAAATTGTAGAACAAATTTTATGGTGGGTTTTCTCTTTTTATCTTTTGGAAATGTGTAAATTTTAGGGCTAAATGGGTTGGTTATATAGGGGGTTTTTGATGCTAAATATGTAAAATTTAATTTCAAACAGTATTTATCCCCAAAATAGTCAATTCTGAAAATACGGAAAATCGCTATTCGATTTGTAGGCCGCGTGACTTCAAAATAAAATATCCAAACATTTCAACAATTATGAAAATGTAAAGTAGACAAATGGGAAATGTTATTCAGCAAGTTATTTAGGTGGTAAATCTATCTGCCTGAAAACGCGGTGATTTTGAATTTCGAAAATGGCAAATTTTTCTAAAAATTGATCATTTTTTTACTTTTTTTGTAAATAAATGCAAAACCTATCAGCCAAAATTTACCACTAAAATGAAGTACAACATGTGGGGAAAAAACAATCTCAGAATCGCTTTGATAAGTAAAATTGTTCAAAAGTTATAGCCATATAAAGAGACGCAGGTCAGAATCCAAAAAATGGGACTGAGCCTTAAGCTGTAAAATGGCTGCGTCCTTAAAGGGTTAAACATGTTTGGGCAGATTTACCAGAAGAATCTGAGTGCACAACTGTTCCAGTTGCTCATTGCAACCAATCGGAGCTCTGTTTTCATTTTCCAACAGCAGCTTATGAAATGAGCTCTGGTTTGCCCTGAGTCATGTTAAAAGCATAACACATATACAGTCATGGCCAAAAGAATGACACAAATATTATATTTTCACATGATCTGTCGCACTCTGGTTTTTATGTGTGTTTGTCAGATGCAGCAAGTCAATATTTGCAGTGTTGACCCTTTTTCTTCAGGGCCTCTGCAATTCTCCCTGGCAGCTCTCAATCAACTTCTGGACCGAATCCTGCCTTACAGCAGTCCATTCGTCCACAATCAATGCTTGCATTTTGACACACTGGGGGTCATTTACTAAGGGCCCGATTCGCGTTTTCCCGACATGTTACCCAAATATTTCCGATTTGCGCCGATTTTCCCTGTATTGCCCCGGAATTTTGGCGCACGCGATCGGATTTTGGTGCATTGGCGCCGGCATGCACGCAACGGAAATCGGGGGCATGGCCGAACGAAAACCGGACGGATTCGGAAAAACCGTGGCATTTAAAAAAAAAAAATGTGTTGCGAAAATTGCACTTACCTTCACCAGGTATAGGCAGGTGAATTTCAGGGCATTCCAGTGGGCCTCGGCGGACTTCGGCGCAGCAGCGACATCCCAACGCGCCGCTGGATCGCGAATGGGCCGGGTAAGTAAATCTGCCCCAATTTGTTGGTTTTTGTTTGTCCACCCATCTCTTGATGATTGACCACAAGTTCTCAATGGGATTAAGATCTGGGAAGTTTCCAGGTCATGGACCCAAAAGGCATTGTTGATCACCAAACTGCTCTTGAACGGTTGCTCTTGGAGGACATTCTGGTACCATTCTTTATTCATGGATGTGTTTTTAGGCAAGACTGTGAGAGAGCTGATTCCCTTGGCTGAGAAGCAACCCCACACATGAATGGTTGCAGGATGCTTTACAGTTGGCATGAGACAAAACTTGTGGTATCACTCACCTTGTCTTCTCTGAACAAGCTGTTTTCAAGATGTTAAAAACAATCGGAAAGGTACAGTCCACTCCCTGTACCTTTTGCAGAAGTCTGTCCCTGGTGTTTTTTCTGGAGAGAAGTGTCTTCTTTGCTGCCCTCCTTGACACCAGGCCTTGCTCCAAGAGTCTTCGCCTCACAGTGCGTGCAGATGCACTCGCACCTGCCTGCTGCCATTCCTGAGCAAGCTCTGCACTGCTGGTAGTCCGATCCAGCTGAAACACTTGTAAGAGACTGTCCTGGTGCTTGCTGGCAACAATGGAACCTCTCTCCTTGAATTGCTTGATGATGCAATAGATTGTTGACTAAATGCAATCTTTCTAGCTGCGATACTCTTCCCTGGTAGGCCAGTTTTGTGCAGTACAATGTTAAATATTTTAACATGCCGTGTACTGCGAAGCTGGAAAAAAAATTCCAAATGTGGAAATTTTTTTTAAAAAAGCACGTGCGTCACGTTCTTGTGGGCTCATTTTTTACGGCTTTGACTGTGCCCTCCAAATAACACCAGTACTTTATTCTTTAGTTTGGTACGATCACGGTGATACCAAATTTATATAGGTTTTATTGCGTTTTAATACTTTTTCAAAAATTAAACGAATGTGTACAAAAAAGAAAAAAAATGTTTTGCCATCCTCTAACGCTTTTCATACTTTTCATACTTTGAGGTATGGAGCTGTGTGAGGTAAAATTTTTTTTGCGAAATGAGACAAAGTTTTCATTGCTACCATTTTGAGGTCTGTGCGACATTTTGATAATTTTTTATTCCATTTTTTATGTGATGTAAAAAGGTGTACAAGTCGCATATCGGAGATTTGGGTGCCATTTCCCGTCTCGGAGGTCACCGCCGGCCGTAACCGTTTTTATATTTTGATAGATCGTGCATTTTGGGACGCGGCGATACCTAATGTGTTTGTGATTTTTACTGTTTATTATGTTTTAGATCAGTTCTAGGGAAAGGGGGGTGATTTGAATTTTTAATATTTTATAAATTTTTTTCATTTTTTTAACTTGCAATACTTCTATATTGCAATATATGGCATTTTTGCATGTGATTCGCCACTGTCTCATTGTAACGAATCTGCAGAAGTCAGTTTCCATAATGGAGTAATTTACGAGTCTAGCTATTATTTAGGTCTCTCACAGTCAAATAGAAATTGAGCAGGGGGGCGGCGATCGGTTGCCATGGTAGCCTTGGGTCTTCGTTTGACCCGAGGCTACCATGGCAACCGATCGCCGCCCCCAATGACGTTTGGGGGAGCAGTGATCGGAAAAAAGATTGCTGCGCTGCCGTCTTTTAAATGCTGCTGGCGAAGGGTTAATAGCCGCGATCGGTGCAAGCACCAACCGCGGTTATTAGCTGTGAGGGTTTGCTGCAATATGCAACAACTCCTTCCCTTGTATGAAGAGGGCTCAGCCCGTGAGCCCTCTTCATACATTCCCTGCACCTCTGAGGCGTAGAGCTACGGCGCAGAGCGTTAAGGGGTTAAATTGTCCAGTTGTGGGATTCTTACTTAATGATGACAGATTGATCTCCAGCCCTGTCCTCATCAACACCCACACCTGTGTTAATGGAGTAATCACTTAAATGATGTTAGATGCTCCTTTTTATGGCAGGTCTGCAATGAAGTTGAAATGTGTTTTGGGGGAAAAAGTTCATTTTCTAGGCAAATATTGACTTTGCAATTTAATTTCTGTTAAGCTGATCACTCTTTATAACATTCTGGAGTATATGCAAATTGCCATTATAAAACCTGATGCAGTAGACTTTGTAAAGTAAAATTTTACATTTGCATCATTCTCAAAACTTTTAGCCATGACTGTAACTACTTAACCCTTATGGCCTTAAGGACGCGGCCACATTTTTCAAATATGCCCTTTATCACCATAAGTGGTTATAGCTTTGGAACACTATGAGATATCCAGGGGATTTTGAGATTGTTTTCTCGTGACACATTGTATTTCAAATTAGTTTAAAAATTTTGATGGTATCTTTTGTGCTTAACGAAAAGGAAATTTGGCAAAAATGTTGAAAAATTCTTTATTTTCAAAGTTCTAAAATCTCTACTTTGTATGCAGATAGTCATAGCACACAAATTCATAACTTAGATTTCCTAAATGTCTACTTTATGTTGGCCTGGTTTTTTAAGATTCCACATATTTTACTAGATTTGTATACGGTTCAGAATTTAGGTACCATTTTTCTAATTTTTTTTGAAACTCACAAAAACCTGTATTTAGATGGGCCTGCTCAATTTCTATTTCACTGTGAGAGGCCTAAATAATAGCTAGACTCGTAAATTACTCCATTATGGAAACTACACCCCTCAAAAAAAAAAAAAAAAAACTTTTAAGAAGTTTATTGGTTTTAATAGTTTTTATTATTTTCAAAAATGTTTTCATACAACCAATACAAACGGTCACTTTTAAGTAGTTTGTTAACCTTTTAGATGTTTTAAAGTGGTTACAACATAATAGGGGTGCTGTCTACAAATTGTAATATTTTTTTTACAATACACTCATTTTGGGTGGAAAACATTTGCAATGGCTTAAATGAAAAAAGGTTCGACAAAGTTTGATACCCAATTTCTCCCGAGTACACCGATACCCCATATGTGGTGGTAAACTACTGTATGGCCGCACGGCCGGGCATATAATAGAGGGAGGCGCCATCCTGAGTAGATTTGCATTGTCAAATTGTACAGGCTATATATTTTTTTCTTTTTTTAATGTGGACATATAGGGGCTCATTTCTGTTGCCACATGAGATGCACTTTCCTGGAACATAATTTTTGGGCATATATAGCTAATTGGTGAGATTTTATTAACTCCTTGTTGGTGGAGGAAATGAAAATAATCAATTTTTAGGAAGATTTTTTTTTGTTTCTTTTTGGCTGTTAACCATACCAAAAAATAGTATATTATTGTTATTCTATGGGTTGCTACAATTACGAAAATACCTCATTTATATAGATTTTTTTTTCCCCCATTTTTACTGAATGAAAAGTAATTTGCAAAAATGTTGTTAATTTTAGCATCACCGTCTTTCATTCGCATAACTTTTTTATTTTTGCCCCACAAATCTGGTTAAGGGCTTATTTTTTGCAAGAAGGATTGTTCCTTTTAGTGTTCTTATTTTAGAGTGCATAACATTTTTTAATCACTTTTAAATCAATTTTTTATAGGGTATTAAAAAATTATCTTTTTTGGAGCGTTTTTTTTTTGGGGGGGTGTTTTACGGGGTTTACTTTGCGGATCTAATAATGATTCTGTTTTATTATGCAGATTGTTATGGACGCAGCAATACCAAATATGTGGGGGTTTTGTGTATTTTATTCAATTGTACTGAAGAAAAACTAATTTGGAGAAAATCTTGTTCATTTTAGCATCACCATCTTTTCATATGCATAACTTTTTTTATTTTTCGGCTGACAAATCTGGTTAGGGGCTTATTTTTTGCTAGAAGAGTTGTTCTTTGTAGTGGGCTTATTTTAGAGTGCGGAACATTTTTATCACTTTTTAAAGCATTTTTTTTAAAAGGTTTTAATTAAAAATTATCTTTTTTCGGAAAGTGTTCTGCGTTTTTCTTTATTAGGCGTTCACTGTGCGGGTCCAGTAACAATTCTGTTTCATTATACAGATTGTAATGGATGTGGAATACCAAATATGTGGGTTTTTTGGGGGGGGTTATACTTTATTGAGTGTTTTTATGGTAAAGTGACATTTTAGGGGCTTATATTTTTATGTATTTATTTTTTATTTATTCTAATGTGTAAACTTTAGTGTTTTTACATTTTTTTTACTTTTCCATACTTGCTCTCATTACTGGTTCATGTTCATGGCTAATTCAATGTAGTGCAGTGTAAACTGTCTGAGCATGCAGACGCATGCTCAGACAGTTTACAGTCAGACCCGGAAGCCGTCTGACTGCACAGAACATCGGCAGCCCCGGGGAATACCCTTTTCATGGATGACCGCGGCGTGTAAGGGGTTAACACCCGCGGAGCTGGCTCATATTGCGGGTGTTAGCGCGCGGTTTCAGCTGTGATAGACGTGAGCCAGTGCCAGAAGCAGGACGCTATAGCACGTCCCTGTGCGCGAGGTATCTACACGCAGGGACGTACTATAACGTCCAGGTGTGCCTAGGGGGTAAAGAACACAGATGCGTTTCATGTGTTTTGCAAATGTATCATCAAAATGCGATCTCTGACTGTGTTCACACTCTGCTCTTGAATTAAATTTAGAAAGACAGTAACAGCACAGTGCAGAGGAGATTCTCTCGATCACATCTGTGTTAACAGTGTTTATTTGTGCCTTTTTTTGACAATAGTGTATAGGGATTTTTTGTTTTTGTGTGTTACCCTTAAAATAGCTTTCTGGGTTACACGGTAAAATCAAGAAGTGCAGAACTTTTAATATTTTAATAGATAAATAATGGGTAATAGGTAAATTACTTAACCACTTAGTGACCACCCATATGTTGGTCGCTAAGGGGCCTTAGGCTTGGCCAATGGGTTTCTCCGTTATCCGTTTTTCACGGGCCGCCGTGTGCACGGAGGAGCATTACCCTGGCTGTCATATGACCATGTTCTTACATTACCTTCAGAGGCCGGGGGCTAAGAGCTAAGGGCCAGAGCTACAACACTCCCAATCACAGCACGTGCTCTCCTGTGGCCGCTGGTAAAAACTGTAAGAGAGGGTAGGGGGCTGCGATAGAGGTGTTATGTTGTATGTAAATTAGTAGGCGCTGTATATATATTAGGAGTTTATATTAGGATCTATGTGACATTATACTCTAAGTGACTGTGGTGTTTTTAGGAGCGCCGTTTCAGCATGTGCTGCCTGGAACTGAAAACGTCCTGTGGTGAATTCTGTAGCAAAATGTCCTGGCTAGAGTTCTAAGTTTGTATCGGGGCCCACTGGAGTCTTGTTATGCCACTGCTGCCTTCGGCTTCTGCCTGCTTGGGACATAGTCAACCTATGCAGATGAAACTTCTAATGCACTGCAATACGTGGTTATTGCCGTGCATTAGTATGAACTAGTGCTCACATGATCACTAGTTCATATGATAGTCATGTGAAAATAAAAAAAATTTAAAAATAAAAAAAATTAAAATTAAAAATTTCATAAAAATGTCCCAAAAGCCTCTAACAAATCTAAAACAATAAATAATAAAAAAAGTGGAAAAAAGGAAAAAAAAAACACAACATGCTAGGTGTCCCAAAATGTCCAATCTATAAAGATATAAAAACGCTTATTCCCGATTGTAACGTAAAAATATGCTCAAATGTCCGAATCGACATTTTTTTGCTGTTTCGCAGCACATAAAAACATAATAAAAAGTTATCTAAAGCTGGCACAGTCCACTAAATAGCAATAGCAATGAAATAACAAAATAGGAATTAAAACGTTAGCTCGTCCCAGAAAAAATGACACCTTAGTCAACTTCATACTCCTAAGTATGAAAAAGTTATTGGGGTCAGAATATGGTAAAGTAATAATTTTTTGGTCATAAGTTTTAGATTTTTGGTAAAATCTATTAACACTTGTATAAATTTAGTATCCCTGTTATGGTACCAAACCAAAGAATATATTAGAGATGCAATTTGGAATGTACAGTGAAAGACGTTAAAACAGAGCCAAGAAAATGGCGCAAATGCGATTTCTTGTCAATATTACCGGATTTTGAATTGTATTTCCACTTCTCTGTACAAGGGATGGAATATAAAATACTGTCACTTGGAAGTACTTAGCAAATAAACCCCATTGTGTTTCCAACACGTTAACTATAACAAAGTAAATGCAATCTTACCTCAACGTGCAATCGCAGGTAGAGCCTTTGGATTGTGTTTCAAAACTCAACCAAAATGCCACATGTGAACTTGGCCCCAGGGGCTCTAAATAAACGCCATGGCACCTGAAAACTATTATGCCCTACAAAAGCTCAATGGCGCTCCTTCCCTTCCGCGCCCCACCATGTGCCCTGACAGTGGGTTACATCCACATATTGGGTATTCTCTTACTTGGAAAAACTGCACAATATATTCCTAAATACATTTTCTACTTTTATTCAGTTAATGATAAATATTAGTGAATTGCAAAGCAAACCGTTACTTTATATATTTTACAGAAATTCAAATAAAGGGTTCACAAGCTTCCTACCTGCTGTTTTGAATAGTTTAAGGGCTGAAGTTAATAGAACAGGGTGATGTTGGGGGGTAGGGGAATACTTTCAACAGAACTTCAAAAACCCCTATAGAAATGAAATGGTCCCTAAAATAATTGATTCCAAAATTTTCTTGAAAATGTGAGAGAATGCTGTTCGATTTGTGATCTTTCTAGCGTCTTAATAAAAGAAAAGGACACTTCTAACACCCGGGATCGGAAAAACTCTGATCCCGAGAGTTTAACCCCTTACATGCCACGGTCAAGCATGACTGCAGTGTGTAAGTGTCCCCACTGTGTATGCCCCCCCCCAGTGTGTTTACAGGGGGGGGTCCCTCTTGCCACAGTCCCAGTGTCCAGCAAGTGCCCCGAGGCTGCCGGCTCTCCTTCACGCCGGGTTCCGCCTCCTGGCGAGACCCAGCTGTATGTAACTGAGCATGTAACAGTTATTTACACAATACACTGCAATACAAACGTATTGCAGTGTAAAGGCTTGAGTAACCAATCGGATGAACGCTTGTTCAAGCCAATAAATAGAAAATGTAAAATAATCATTAAGAAATTAATCATTTTATAATTAAATAAATAAAATAAAAGTCCCATAATCTCCCCAGTGACACATATAAAGAAAATAAAGTATATAAAACACAAAAAAATGTACATATTTGTTATCACCACGTCCGTATTAATCTGTACAATAAATCTAAATCAATATTGAACCCGCTCGGTAAACGACGTGAAAAAAACCACGAAAAACTTCCTGTAGTATACAATTTTTCATCAAACACCATCACAAAAAATGTTCTAAAAGTGATCAAAAAAAGCTGCGTTCCCTTATATGATACGACTGAATAGAACAACTCTTTTAGCGAAAAATAAGCCCTTAACCAGATCTGACAACAGAAAAATACAGAAGTTATGGCCCTGAAAAGTTGTCAATAGTAAAAACAATGCGATTTTCTCCAATATTGGTTTTTCTCGGTAAAATTGAGCAAAGATAAGAAAAACTATATGAATGAGGTATCACCACAATCGTAGTGAACCAGAGAATAAAGATAAAATATTATTTTTACGTTACGGTGAGCGCGGGGGGGGGGGGGGGAGTGCTAAAAATCCCAAATAAAAATTTATTATTTTGTTTGTTTGGCCCTTGACATAGTTAATAAAATCTCATGAATAAGCTATAGACCCCCAAAATCTATTATCTATACATTGTATCTCTTCCCATAAATAATAAGCCACATATGTTCGCATTACCAAAAAAATTAAAATTTATAGCTTGTACAAATGTGACAATACAAATCTGCTGTAAATGGGGCTGCTTTGATCATTTACGAAACTGTCAGTTTTGGCCTAAATGAATGTATTTTCAAAAAAAAATTTAAAAATTTCTAAATAGCAGGTCCATATTGTTTTAACCCATGTGAAACACTTAAAGGGTTGATAGACTTAAAAGAAGTTATTTTACATACATTGAGGGGTGAAGTTTCTATAGTGGGGTAATTTATCAGGTTTTACGATTATTTAGGCCTTTCAAAGTCACTTGAAAGCCGAGTTGTCCCTCAAAATGAG